>NW_023416346.1:48846669-49339095 GCF_014108235.1 Myotis myotis | reverse complement strand
GTTTGCCTGGATTTCCTCCAGAGCCTTTTGAAGAAAGACTATAGAGGGGGCCCAAGCTGCCCACACCCCTCTAGCCCCTTAGCATGGCATCAGCTCAGTAGGGTCGGGAAACTGAGGTGGGAGGACAAGGCTAGTGAATCCCCTTCTTGGGGGCAGCATGGTCAAGTACTTGATGAGGAGAATGTGGCCCCTACTCCAGAGCCATACCACTTAGTCTCCGCTAGAGTCTTTAACTCCAGCTCTTCCAGGAGAATCACCTCACCAGATCAGTATGGGTGCATCCAGCTGGCCCCACTGCAAGAGCAAGTTCAGCAGGGCAGGGCCACCAAGACTTGGGAAAACAGATCAAGAATGTCTTTTATTGCAGATGGCGCTGTCCAAGGACATGGGAGAGGAGCAAGCTTTTGAGCAGTATTTCCTTCCTTCCATGAAATTGAACTCAGCAGCATTGGGGCTACCAGGACTTGGGATAACAAATCAAGGTAGTCTTCCATTGTCGGTAGAGCTGGTCAAGCCCTCAGGAGTGGAGCAAGCTCAATGTCTCCCATTAAATGCTTAGCAGTGCCTTCTCGAGCCATGGCCTGCCTCCAAAGATCCCAGCTCTGAGCAGTGTTGCCTTTTTCCCACTGAGCTGAGCTTAGCTGGATAGGGCCACCAGGACTTGGGAAAACATATCAAGACAGTCTTACATTGGGGGTGGTACTTGCCAAGCCAACAACTGCAGGGGGAAAGAATGGGCCCCATTACAAAGCCTCACAGCTCAATGTCTGTCTGAGCATCTCCCTATAGTTTTTCCAGAGAAAGAGCATACCAAAGCTCCCTGGGAGCAGACAACAATCCTTTCTGCTGGACTCAAACTTTGGGGATACTGTCACCAGTATTTGGAGGATTGGATTAATGCACTCCCAACACCGGTGCTATAAGAATAGCAATGCCCAACCCTGGAAAGATGATGCCTGAGGCAGGTATGCAATGCTGACTCAGGACTGGGACTGCAGTAGCTCATCCACCAGATCTCTCTCCAAAGCCATGCCACCAAGATCTTCTTTGTATTACTCTCATATGCCCTGAGTATACCTCTACCTGAGCCCCAGGTGAGTGCCTGAGAACAAGCTCCTATGTGTTGGCTCTTTAAGAGAGCACCCGGGGTCAGGCATACTCCCTCCAGATGCTATGCAAACTCCACTTCTTGGCCCTCGTGCACTGGGTTGGGGGTCCTGGCATGGGGTTAATACCCCATGCTTCTCAGTGGGGACTTTTGAAGCTGAGATAACCCTCCAGACTCTGCAGGGGCCAACCCTCACTGTGTCTCTGCCCTTCTTACCAGCCTCTACGTTGCTTCTTCTAGAAATCCTTTAATATAATACTCCTCTTCAGCTGTATAGTTGGTCATTGTGCTTTATTGAATCTGGTTTGGCCCAGGGAGGAAGTGAGTGTAGCTTACACCTACTCTACAGCTATCTTGAAAAAAACAAAACACTCCTCTTTATATTCACTCTATTCCCATCCAACCAGAACTTACCCTGAATTCTACTACCTTTATCTACGCTTTCTTCTTTTTCCTTGTCAAGGCCCAACTCAAATGCTATTTCCTCAACAAATCCTTTCCTTCTACCACATCCCTTCACCTACACTCAAAGACCAGACAAAAGTTCTCTCCCTTTTCTGAATTACCACAGCACTAGGTGTAGCCTGTATATAGTTATTAGAGTGGGGGGTTATAACCACAACTACTAATTTACATCCTTGAGGACAGGTACCCAAACTTCTTTCATAGTCCTACCTAGCAGGTTGAGGTGCTCATGGTAGGGATTCAGTTGTGTAAGGAATGGATATTAGTGAAAATTAAGAATGAAAGTTTGAGAAGAGATAAGTTAAAGAACTTATGTACTTACATGCATAGCCCATGGACATGGGCAATAGGGTAGTAAAGACCTGGAGGTTGGGTAGGGTCTGTGAGGAAGGTGTAAAAGGCTGGGGGAAGTGGGAGATATCTGTAATACTATCAGAGTATGTTTTTGTAATATATTTAATTAAAGTACTATTAAAATATATAGTTATAATATATTTAACAAAATATTTTTTAAAAGACTGAAAGGTAAAGCAAGGCTGGTGAGGAGTTTTTATTTGAAGAGAAAGTCCACAGAGGATTTTGATCAGAGGAATGGCATCACAAAAGTTGTGTTTTTGGAATAACTAATGAAGATTCAAAATAATGGATAAAGAAAGCTGTGCTGGATGAAAATCTACCTATGTTATACATTAGCTCTGTGACTTTGGACAGGCCACTTCCTTAGTAATAGCTTTATTTGGGATATAATTTATATACCACAAAGTGTAAAAATTCAATGTTTTAAAATAAATTCAGTGTCTTGAAACCTTCACCACTATCTAATTCCAGAATAAATACTTGCTTTTACAATACATTTGACATTGTGCAAAGTAAATCCCTTCATAAGTAGTTAAACAGAAAACATGTAGACTGCTTAGGATATTGGTTTTGTGGGAAACCAGTGCAATGGCATTGCATCATTTATTTTTTCCTTAGGAGTGTATACCTCTCTTTACCTAGGTTTAGCTTATTAGAAATAACTAGGAGAGAGAGTTAGAGCTGTTTATACATATCCATACTCTCATCCATGCTGTGTCTCCAGTCCCCTGAGACACAGTCTGATCCCTGATGACATAGGGTTTGAGGGAGGTTGAATTGGGTTGGCTGCTGGCAAAGCATTCTGCCTGCTTTCAGTCTTCTCAAAGCTTGAGCTCAGGGAGATAATTACTGAAACTGCTGTAGTCAGGAGTAGACTTGAAACCAGGGCAACCAACTCCATTATGACAGTCTGAAAAGGAAACAGCAATTTCTCTTAGAATCAGAGGATCAAGGGGCTTGCAAGGGCCCTCAACAAGCCATCCATTCAGTCCCTACCCTCTAGGTAGGCCTACAGTGAAATAATTTAAGACAAACTAGTGTGTAGCCCCACCCCTGTACTGGCTGCTATTTAGTCCATTTCTTAACACAGGGGAGATGGACTTTAGGACACTTGAACATTTAAACAGAGAGAGGATAAAGCCCTAGATAGGAAATCTTCCCTCCTCAAAGCCATCACTCCCCAGCAAGGATAACCTAAGAAACTAAAAGGTTGGGGAGAAAAAAGCGAAATAGCAACAGATCCCTTGTGCAGGCCAAGTGTTGCTTAGCAGAGCAACCTGGGTATTGGATGTAGGCATAGCCATGTGGAAGAAGTAGAATGAGTAAGTCAAAGGCAAGGAAAACTAGCAGGAGCCTTGTAGAAGGCTCTCATTCTCTTATTACTATTTGAGACATTCTGATGAAATGATTTCCTGTTTGCTCCTGCCAATAATGAAAAATAATTTATGAAGCCAAAAACTGATAAGTACTGGTAAGAGCCTAACGTAAACCCTGAAAAATTGCATTAGTTTATTTTAAAATTTAAGATTGTGTTCTGTATGTCCTTGTTCTCCTCTCCCAAATTTTGTTCTCTAGTTGGCCCCTGTGTCATTCCTCTCCACCAAAAAGTTCTTTTATCCATTATGTTTAAAAATCAGTCTTTCATTCCCCCTCCTCATCTTTAAAAACTGTGGTCTTTATAGTACAGATCCAACTAAATACAAGGTAGAAATCAAGCTGGTTGAACTAATTCAAGCTCATGTAGGGATAATTGAGAGCTCTTGAATGATCTCAGGACACTGCTCTTTAAAAGAAAATAAGGTTTATCCAAATTAATTTCTGATCCTGGAAAAATTTTAAACTAAATGATTTGATGAATTTTTAGAGGGAAGGTTTGGGGAGGGAGGGGAACCTCTTAGTGCCCTTTAGATCACACACTACTTTGCTGCACTGCTAATTGTACTGTCATCCAGCATGGGGAATATGGTCTAGTTGTACTGTCTTCCAGGATGGGGAATATGGTCTGAAACTTAAAAACCCACCGATGCAGAAGCATAACGTCTTAAAGCATTAGATTTTAAATGAAAGTCAAAATCAGAGATTTGGACTTTTTTTATTGAGTCTCAGTAATAAAACTACCCAGTTAGAGTCTTCCTGGAGAAAGCCTCCTCCCTGTGTGTTACATCTTCAGAGCATTCTGGTTAAAACTAGTGATTATCTGCCTTATTTTGGAATTTCCTTGCAGAGATAACAGTAGGTAAGAGATGAATGAGAAGATAAGCATCAAGGTGAGATACTCTAAACCAAGCATGCCAAACTCAAAGGCTAACATGGGCCAAATAAACAAGGTTTAAGTTTATGTGGGCCCCCCAAAAACAAAAGCTTCAATTTTTATAGAAACATAGGTTTATTTTGATAGAGACATGCTGAATACAAAGGGCTAAAATAAATGAATAATCATTAACATAAAATAATAGAACATTTTTTTAAAATTAATACTTTTCTTGAGCATTAACTTACCAAAAACTGAATAACTGCACAAATTAATAAGTGTAATGCAAATAAACCTATTTTTTTTGTTCTCTGATAGGGAAGTATTTCCTGTTGCGCACACAAACAGGTCAGTACAAGACTAATGACGTGGCAACTGGCTGCTAAAATATTCGCTGCTAGTATTAGTGGAGAGAAATGGTGGGCCTGCACATAAGGCAATTAAGGGAAATGAATGCACCACTATTATAGTAATCAGTCATAACAAATGTTGTAGTTTGTTATTAATAATTATATATAACAGGATATTGTAAAAATTAAGTTATGAAATTTTTATTAAAACGTTTCTTACATACCATTATGTTGGCTGGGCTACAAAAATATTCGTTGTGGGCCACTAGTGGGCCACGAGTTTGACATGCTCGCTCTAAACTAATGGAGAAAGGAAAAGTCCCTTGGTATACATCAGCCTCAGCAAACTGAGTAGCTGGTGTTTTTCTTGCACTCCCAATTTGCCAGTTGGTGAAATTCAGCACTGAGTTAATACACACAATTGTGAGTAATGCATGCACTGTTTCACAAGCAAACTCACTGCGGACAATGAGCGACAGATTCTGCAGTGAGGTTCCACCTAGTTGGCCTGTAACTTATTTGCAGATGCATGGCTCTGCTGGATCTTTTAAAAAAATGCTCTTTATTCTAAGCTTTTTCCTTGGATGTTTTGATCCCATCACCATCATCACCCTCAGCCTCCAGAACAAAGACACACTTTGCAGTTGGCAGGGCTGCTAACTAAACCTAAAGTTAAGCATCACAATCACTCTGATTGACAGAACAGCCAAATGAGACCCAAGAGAAAGGGAAAGTTTTCTATGTACAGTATCATATCATCTGTGAATAGAGACAATTTTACTTCCTCCTTTCCAATTTGGATGCCTTTTATTTCTTCTTCTTGTCTGATTGCAATGGCTAGCACTTCCAGTACTATGATGAACAGGAGTGATGAAAGTGGGCATCCGTGTCTTGTTCCTGTTTTTATGGGAAATGGTTTTAGCTTTTGTCCATTGAGTATGATGTTGACTATAGGTCTGTCATACAGAGCTTTTATTACGTTGAGGTATGATCCCTCTATTCCCACTTTGTTGAGAGTTTTTATCAAAAAAGGGTGTTGGATTTTGTCGAATGCTTTTTCTGCATCTATTGATATGATCATGTGGTTTTTATGTTTCAGTTTATTTATGGGATGCATCACATTTATTGATTTGCAGATATTGTACCAGCCTTGCCTCCCTGGAATAATTCTCTCTTGGTCATGATGTATGATCTTTCTAATGTATTGCTGGATCTGATTTGCTAGAATTTTGTTGAGGATTTTATAATCTATGTTCATCAGGGATATTGGTCTGTAATTCTCTTTCTTTGTAGTGTCTTTATATAGTTTTTGGATTATGGTGATGCTGGCCTCACAGAAAGAGCTTCACAGTGTTCCTTTTACCTTAATTTTTTTTTTTTTGAATAGTTTGAGGAGGATAGGTGTTAGTTCTTTGAATGTTTGGTCACATTCCCCTGTGAAGCCATCCAGTTCTGGGCTTTGTTTGCTTGGAGTGTTTTTTTTTTATTATTATTACTGCTTCAATTAAAGGCTCTATCGGAAAATACTAGATTTAATAAATAAATTGGCAATGTAGTAGGATATAAAATTCATACCCAGAAATTTCTGGCATTTTTATACACCAGTAATGAACTCTCAGAAAGGGAAATCAAACAAATAACCCCATTTGCTATTGCAACAAAAAAAAATAGATACTTAGGCATAAACTTAACCAAGGACATAAAAGACCCGCATTTAGAAAACTACAAGACATTTAAAAAAGAGAGCGATAGAGGAAGATGTACACACGTGGAATAATACTACCCAAGGCAACCTATAGAGTCAATGCAATTCTTATTATAATACCAACAGCATATTTCACAGAGCTAGAAAAAAATTCTCCAAAAAATATATATAGAATCAAAAAAGACTCCAAATAGCTATAGCAATCTTGAGAAAAAAAACAAAGTTGGAGGAATCACAATGCCAGATTTCAAGTTATACTACAAAGCCACTGTACTCAAAATATGCACGTGAACAGGCATGTAGACCAATGGAACAGAACAGAGAACTCAGAAATCGACCCAAGCCATTATGTTCAATTAATATTTGACAAAGGGGGCAAGAGCATCCAATGGAATCAAGACAGTCTCTTCAATAAATGGTGTTGGGAATATTGGACAGATACATGCAAAAAAAAAATGAAATTAAACCACCAACTTACACCATACAGAAAAATAAACTCAAAATGAATAAAGGACTTAAATGTAAGATGGGAAACCAAAAAAATCTTAGACATCTCTTGTAGCAACATGTTTACAGATACATCCCCTTGGACAATGGAAACTAAGGAGAAAATAAACAAATGGGAGCTTCTGCACAGCAAAAGAAACCATCAATAAAATAACAAGAGTGCCCACTCCATGGGAGAACATATTTGTCAATGATACATCTGATGAGGGGTTAACCTCCAAAATCTTTAGGGAACTCATACAACAAAAGGAAGATAAACAATCCAATTAAAAAATGGCAAAGGACCTAAATAGACTCTTCTCCAATATGGAAATACAGATGGCCAAAAGGCATATTAAAACATGCTCATAGTCACTGAGCATCCAAGAGATGCAAATCAAAATGACAATGAGACACCACCTCTGTGCCAAGCCAGCTCAGCCAAGGGTTCACAAGCCTGGGGGGGAGGGGGCAAAGGATGAAAAAAAGACAGACAGAGAGAATAAGCTGGGTCTAAGTGGATCTTCCTGTGTCAGACTGAGCCTTTATTTTATAGCCAGAGTTAAACAAGGTAGTGGTCACCATAGTTACAATGTTCTTGTGAGTTTCACTTGTTTTGGCAGCACTTGCTACATTTCCCTTAGCTCATTAGCTATCCAGATAAGATCTAGGGAGCATCATAAGGTCAAGCCTAATTATGCTAAGAGGGCTGTTCCCTCTAAGCTGGGACTTGTTTGTGGCTTTTCCAACTGGTCAGTCCAAGGTTTAACCCTATAGCCATGTCCTACATCTCACCCTTTTTTTTATTTTTAAGCTACTATAATGAAAGTAAAACTTAAGCATCAAGAACAAAACTCTGGCTATTAAAACAATAACAGAACAATGCCAATGCAAAACCCAAACTACAGACATGTTAACATTTTAAAACTTAAACATCAAGAATAAAGCTCTGGCTATTAACAAAATAATGCCAATGGAACTCAGCAATAAGTGAGAAATCAAACTACAGTGACGTTTTTCTACTAAATGAAAGTTTCTTTTGCTGACTTACTCAGAGTCCTCGGACTTGACTGCACAAGACTTTGCAGAAGACTGGCAGCTAACCAATGCTACCACAGCCAGAAACATGGTTGAGGGAGTAGCTTTCACTTCTTGCTTTTCTACCATCTGTTGGGCCTCAGTTGTTAATTTCTTAAGCTGACCCCATGTTGGCACTTCAGTCCCTTGCATAGCCTTCCTTTTCTTCTTTTTTCTGCTTTGCCGTCATCGGGGCAACTCTCACTCTTTTGAGCAAAGGGACAAGGAACTTCTCTGGGTTCATTGTGGTGATGCACGTAATGCTCTGCTACCCAAATTGGCTGCACTGCTCCTTCTGGAAAGATACAAAACACAACCGCTTCCCCACATCATTACTGAATCTGGTAAAACTCTTGTCTGGTTTGTGCATCCTTCCACTGGGCTAAGACGGCAGAGGCTATTGTACAGGAGGTCCGATGCCTTTTGGGCGCTGTATAACTCTCTGCATTGTAATTCAAAAAATTTAACACATAACATTCTTCTCCCAATTTTTTTTTGTTTTTATAGTTGCATTTTAAGAGTGGGATTGGCGCTTTCCACTATCGCCTGAGTCCTGATCTATCACTCCAGGAAGAACTTGCTAATCCTGTGCTTCCCGGAGTGGCATGATAAAGGTTTACTGAGTTGGCTGGAAAGGCTACAGTGGGGTGAAGAATAAGGACACCACTGTTTGGTGGGACCGCTGGCCCCACTTGAAGTTTCCTTGTCTAGGGGGGATTGGATTATCTTGGAGCGGCATTCATTTGCCCAATGCTTCCCTCTAGCAAAATGCCCTAGTTTGCCACAGTTAAAGCAGCCCCCTTTCTTTTTCTGTTGACCAATGAGTAACATCTCCTTTAATGTGGCAGCTAATACTGCTTCTTGAACATAGGGTGGTCCAATGTCAGCACAGACATGAATATAATACTTCCATAATAAGTACTCTCCAGGTGAGAGACAAACCTTTGCAACAATATTAAGCCTCTGGTAACCTTCCACTATATAATGATCTCTAAGTTGTTTTCCTACCTTCTCCCATGCCTCTATATTTACCTTTCCTTCCTCGGGATACCATGGGAAGGTTTTACTTACAAAATCCAACAAATTGAAAAGCCATTGATACCTCACAGAACAGCCCTGTGCTTGGAGTATAGCCTTATAAATTCTTTTCCTGCAATCCTGAATTTCCCATGTTTTACACGTAGTTATCACTAACTTTGCTCCTTACCTTCCTTTTTACTTTCTGCACATACTTCACTGGAGCATCCTTTCACCTGACAACTGCAGTTTCCCTGAACACAGGCCCGCTTTGGGTGCCACATGTGCTGAGTCAGGTCAGCCAAGGGTTCAGCAACCCTGGGGCGGGGGGGGGAAGCGGCAAAGGATGAAGAAAAGACAGACAGAGAGAATAAGCTGGGTCTAGGTGGATCATCCTGTGCCTGGCTGAGGCCACAGAGAGAGATCCAGATGGCAAGCTGAGCCTTTATTTTATAGCCAGTTAAACAAGGTAGTGGTCACCATAGTTACAATGTTCTTGTGAGTTTCACTTGTTTTGGCAGCACTTGCTACATTTCCCTCAGCCCATTAGCTATCCAGATAAGATCTAGGGAACGTCATAAGGTCAAGCCTAATTATGCTAAGAGGGCTGTTCCCTCTAAGCTGGGACTTGTTTGTGGCTTTGCCAATTGGTCAGCCCCAGGCTTAACCCTATAGCCACCCCCTACACACCTTACATTTTTAAGAATGGCTATCATCAATAAAACAACAAAGGAGGATGTGGAGAAAAGGGTACTCTCATGCACTGCTAGTGAGAATGTAGACTGGTGCAGCCTCTGTTTAAAACAGTTTGGAGTGTCCTCAAAAACTTAAAAATGGAACTCCCATTTGACCTAGTGGTCCCACTTCTAGGAATATATCCCAAGAACTCAGAAACAGCCATCAGAAAGAATATATGTACCCCTATGTTCATAGCAGCACAATTTACAATAGCTAAGATTTGGAAACAGCCTAAGTACCCATCAGCAGATGAGTAGATTAAAAAGCTGTGGTACGAATCCCAGCAACAACACAGCACTGGTAACTCTTACGCAGCCAGCTCTGGGCAGTGAACTTCCACTGGACAGAGAGGCCCTGTAGCCTCAGAGGCCAACCCCAGAACACTGCCACTCAGAGGCTGACCCACAAACTGACTCTTTGCTAAACACAAAATAAGGCAGTCTGGGAAACAAATGCGGCTTGCTTTAAAATAAGGACTGTGGTTTACAACACAGAGGAACAGTGTATCGCAGGGAAACTCAACACTCTCCTGAATACCTGGCAGGTCTAAGGCGAGCCACACTGAAGAATAGAAGAACCGAAGGACCTTCACTACTGCAATATTTTTTTTTTTCTTTTTTCACCTTTTAACTAAGAAACCAATTTTTTTTCTTTTTTTTTCTTTTTTTTTCTTTTCTTCTTCTTCTTTTTTTTTTCTTCTTTTTTCCATCACCTGATTTTACCCTTTTAATTACTACCTTCTTATTTTTAACCAGTATTATTACTGCTACCATTTTACCATTTTTTTTTTAAAGTGCCATTTTATTTTCTCTTTATTTTATTTTGGGATTAGTGTTCTCCATTCTATTTTCATCGTTATATTATTGGTTGTTTCTAGTTTGCATTCATCTCCAGGGAGCTGTTGCTGGAATTTGTTGGGATTAATGGCTGTTCTATAGGAGTATTCTCCTCATATAAAAAAGTCTCTTCCCCTCTTCCACTTCATTCTCTCTTTTCGCTCTTTTTTTTTCTTTTCCTTTCTTTTCTCGCTTTTACTTTCCCCCCTCCTTTTTCCCAATTTCATTTTTGCACTCCTTTTTTTTGGTCCCTAATTTTCTTTTCTTTTTTCTCTTTTCTCTTTTTCTCTTCCTTCTTCCTTATCCCCTAATTCTCTTAATTCAGGTGGTCACCTTTATTTGGGGTTATTAATATCGTGAATATATTTGTGTATAGTGCCTGGTACGTGGTGCCTTGTTGTGTTGTATTTTGTGCCTTTAAATCAACGCAGCAGATCCAAGCAACAGCAACCTCCTGAGCACCACACACTCTGCTGAGGAACAGCAGCTGTACGTGAAACCTCGCCCCACCAGCCAGAAGAGCCACCACAGCTGTGAACAGCACCCACCAGAGGAGTTGCTGCCAACTGAAGAGCAGCTGCTACCGCAACCACCCGAAGAGCAACCGCAGACCAAGGAGTCACTGCCACCAAGGGAGCAGCCACTGAACGACACAACGTCTAGATATGTCAGTGAGATCAAACATGGGTAGACAAAGAAACCCCCAAAGGAAAGAGAAGGAGGACTCTCCAGAAAAGCAGCTAAGTAATACAGAGGCATGCAACATGACAGAAAAAGAATTCAGAATAAGGGTCCTAGAGTGCATAAACCGGATGGAGGAAAAAATCGACAACCTCAGCAAGAAGCATGAAGAAACAGATGAAAAAATCAACAACTTAAGTAAGACCCAAGAAGAAATGAAGAGTGATATAGCTGCAATGAAAAACTCCATTGAAAGTATCAACAGTAGACTAGGAGAAGCGGAGGACCGAATTAGTGATTTAGAAGACAAGGAAGCAAAACACACCCAAAACGTACTGCAATTGGAGAAAAAAATGAAAAGACAGGAGGAGAGCCTAAGGGAGCTTTGGGACAACATGAAACGAAACAACATACGAATAATAGGGGCACCAGAACAACAGAAGGATGAACAAGGATTAGAAAACCTATTAGAAGAAATAATATCAGAAAACTTCCCTGAGGTGGGGAAGAAAAAAGTCACACAAGCCCAGAGAGTCCCAAACAAGGTGAACCCAAAAAGACCCACGCCAAGACACATCATAATTACCATGGCAAATGTTCAGGACAAAGAGAGAATCTTACAGGCTGCAAGAGAGAGACGGAAAGTTACATACAAGGGATCTCCCATTAGATTGTCAAATGATTTCTCAACAGAAACACATCAGGCCAGAAAAGAATGGACCGAAATTTACAAAGTGATGCAAAGCAAAGGGCTGAATCCAAGAATACTCTATCCAGCAAGGCTATCATTCAAACTTGAAGGGGAAATAAGAAGCTTCACAGACAAAAAAAGGCTAAGGGAGTTTATCAACACCAAGCCAGCAATGCAAGGAATGCTAAAGGGACTGGTATAAAAATAAGAAATAAAAAGGTCAGAAAGAAAACAGCCACACAAAAACAGAAATGGCTACAAACAAGTACCTTTCAATAATAACTTTAAACGTAAACGGACTAAATGCTCCAAACAAAAGACATCGAGTGGCTGAATGGATAAAAAAACATGACCCATACATCTGCTGTCTACAAGAAACCCACCTCATTAGAAGGGACTCACACAGACTGAAAGTGAAAGGATGGAAAAATATCTTTCAGGCAAATGGAAAGGAAAAGAAAGCTGGGGTAGCAATACTTATATCGGACAAAATAGACCTCAAAGTGAAGGCCATAACAAGAGATAAGGAAGGCCACTTCATAATACTAAAGGGATCAATACAACAAGAAGATATAATCCTGGTAAACATATATGCACCCAATGCAGGAGCACCCAAATTCATAAAAAAAACTCCTAGAAGATATCAAAGGAGACATCGACAACAATACAATCATAGTAGGGGACTTTAATACACCACTGACAGCACTGGATAAGTCCTCTAGACAAATAATCAGCAAAGATACAGCAATCCTATATGACTCACTAGATCAGATGGACTTAATAGACATCTTCAGAACACTTCACCCCAAAGCCAGGGAATATACATTCTACTCAAATGCTCATAGGACATATTCAAAAATAGACCATATATTGGGTCACAAGCAAAGTATCCCCAAATTTAAGAAAATTGAAATCATAAAAAGCGTCTTCGCAGACCACGATGGCATAATATTAGAAATAAACTACAATAAAAACAACCCAAAATACTCAAACACCTGGAAGCTGAATAGCATGCTATTAAATATTGATTGGGTTACCAATGAAATCAAAGAAGAAATTCAAAACATCCTGGAAACTAATGACAATGAAAACACAACAATCCAAAACCTATGGGACACAATGAAAGCAGTCCTGAGAGGGAAGTTTATAGCTCTACAGGCCTATCTCAAAAAACAAGAAAAAATGGTACTAAATCAGCTAAATCTACAACTCAAAGAATTAGAAAGAGAGCAACAAGAAAACCCCAGAGTGAGCAGAAGGAAGGAGATAATAAAGATTAGAGCAGAAATAAATGACATAGAGACCAAAAAAACAATACAGAAAATCAATGAAACCAAGAGCTGGTTCTTTGAAAGGATAAACAAGATTGACAAACCTCTAGCCAGACTCACCAAGAAGCAAAGAGAGAGGACCCAAATAAACAAAATCAGAAACGATAGAGGCGAAATAACAACAGACCCCACAGAAATACAAATGATTGTTAAAAAATACTATGGACAGCTCTACTCCAACAAACTAGACAACCTGGAGGAAATGGACAAATTCCTAGAAAAATACAACATTCCAAAACTCAATCAGGAAGAATCTAAAAATCTCAACAGGCCAATAACTATGGAAGAAATTGAAGCAGTCATCAAAAAGCTTCCAGCAAACAAAAGCCCAGGACCAGACAGCTTCCCAGGGGAGTTTTACCAAACATTCAAGGAAGAACTAAAACCTATCCTCCTCAGACTACTACAAAAAATTCAAGAGGAAGGAACACTTCCAAGTTCATTCTATGAAGCCACCATCACCCTAATACCAAAACCAGGTAAAGACAACACAATGAAAGAGAATTACAGGCCAATATCCCTCATGAACATAGATGCCAAAATCCTCAACAAAATCTTAGCAAATCGGATCCAGCAGTACATCAGAAAGATCATACACCATGAAAAAGTAGGATTTATCCCAGGGATGCAAGGATGGTACAATATCCGCAAATCAATAAACGTGATACATCACATAAAAAAATTGAAAGAAAGAAACCACATGGTCATATCAATTGATGCAGAAAAAGCATTTGACAAAATTCAACACCCATTTTTGATAAAAGCTCTCAGCAAGGTGGGAGTAGAAGGATCATACCTCAACATAATAAAAGCCATATATGACAGGCCCACAGCCAACATCATACTCAATGGACAAAAACTAACACCATTTCCCCTAAGAACAGGAACAAGACAGGGATGCCCCCTCTCACCACTCCTGTTCAACATAGTACTGGAAGTGTTAGCCATTGCAATTTGGCAAGAAGAAGAAATAAAAGGCATCCAAATTGGAAAAGAGGAAGTAAAACTGTCCTTATTTGCAGACGACATGATATTATACATACAAAACCCTAGAGACTCCATCAAAAAGCTACTGGACTTAATACATGAATTTGGCAATGTAGCAGGATACAAAATTAACCCCAAGAAATCCGAGGCATTTCTATACACCAATAGTGAACTTTCAGAAAGAGAGATTATAAAAACAATCTCGTTTACCATTGCACCAAAAAAATTAAGCTACCTAGGAATAAACTTAACTAAAGAGGTAAAAGACCTCTACTCAGAAAACTACAGGACGTTGAAAAAAGATATAGAGGAAGACATAAACAGATGGAAGAACATACCGTGTTCATGGATTGGTAGAATCAACATCATTAAAATGTCCATACTACCCAAAGCAATCTATAAATTCAACGCACTTCCCATTAAAATACCAACGGCATACTTCAGAGATCTAGAACGAACTCTCCAAAAATTCATCTGGAATAAAAAAAGACCTCGAATAGCTGCAGCAATCCTGAAAAAGACCAAAGTAGGGGGGATCTCAATACCAGATATCAAGATGTATTACAAAGCCACTGTTCTCAAAACTGCCTGGTACTGGCACAAGAATAGGCATATAGATCAATGGAATAGAATAGAGAGCCCAGAAATCGGCCCGAACCAATATGCTCAATTAATATTTGACAAAGGAGGCAAAAACATACAATGGAGCCAAGATAGTCTCTTCAATAAATGGTGCTGGGAAAATTGGACAGATATATGCAAGAAAATGAAACTAGACCACCAACTTACACCATACACAAAAATAAACTCAAAATGGATAAAGGACTTAAATGTACGACAGGAAACCATAAAAATTCTAGAAGAATCCAAAGGCAACAAAATCTCAGACATATGCCGAAGCAATTTCTTCACTGATACAGCTCCTAGGGCACTTGAAACGAAAGAGAAAATGAACAAATGGGACTACATCAAAATAAAAAGCTTCTGCACAGCAAAAGAAACCATGAACAAAACAACGAGAAAACCCACTGTGTGGGAAAACATATTTGCCAATGTCATATCTGATAAGGGCCTAATCTCCAAAATTTATAGGGAACTCATACAACTTAACAAAAGGAAGATAAACAATCCAATCAAAAAATGGGCAAAGGACCTAAATAGACACCTTTCAAAAGAGGACATTCAGAAAGCCAAGAGACATATGAAAACATGCTCAAGGTCACTAATCATCCGAGAGATGCAAATCAAAACAACAATGAGGTACCATCTCACACCTGTCAGACTGGCTATCATCAACAAATCAACAAACGACAAGTGCTGGAGAGGATGTGGAGAAAAAGGAACACTTGTGCACTGCTGGTGGGAATGCAGACTGGTGCAGCCACTATGGAAGACAGTATGGAGTTTCCTTAAAAAACTGAAAATGGAACTCCCATTTGACCCTGTCATCCCACTTCTAGGAATATATCCCAAGAAACCAGAAACACCAATCAGAAAGGATATATGCACCCCTATGTTCATAGCAGCACAATTCACCATAGCTAAGATCTGGAAACAGCCTAAGTGCCCATCAGTAGATGAATGGATTAGAAAACTGTGGTACATCTACACGATGGAATACTATGCTGCTCTAAAAAGGAAGGAACTCTTACCATTTGCAACGTCATGGATGGAACTGGAGAGCATTATGCTAAGTGAAATAAGCCAGTCAATGAAGGAAAAATACCACATGATCTCACTCATTCATGGATAATAGAGACCATTATAAACTTTTGAACAATAACAGATACAGAGGCAGAGCTGCCTCAAACAGATTGTCAAACTGCAGCAGGAAGGCCGGGGAGGGTTGCGGGGCAGGAGGTAGGGGGGTAAGAGATCAACTAAAAGACTTGTATGCATGCATAGAAGCATAACCAGTGGACATAAGACATTGGGGGATAGGGGAGGCTAGGGGACTGTCTAGGGCGGGGGGATAAAATGGACACATATGTAATACCCTTTGTAATACTTTAAGCAATAATAAAAAAAAAAAAAGCGGTGGTACATCTATACAATGGAATACTATGTGGCTGTAAAAAAGAAAGAACTCTTATCATTTGCAACAGCATGGATGGACCTAGAGAGCATTATGTTAAGTGAAATAAGCCAGTCAGAGAAAGATAAGTATCACATGATCTCACTCATATGTGAAATCTAATGACCAACATAAACTGATGAACTAAGGGAAGACAGGGGAGGGTGGAGGATGGGAAAAGATCTACCAATGAACTCATATGCATATATGCATAACCCAAGGACATAGACAGTGGGTGGTGAAGGCTTGTGGGGGGAAGAGGGGAGGGAGAGGGCAATGCGGGGGGTGGGCGGGAAAGGGACATATGTAATACTTTCAACAATAAAGATTTGTTAAAAAAAGAAAAAAAGCCCTAGCCAGTTTGGCTCACTGGGCAGAGCGTCGGCCTGGGGACTGAAGGGTCCCAGGTTCATTTAAGGTCAACAGCATGTACCTTGGTTGCAGGCACATCCCCAGTAGGGGGTGTGCAGGAGGCAGCTGGTCGATGCTTCTCTCTCATCGATGTTTCCAACTCTCTATCCCTCTCCCTTCCTCTCTGTAAAAAAATCAATAAAATATATTTTAAAAAATAAAAAGAAAAATAAAAAGAATAAAGAAAAAAAGAGAAAGGGAAAGTTAATGGTCCAAAACATTGCAAAATTTCCAAAACAGGCTACTTGAAAACATTAAAAAGGTATTTAATACTAATAAATTTTCCTTACCAGAAGCAGTGATATCTATTGTTTATTAATAATTGCCATTTTTATCTCTTCATTGACACCTACCTTGCTCTTTAACCTGCCCAGAAGACTTACCCTAGTGCAGCGGTTCTCAGCCTGTGAGTCGCGACCCCTTTGGCGGTCGAATGACCCTTTCACAGGGGTCGCCTAAGACCATCCTGCATATCAGATATTTACATTACGATTCATAACAGTAGCAACATTACAGTTATGAAGTAGCAAGAAAAATAATTTTATGGTTGGGTCACTACATGAGGAACTGTATTTAAAGGGCCAGAAGGTTGAGAACCATTGCTAGTGGTTCTCTATCATAGTTGCCAATCAGAATTACTAAAGGAATACTTTTTTTAAAATCTAGATTTTCTAGTCCCACCCAGAACTCCTGAATAAGAGTCCCTGTAAATGGGGCACAAGTATTCACACTGAGAAAAAAAAAAAGATTTCCAGGTGATTTTTGAGGCATAGCCAATATTACTGACCACTGCCTTAGTATCATCTGGATTAATTGTATCTTTACAATGACTCTGTGAGGTATGTGTTATTATTCCCCTTTTACAGATGAGGAATCTGAGGCACATACTAGTAAAAATTCAATGATTGACCAAGGTCACACAGCTAAAAATGTGCTAAGATGGAAACTGAGAAATTCCATACTCTCCTTATAGTTATTAGCATTATATTATTACATTAGGGAGATTGTTGTCCTTAATAGTTTCTAAAATTCTTAAGTCATTCTTTTTTTTGGCTTTCCCTGTCTTTGTTATGTCAGGGTCATTTCACTCACTTAAGTTTGTGTTCGGACCAATTTCCCTTTATTCATTCACCTTTTGTCAATTTATATTATAAACATTTGCACATGTATTGATTGTATGTACATGTATGTTAGTTCAATGTTATAAATCATAAAATATTTTTTTCTGGAATTTTTATTTTATTTGTTCCAAAGGTTTTCAATTTTTTTCTAATCACAAAACTCTTTCTTCAGGAAAACTTGTATTCAGAATCCCAATATATAATACAAACCTCAGTAGAACCTGGTACAGCAAGAAAGGAGAAGAACTGCCTCATCCATCTCTTTGGACTTAAAAGGCACTACACAGCACAATTGAAAAACACAGTTCTAGTCATCTCCTCCAATTTACTGATAAGGAAATTAAGGTCCAAAAAAAGTAAATCAACTTTCCCAAGGTCACACAGCCTGTAGTAAATAAAGATCTAATATTCAAATTTCCCAATTTGAAGTCCAATGCTCTAACACACTTGATATGACAAAGATGGAAACCAGCACAATGTCCAGAATGTTCTGCCAAAACAAGTTTTAGGAGAGAATATTAGCAGTAAATACAGGGTATCCCAAAAAATGCATATGCACTTTGAATGATCATAAAGTCAGTGTTCATTCACATACAGTTCATTTTCAAAATTTAAAGAATCTACAAAAATGAATAAATTTTTTTGTCAATGCCTGCTTTCAAACTGATGACCATTCTGGTCTAGGTACTGATGATAACGAAAGGGGACAGGAATAGAATGTTGGGGAATCAGCTAGTATTGTAAGATATATTAATCATGCTCTGTTAACCATGATTGTTTTATTCTGATTAAAGAAGGCACATTCTAACTTGGCTGGCAGCTGCACTCAGTACCTGGGAGCTCACCTGGAGATACAGCCCTTCCTCCCCAGATAGGAACCAGAATCACCAGCCCTGTGAAGATCCTCAGCTCTTTTTGCATACCTGCAGGCCTTTGCAAATCTCTAGCCTGCTTACCTGTAAACTGCCCATTTGCCCTTTTGCCTACTTTCCTTTGTACTTCTACCTATATAAGCAGCTGGCTTATGGTGGGCTGCAGAGAAAATTTTTGTGGACGAGCTGCTGCTCTCCCATACTGTCGGCAAGACTGGAATAAACACTCATATATGACTCTTCGGCTCATTGCTTAATTGGCTCGCGTAGTGACAGGCAGCATTGACCCATTGTATGTTTGGTTACATATTCTGGCAACTACAAAAGGATGTAAGCAAAGGACTCCCCAGGGGTGAGTACCAGGGATCCCACTTGCTGCCTGGACTGGGGGTTCCCAGAGCTGAGGCCTGGACTCTTATTTACAACATTGCCAGGAGTTTTACTGTTTTGAGTCAGGGCCGCAGCCTCAGCAATCCCAGTTGTCTCATCTAAGATGTAAGTTGAATCAAGCGTGTTGTATGGCATGAGAAGCAGTGGCTGCTTCTTGTCTATGTAAGGAAGCATGTACTGAGTGTACTGTGTATGGCAGGGGAGGCACTGTACTGCCTCTGGTCTGCCCAAGCCTGATCAGCTCCAGATGGCAAGACACCTCCAGCGGTCCTTGGCCTGGTCTCTGATCCCTTAGCCTGATCCCCTCTGGGATGAGAGACACTGCTATGCTGCAGTGTTGTTGTTGTTGTTGTTGTTGTTGTTGTTTTATGCAGGGCATTCTGTGGTGACTGTGGCTGGAGAGACAAGGAGCATGGTATGAAGCTTGTCTATAGGTTGTGTACACCTATAAATAGTATCTAGAGGCCCGGTGTACAAAATTCATGCACAGGAGGGGGTGTCCCTCAGTCCGGCCTGCACCCTCTCCAATCTGGGATCCCTTGGGGGATGTCCGATTGCCTGTTTAGGGATTGGGCATAAACCAGCAGTCGGACATTCCTCTCACAATCTGGGACCGCTGGTTCCTAACTGCTTGCCTGCCTGCCAGCCTGATCACCCCTGAACCACTCCCCTGCAGGCCTGATTTACACCTAACTGCTTCCCTGCCGGCCTGATCGCCCCCAACTGTCCTCCCCTGCCAGCCATCTTGTGGTAGACATCTTGTGATGATGTCGCACGAGGGCATGACGCCACCTAGGCTTTTATTATATAGGATAAGAATGTCTTTGTTGATTGTTCCTTTGTGCCTCTTTGTTGTTTGGTTTAATTTGTTTAAGGATGGGGCACTTCCTGCTTTGCTGGGGGTCCGGCTGCTTGTGGGCAGGCTTAACCCCCCTGGAAGAGATTGCAGGAACTTCAAGGCATCAGCGGCCAGAAATTCGGGGTTTGAATTTTGAATTGTCTGTCTATAATGTAGCTTTGTTTGCTGATGTTCTTTGTTAGCTTTCTATCTTTAGGAGACTTAAGTTTGTTCTTCGCTGGTTTATGAACATAGGGAATCCTATCTCTGCTGTGTGCGGGCTTTGTGCCATTCACAATGAAAGGTCATTTTGCTGTGTTGAGTATAAGATTCTAAGGCTAATGTCCCAGTCCAGCCTTTTTAGAGTACTCATTTATTTACTGTAGGTGTTTTTTGTTTGTTTCTGTGGTGTGTTTTTCTAAGATCTTTTCTTATATTCAAGATTTAATGTTGTTACAGTCTACTCAGAAAGGAAAATATGGAAAATAAACCCTTCTAAACCTCCTCAAGTCTTTTTCCTAGGAGGACCAGCTCTGCAGGCTGCAAAATAGCAGTGGGGGACACTCCCATTTTGTAAAGAAGAATAAGCCCATGAGTTACCCCTGTTACAGAATTTGTCAAGAAAGTGACTTGGGTAATAATAATTGAGTTGGGTAAATTAAAATCTCAAAGTTGTTAAGATATAATAAATAGGTGTAACAAAAATGAAGGGTTTATGACAAAGCTTTTCAGTGATAATTATATATATCTAAACATAGTTTTTCAAAGTCTGTGGTAACTTAAAACTTTGGAGTTTGCTGGATTAAATAATGAAAATTAAATATCTAGGTATTTTGAAATAACAGGATACTGAAATATTAATTAATCTGAATTTTGCCTGTGTTTGGATTTTTATTACAGAGAATCTAGAGGATAGATTTAAATCTTTAATGAATCTGTCTTGTATTTCATTTGAAATATATCTCTTAAAAATGTGAATGTATTGCTAATCTGAGAAATGTTAAGTACTTACTTGTCACCTAAAATTTAAGGTTTCTAAGAGTTAAAAATTCTAATGAATTGAAAAGAAATTATATGGTTTTGGTAATAGAAGGCATGAGGTATGGAGATACATTTTTGAAGGGAAAAGGAAATTAAGTTGTTCTAAAGCTAAATGAATAAAAGATTTATAAAAATTATAGAAGGATTGTGATGAGAAATCTTAAAGGGAAATTATAGGTAGTCTGAATAAGATTTAATTAGATAAATGAATCTAATATAAGCTAATACAGAATTTGTTTAGTTCTTCTCTAGTCTGTTAAAAGGGGAAAAGTTTTTCCTGCATTTGCCTAGGAAGCAAAAGTTATATAAAGTATTGAAATAATTATATATTGTGTTATTTTAATCAGGTAATTAATTACTTTAAAAAAGTGATCTTAATTATGGGAACTGAAGTTTCACTAGCCTATGTTTGTGTTTAATATCCTCTTGTCATTTTGAATGAATAAATAGTCTAATATTGTTTAATAATAAGGATGATATATAATCTTTTGGTAAAATAAGTTTAAAAATCTTCCCAGGGTTTGATTTTAAGAAACTTTTTTTTAAACCTAGAATTGCCTTTAGGTCATTCCAATTGGCCCTGGAATGCCTCAAGGATTTGTTTTCTCTTTATAAAGGAAAATTTTATACTTAAGGTACATGGGAAGCTTTGTAAAATAAAGAAATAATAACTATGTTCTATTTATATATGTATATTAAGTATATTCTGATATGATCTCAGTTATAACTATTTATTAGTTGTAATATTGTGTTTTGTAGAAAGAACAAGATTCCATGTCTTTTGCAATATAATCAAATCCATAACCATGTCTCTTCTTGTCATTATAACTGTTTTGTTATAATGCATTTGGAAAAATGTTACATCTTCTGAGGGATCCATGGAAAAGACTCTGACATTTTCAGATAATCCCCTTGGAACTGGATGAAAATTATTGGGTCTCTATAGCGTATCTGGATTTATAGAAGTACTGGCAGGAAAAATCAAGAGAAACAAAAATTGCTTATGGGACTCAATGAACTGAAAATAATTATGTACTTTTTTTTAACTTTTGTTGAAAGTATTCCTAAACTTTTGGGGTTTTCTTCAGATATAAGGAAGCATTTTAAAAGCAATTTGGTAAATTATATTTTTCTCCTACTCTGAACCCTACAGATTTTAACAATTCTTAATGAGTGAGTCATGGCAATGTTTCTTTTCATGAATTCAATAAAACCAGTGTCCAAGGACTTTGGAATGTCATGTCTAACATGCCTGGACTCTGGTTGTCACCAGAAAGCTTTAAGGAATGAAGCCAATAAGAGCACCTTAGAGAAAGCCTGGTCACATTGTTCATGGCAATCTTTCCTGAAAGATTAGGTAAGGAATGAAGTTTACTTTCTTGAAAGCTGACAAAGAAGGAACCTCAAGACATCATTGGGAACCTCAACTTGAGGAATTCACCCAAGTCTACAAGTACCATAGTAGGTAAGCCTGATGGCAGCTAGGTGGCTTAGCTTCTTGCAGGGCTAATTAAAGCTTGACCATAAGATTCCAGGAAAGGATATATATTTTTAAAAGCCTATGTGATCAACTGTTATTCTTATTGTGTTCATGCAAATGATCAGGCCAAATTGAAACTAGACTTAATAAAGTAAATAAATTGGTCTTAATTTGGCACTTTAATGAAAATGAGGGTGATTTGGGGGGAGTGGATTGTGTTTCAATAGGGAATTATTAGAACTGAAATGTGGTTTTTTTTCCTTCCACCACACCATTTGTCATAATTCTTGCTGTTCTAACTTTTGCCCAATAATACTAAATTTTATAACACAGTTTGTCTCCACCAATTTACAAGCCCTACTCGCACTTAGAGAACACCACCTCTAGACACCATTGCCACCTCCTTCCGTGCCCAGGCCTTGTAGTCCCTCTGGCAGAGAGCAAGGATCTCTTGGCTCTGAGAGAAACCTCTGTCCCTCCTCAGCAGGAAGTAGTTTCAGAAGAGAATCTATACCCCTTTCCATGAAAAAATTCAGAGCCAAGATCCTTGAGGGGATGTGGTAGGCAGTTAAACAGAAACAAGCAGTGCAAGGACTATGGACCAACTAGAGGCAAAATGGACAGGATCCTGAGACATGCATCTCACCACTCAACTTCTCTGAAGCTGGCAATGGAGAAACCTATGCAGAACTGAGCTTTACATCTTGCCTAGTAGGAGTTGGGACACGTATTGCTAATATACAGAATTATTCTATTCATTTTAGGAAGAAAGTAATAGATTGGGACCTTTATATATTGGTACCCACTGTCTGGGAAAAGGATGCAGGAATGTTTTCTCTAAAAGTTGTTGCAGTAATTTCCTGTGGTGAATGTCTGACTTTTACTGGTTGTTCTAGTTCAGGGGTCCTCAAACTACGGCCCGCGGGCCACATGCAAATACAAATATTGTATTTGTTCCTGTTTTGTTTTTTTTACTTCAAAATAAGATATGTGCAGTGTGCATAGGAATTTGTTCATAGTTTTTTTTTAAACTATAGTCCGGCCTTCCAACGGCCTGAGGGACAGTGAACTGGCCCCCTGTTTAAAAAGTTTGAGGACCCCTGTTAGTTATTATCTTTAAGTATCTAATAACTACAATATGAATTCTTGATAATTTCTCCCTCTCTTATAGTAGACATACTAAGCTGCTGGCCGCTTGATTTCTGATGTGTGGGGAAACTGTTTATTCATATATCCCTGCCAACAGCACTGGGGTAGGGAGGGTTATTCCCTCCCGACGACTGAAAATTTTTATGCCTCAGAAATATCATAGGGTCCAAACCAGAATAGACCTTCTCGTGGCTGTGGCACCAGACTTTCTCACGATGATCTCCACCTGTGAAGCCCTGCTGAATATATTGCTTTGACCCTTTTTGTTATGCTGGTGACGGTAGCCTCCCTTAATGTAGAATTGACCTGACTGGCTAGTAGCATGGTAAAAGCCCTGAATGCCACTTCCAGGGCTATACATGGAATAAATCAAGAGCCGAGCCAGGTCAGGGAGGCAGTACGAGAGAATCAATAGATGATTTGCTGTTGTGGCATAACCATAATTGTGAGGAATTTAAAGGAATGTACTGTTTTAATCTGTCTGACAATTCTCAATTAATAGAAAACAGCATTCAACAAATTAGGGAAACCCTCTTCAAGGTAAAACAACAAGAAGGGTGTTGTGTGTTTTTTTTTGGTTTTTTTTTGGAATTGATTTATTCAACCTAACTTCTTGGCCACCCAACCTGTCTGGATTGTGGGCATTCTTTTTAATTTTTCTCCTGTTTGTTTATTTTATTTGTAGTTGAATAGCTTACTGCTGTATTCAATGCCTTCCTATTTTGAGAACCTGCATTCGCTATATTCCATTCCCAAGAATTACTTTTAAGGCAGAAGCAAATGCAGTCCAACAGGATGTGATTTTTAATTGATAACAAACTAATCTCATAGATATGAGATGATATAAATGGCAGTGGGGAAATGAAAAGGGGAAGAAATAGAATGTTGGTGAACCAGCTAATATTGTAAGAAATATTAATCATGCTCTGTTAACCATGATTGTTTTATTCTGATTAAAGAAGGCACATTCTCATTTGGCTGGCAGCTACACTCAGGAACAAGGAGCTCACCTGGAGATACAGCCCTTCCTCCCCAGACAGAAAGCAGAATCGCCAGCATACCTGCTGGCCTTTGCAAATCTCCAGCCTGTTTACCTGTTAACTGCCCATTTGGCCTTCCCTTTGGCTATATCCCCCATGTAATCCCAGTCCTTGCATATCACTAAACTCTTTGAAGATCCCCAGCCCTTTTGCATATCTGTAAACTGCCCATTTGCCCTTTTCCCTACTTTCCTTTGTACTTCTGCTTATATAAGCAGCTGGCTTATGGTGGGCTGTAGAGCAAATATTAGTGGATAACCTGCTGCTCTTCCATACTGCCAGCAGTATTGGAATAAACACTCATATATGATTCAATCCTGTCTCCGATTAATTGGCTCAACTAGTGACTGGCAGCATGGGACCTATTGTTTGTCCATTTCCAATAACAGGAAGCAATGGAATCACAAACATCAAGAATCATTGTTTGGTATTTGTACATCCTCAATTTGTCAACTGTTGCTGGTTTTGTACTGTAAACTTCACCTTTTATATATTCCCATTAAAAAAATGTCTAATCACACTTTAGGACTAAATTTAGTTTGGCTTCACCCATTATTTTCAATCAGTTAAACCTGAAAAGGAGTGAAAATTAAGTGAGTTATCAGCTGTTAAAGTGGGTATACATATTTTTGGGACTATATATATATCTTGAGCACATTACATGCCAAGCACTTTCACTGCTTTACTTCTGGCAATACTTTGTTTTAGAGTTTATACTCTGCCTTTGCCTGAAATAAAGTAATAAAATACTGGACCTGCTTCAGTCACATGTCTCTGAGCTTTTTTTCTTCATGACCATTACTTATACCTTAAATCAGGACCGCATTATCTCTCTTTTCTTGTTTTAAAGAAAATAACAGGACTCTCATAGCCAGTTAGCCTGGAGGTCAAATCACCCCTGGTATTACCGACAACAATCAAGGCTTAACTACAAGACTGCGCACAAAGACCACTAGGGGGTGCACCAAGAAAAGATAAAAAAATGCAGAGACAAAGAAACAGGACGCAAATGTCAGAAATGGAAGATATAGAGCTCAAAACCACACTTTTAAGGTCTCTCAAGAACTGTCTAGAAGCTGCCGATAAACTTAGTAAGGCCCTCGAAAAGACTGGTGAGACCGCCGATAAATGTAGTGAGATCCTCAAGAAATCTAATGAGACCCTCGATGTTGTGATAAAGAACCAACTAGAAATTAAGCATACACTGACTGAAATAAAGAATATTATACAGACACCCAACAGCAGACCAGAGGAGCGCAAGAATCAAGTCAAAGATTCAAAACCCGAAGAAGCAAAAAACACCCAACTGGAAAAGCAAAATGAAAAAAGAATCCGAAAATACGAAGATAGTGTAAGGAGCCTCTGGGACAGCTTCAAGTGTACCAACATCAGAATTATAGGGGTGCCAGAAGATGAGAGAGAGCAAGATATTGAAAACCTATTTGAAGAAATAATGACAGAAAACTTCCCCCACCTGGTGAAAGAAATAGACTTACAGGTCCAGGAAGCGCAGAGAACCCCAAACAAAAGGAATCCAAAGAGGACCACACCAAGACACATCATAATTAAAATGCCAAGAGCAAAAGACAAAGAGAGAATCTTAAAAGCAGCAAGAGAAAGAAACCGAGTTACCTACAAGGGAATACCCATACGACTGTCAGCTGATTTCTCAACAGAAACTTGGCAGGCCAGAAAGGAGTGGCAAGAAATATTCAAAGTGATGAATACCAAGAACCTACAACCAAGATTACTTTATCCAGCAAAGCTATCATTCAGAACTGAAGGTCAGATAAAGAGCTTCACAGATAAGGAAAAGCTAAAGGAGTTCATCACCACCAAACCAGTATTATATGGAATGCTGAAAGGTATCCTTTAAGAAGAGGAAGAAGAAGAAAAAGGTAAAGATACAAATTATGAACAACAAATATGCATCTATCAACAAGTGAATCTAAGAATCAAGTGAATAAATAATCTGGTGATCATAATAGAATCAGGCACATAGAAAGGGAACGGACTGACTATTCTTGTGGGGGAAAGGGGTGTGGGAGATTCGGAAAGAGACTGGACAAAAATCGTGCACCTATGGAAGAGGACAGTGGGTGGGGAGTGAGGGCGGGGGGTGGGGCGGGAACTGGGAGGAGGGGAGTTATGGGGGGAAAAAAGAGGAACAAATGTAATAATCTGAACAATAAAGATTTAATTAAAAAAAAAAGAAAATAACAGCTTAATTGAGATATAATTCACGTCAGAAAGTTCACCCTTTAAAATAATATATAATATAATAGTTTCTAGTATATACATAATATATTCATGTGTAACCATCCCCACAATTTAAATTTAGAATATTTTCATCACTCCAAAAAGAAACTCCTTATCCATTAATAGGCACTCACCAATCTTCCTCCCTAAAGCCCTGACTACCACTTATCTATGTTCTATCTCTAGGAATTTGCCTATACTGGACATTTCATATAAATGAAATCATACAATATGTGATATTTTATGACTGACTTGTCTCAGCATACTTTTTTCAAGGCTTACCCATGTTGTAGCATTAATTAATGCTTCATTTCTTTTTATGACTGAATAGAATTCCATTGTATGGATGTATTACTTTTGTTTGTCCATTTATTAGCTAATAGACTCATTATATCTTGTTTGAACCACTGAAATAGCATTCTGACTAGTATTCTTACCTTCATTATTCCCTCCACTCTTCCCACTGCCACTAGAAATATTTTGTAAAAGTATTTTCTAGGTACCTCAGTGGTTCCCTATTCAAAGCAGGAAATAAAAAACAACTCTGGCAAGGCAGGTCATGAAAAAGTGTGAAACTGTGAGATGCAAGACAATTCAATGGTCAATTAGAGAGTGCAAGCCTTGCTTAAAGACATTCACATTTACCAGTAAATTTAAAAAAAACACACACCATTGTGCTCATATAACAAAAATCAGGCTGCTTTTCTCCATGCCTGGTCTGCAAGAGAAAAGCCAAACAACTTAGCAAGGCTCTTTATCATTACTGACCTCAGTCTTACCTCTTGTTTTCTCTCCTGTTTCTCTTCCTCCTTCTCCTTCCCACTCCCTCCTACTCCATACTTCAGCCACATAATGTTAATAAAAGGGCCCAAATTAACCCTTTGTACTTTCAGGCCTTTGTGTCTTTTTGTTTCCTCTGCCCAGAATGCCCTCCTACTACTTCTCTTTCTGGAGAGTTAATTCTCCATCCATGAAGATGCTACTTAATGTCACCTATTTTACCAACCTTTGTAGTATACTTGTATTATTATACCTACCACATTATAATGGAACATCTACATTCATGTCTATCTCCCCTATCATACTCTAAGCTCCTCCAAAGCAGATATTGTTCTAATTGTTGTTCTAGTCAACCTTGTATTTTCAGAAACCTATAAAAATACCAGTGAAACTCTTGTGGTAGGTTGTTGGCTTTCTTGTCCCATGGAGCATTTGTTTCCAGGTACCAATGATCTCTAATTAGTAATTGTCTGGGTACAGTTACTCCTCTCTGTCCAATAGTCCACCAAAATGAGGATCCTACCATAGTTGGCCAAGAAGAAAGTGAATACTACTTTTCTTACTTTTTCCTAGAGAAACTATTCACTGGAACCCAGGGAAGGTTTAAGCAGTTCTTGGTCCAACACCTTTTGAAGGGTGTGTTGGTGTCTGAAACTAGACATTGTGATCTTGTCCCATCTACTTCAGTGTTTCATACCACAAGGGGTGAACCTTATTGACTAGGCCTGGGAAATGGAGTAGGGTGGGTCCCAATGGGATGATCCATATGAACTTACCTCATTCTCCAACTTCTCCTCAACACTCTCCCTTCCCATAGTCCTCAACCCTTTTCCTTTACTTTGTCCCAGCCTCCTCCACCCCACTTACCCCTTCTCTCAGTCGTTTTTCCAACAGTAATAATCAATTCTCAAGACCTATCAGCTCTCCCTCTGATTTTCAAATTTTGCAGCCTCAGAGGATCCACTGAAGGTCAATATATTTTCACCTCTTCTTGGTTTCTGCTGGTCTGCAGAGGCCAGGGTAGACTGGCTTAATATTAAGCATTGGTCACAAAGGGGATAGGGTATATTGATGATTTTCTACTCAAGTCTGTGGGCTTGCTCACCTCCACATGTATGTGATTAAACATACCCTTATATGGTTATTAGAAATTCACTTCCCTCCTTAACATAACTAGAACTCTATTTCTTGTGAACTGGTAACCATTCCTTATTATACTAAGAAAACACTTGCCATCTCCTAGCAGCTAGAACCTAGCTCATAGTCTTTTATTCTTTTTTCCCTCCCTTTCTTCCTTCCTATCTTTTTTTTTTTTCAGAAGTATTGAGAGGAAGTATTAGAATGGGAAGATAATTAAACTTAGTTTGTTATATATTTTATTTGTACAAAGCAAAGGTCTCCACAAGGATAATTTCTTTACTGAAATACAATTCACATACCTTTATTGAATGGATTCTATATGTCAGGCAGTATCTTGACTGTGATTTGTTTCAATGAGCTAGTGTTAAATAACTTCTCCAGAACTGGAAAAATCAAGGACTTAAGATTTGATGCCCCAAATCAGGATTTGCTCTAATGAATAAGCTTTTGTACAAGGCCAATTTCATTTCACACAACCAAAAGGTCTGGTCATTTTGGGAGCAATCTAGAAGTACTGCTCCCAATGCTCTCTGCACTGGAGTTCATCTAATCAACCAGTATGGACTGATCACTTACTAAGTTCCAGGCACTGTATTGATCATTATGGCTACTATGACAAAAAAGATATCCATGTCTCATGAAGGAGGAAAAATATATATATATATATATATATATATATATATATATATATATATTACTAAATGAATTATAGTGTGTTAAGTGATATACCAAAATATGAACAAAGTGATTTAGTGCAGAGGTTTATAAATTGCCTGCCTCCTGTTTTTGTGAATAAAGATTTATTATCACACATACAATAAGTAAGTCAATCAGTGGAAAAGCCCAGAAAAGTAGATGACTTCCATAATTCCATCCCTCACCATTTCCCATGCTACAGAATGCTGACCATCCCACCAAGCTATGGTCAACTTAAGTGAACAAATCTGCTACAATCTTATAGACACAGCTGAAATATGTAGTTCCATATTGAACAAAATGGGTCATTAAGTACACATTACCAGCTGGAACCTGCACTTTAAAACTATTAACATAAATGATAAGACATTTTAAACACTGAATAAATAAAAAGCACCTTAAGAATGGTGTGAATATATGTATATGTTTCAAAGCCCCACAAAGTGAGCACGATTTATTTCATCATTGCTTTTAATTTTTGCCACTCCTTCCTTTTCCACATTAATTCAACACTCATTTGAGAGTAGGCATGGAAAGGCATTCCCAGGAGGGAGTAGGATAACAGCATTCAAACAATAACATTTCAACATGCTAGGAGTATTGGGAGGAAGAAATAAAGATCTCTTTTCTCCAAACTCGAGGTCATCCAACTCTAAGCAGCAATAATGATTGCTGGGCCTTGATGAGAAGGTAACACGTGAATTTCGAACAAAACGTAAGCTGCACTGTTACACTGGTTAGGTTGAATGCCTAAAACCACTCCATGACAAAGGTCATTTGCCCTATATATTGGTAAGGGAGGGTTAGTGAGTTTTTTAGCCACTTCAATTTTAAAGACACTTCCCTGAATATGTTGCACATTAGACTCCAATAAGCCTACCTTTGTGTCTCCATCTCATTCACAAATTAAAATAACATTTTATGGGGTCCAGTTTACTCAGAATTGTAATTATTGCTTCATTGATTGCAAACCGGGAACCACCCACTTATCTTAAATACAGACAGCTGGGCCATCTGTTCCCTATGAATCATGTAAACAGAAAAGACTTGAGAAAAGAATTTAAATACTTTCCAACCTGGTTCTGCCTTATTTCAAAAATGCAATCAAGTGTCCAGAGACTTAACAGATGCAATGCTTAAGATCTGACCTGCCAACTTGATCCTCTTGTGTAACAGAGAAAGTTTTGGTTAGACAATGAGGTCAAAGCCTCCAACCTACTCACATTTGTTCATCCTGATCATTTAATTAAGGTTGTTTTAATATATAAAACATGAAATAAAAATTCAAGCACTACACAATGGTACAAAATGAAAAGTAAAATTCTCCCTTCTTGCCCCTTGCTCCCAGACAAATCTCTTCAGACCTTTTGACTCTTCTGTGTTTAGTACTTCTGATGTTAATTCCATTATTCTAGTTCTTGATTTAAGTTTTAATCTGTATTTATTGAGGCTACCCACTAAGAAAGGTGATGAATTTGGCTCCCTTATCTTCTCTCTTGATACAGCCAAGACCCTAACACATTAATCCAACCTCTCGTTTTCTCGCTCTTAAAATATGTTATAGTCTTTAGTTTTAGCTTTTATATAAGTAAACTTTAAAATTCAAATAATACATTTAAGCCTTGATGTCTTAATCCATATACTTTGTTTTTATTTTATTATTTCTAATGCAAATTTAATATTTTCTTTTTTCTGGTTTACACTTTTTTTCTTGTTGAAGGCATCCTTCCCTGTTTCAAGGTCACAAAAATATTCTCCTATATTTTATTCTAAAGTTTTTTCTTTTACACTTAAGCCCCTAAGCCATCTGGAATTGATTGTTCTATGCAGTGTGAAGTAGAGATCCAATTTCTTTTTTTCCATATGGATAATCATTTCTTTCAGCACCATTTATTAAACAGTCCAAGCTTGACCCACTGTTTTGTAATGCTACATCTGTTATATATCAAGTGTTATATAACACTTTCAATATGTGTTGGCCTGTGTCTTGGATCTATATTCTGTCTCATTGGCCAATTTATTTTAATTGAATTGTTTGCCTTGAACTCACCATGCTCTATGGGCCTTTGTTTCCTCATCTTTAAACTGGGGATAACAATATTTTGCTTTAACTACCTCAGAAAGTAGTTGGGAAATCAAATGGAATAACACATGTAAAGACACTTTGCCAAATTGAAAGTGTTATTCAAATTATGGAATCAAAACATGTTGGCATCAAAATTACTTTAGTTACCACTTAAATACTTTTATTTATAAAAGAGGACACCAGAGTTTAGAGCAGACAAGTGCCCTACCCATACAGAAGGTATCATTATTATGCTCCTAGTATATGCTTCCTGAGACCTCAGCATAAAACAAAGGGCATTGTATCTTATCCTACTTAAAAAAAAATCAAGTCAAGGGCTTAATCTGCTAGAACTGACTGTTGAACACTGTTCATGTTTTCCCCCAAATGTGATGTAATCTCTTAAGTTTGACATATTACTTCTGTAGGAGCCTGTGCTTCATGCCAATTTCAAGGTTGAATGGTGCAAATGCAATTTTGCATAGGCCATCTCTGATTTAGCAGCAGAGATTGATATACATCACAGTTATTTAACAAAGGGCATCCATCCAGCTGGTGCCTGTCACACAGCTATTATGTGTTAAAATATAAGGCACAGTTAGATTATTTATATTTCTGCTTTATGTAAAACAAGAACATCTATTTATAAAAACTGGCCCATCTGCAAATTGGCAAATATACCTGAACAAGAAGACAAAAGTTTGATTTAAACATTAAATGGTAATAAAGATAATTAAAAATTTTCAGTTTCATTGAGTTAGAAAATAATATGTCTCAGTCAAAGGCTAATCTTGGGCATACAGTCTACAAATAGGGAATAAATATTAGCATATAATAACATGGGGTTACAGAAGCATTATTTTCATTTTTATTATGAAATGTATTCACAAAAAAGCAATTAAACACACAGTATAATAATTTAATAATCATAAAACAACTACTCTTATATCTCCTACTCAGGTTAAAATATAGTACATTACCAATACTTTAGAAGTTCTTAGTATACCCTCTATAGCACTTCTCCATCCCCAAGGTTGACCACAATCTAGGATCTTATGTTAATTTTATCTTTGTGTTTTGTTTTGTTTTTATAATTTTGTCACCTATGCATGATTCTGTTAAAAATACATTGCTGGGGAATCCAAGATGGTGGTAGAGTAGGTGGAAGTTACACTCCACTTCTCCCAGGACCAACCTGGAATTGTAACTAAAATATAGAACAATCAACCTGAATAACCAACTGAAGACTAGCTAAACAGAAGTCTTATAAGCAAGGATTTATAGAAGAAGACACATTTAGACTGGTAGGAAGGCTAGAAACCTAAAAAGGAATGGCCCCACACCAACATGTGGTGGCTGAGTATTTGGAAAGATATCTCAGTTGCAAAGGTTCCCCTTGAGGAGCACAGGGTGTCAACCTGATGCTGAACTTCCTAGAGAATCAGAGCAAGGAAGAAGATAACACATAACATCTGGGTGTGAATATTAGTGGGGATTTTGTCTGCCAGGGAGAGACAAGAGTCTGCTAGAAACTCGGGTGCCCTCTTAAAAGGCCAAGATACAAAATCTCATTTGTAGCCACTCACCCTGGGCTCCTGCATGGGGAGGGTGGCTCAGAGCAGACTAGAGTTGTGAAAAGAGACACTAAGTTGGGTGGCTCTGAAAAGAGAGCTGAAGGGACAACAGCCAGAATCCCTGTGCTGAATCCCTCTCCCACACCACCCGCAGACACCATCTTTCTTGGGTGGACCACTCCACTCCATAGGGCATCAGCCTGGGATAATGCAAAAGTCCCACCCTCCAACTCCTTATGGCCCTGCCCTGCTGACACTGAGCTCTCAAGGTGGTCTGGTCAAATCTGAGATGGACTGAATTGTTTGCCACTAGAGTGGGGGTCATTTTTCTCTCACGTAACCAAGTGACAATAGCATATCTGTGCAGAGCCCGCTCTCAATACAGCCAAATCTTGGTCTGTTTGGGCCTGATAAATGCTGCTGCCCTCTCCCTAATGATTCCCTGAGACCATGCCCCACCACAAAATCTGTGGGAACCTGGTAGGGACAGCTAGACTTGGTATATACTGGGACTTTCATTGAGTGACCTCAGACCCAGCACCGCCACAAATTTTGAACCTGTACCAATCTGGCGAACATCACTTGTCCCTAACTGGTGACTCACTAAGAACCTACCTCATGCAACTGAGTACTGCCACAGGCTCTTTCAGTGACTGAGCCTAAAAAGCAGCTGGCAGATGGAGTCAGGCAAAGGCAAATCTTGTGGTGCCTTAGTCCTTTTGCTTACCTCCCCGTGGGCTCAATGCTGGTGGAAGCTGACCTTGGTGCACAGTTTGGTCCTTTGAACACACATCCCGGCTCAACAGAGGCAGCTGCAAACTGCAGATCAATTTGTAACTAAAATCATGGAGCCCAGGGCCAGTTACAGGAAGCATCTGACACAGACCTGCACCAGAGTCCCTCCCAGGAGGCCTCAGAACCAACACACCTAGCAGTGGGCTTCTGACCACATCTGAGCAGGTCCCAATGAGCTCCACAACAGCACATCCAAAGGGAGATCTCAGGAGGCACCAGAATCTACCGGGGCAAACTCCACTTCATGAGCTCAGTAACTGCAGACCAGCCAGCCTGAGGATCAACCCCATGCATGAAGGGGTCAATAGCAATCAGACTCAACTAAAACAAGAGGGCTCACACAACCCCCACAAAAGACATTTCTAAAGTACCTTGGTTGGGTGATAAGGCAGAATGTGCTACTAAGGTCCACAGGACACATAGTACATAAGACTACCGTACCAAGAATGGGAGATATAGTATATATACCAAATAAACAAAAAAATAAATACCAACAGGCAGCCAAGATGGGGAGAGAAAAAAATATGCACCAAATGGAAAAAAAAAACAAAACAAAACAAAAAACACAGGAGAAATCACCAGGAAAAGAACAAAATGAAATAGAGGCAAGAAATCCAAGAGATACAGATTTATAAGGATACTCAAAGAACTTAGGAGAAGAATAATTAACACACTGAGAACTTAAAAAAAAGATATAGTAAACATAAAAGAGGACAAAGAAACCATAAAAAAGAACCAGTGAGAAAGAATATAATATCTGAAATGAATAACAACAGTATGGTGGATGAAGCAAAAGACTGACTCAGCTACTTGGAAGACAAAATAGCAGGAAATACAAATCAGAGCAGAAAAAGAAAAAGGAATTAAAAAATAAAATAATGTAAGGGACCTCTGGGAAAATATCAAATCTTACAACATTTGCATCATGTGGGATACTAGTAAAGAAGAGAGAGAACAAGGGATTGAAAAACCTATTTTAAGGAATAATAACTGAAAATCTCCCTAATCTGCTTATGGAAAAATACACACAAGACCAGAAAGCACGAAGAGCCCCAACAAAGATAAACCCAAAGAGGCCCACACAAAGACACATCATAAATAAAATGCCAAAGGTTAAAGACAAAAAGAGAATATTAAAAGCAGCAAGAGAAAAACAGTAAGTTACCTACAAGGGAGATACCATAGATGGTCAGCTGATTTCTCAACAGAAACATTTCAGGCCAGAAAGGATTGTCATGAAATAATCAAAGTAAAGAAAAACAAGGAACCTACAACCAAGACTATTCTACCAAGCAAGGCTATCATTTAAAATAGAAAGAGAAATAAAGAGCTTCCTGGACAAGAAAAAGATAAAGGAGTTCATTATAACCAAGCGAGCATTACAAGAAATGCTAAAGGGACTTCTTTTAAAGGAAGAAATTTTAAAAAGAGGATCACAGCTATAAAAAATAAAATTGCAATAAATATGTACCTATCAATCATCACTTTAAATGTAAATGGCTAAGAATGGATAAGAAAACAAGACACATACTATTATATATGCTGTCGACAAGAGGCCCACCTCAGAATAAAAAAATATACACAGACTGACAGTAAAGGGATAGAAAAGATATTTCATGAAAATTAAAATGAAAAAAGCTTGTGTATCAATACTTATATCTGGCAAAATAGACTTTAAAACAAAGGCTATATAATACACAAAGAAGGACACTACATAATGATAAAGAAAGCAATACAACAAGAGGATATAACCCTTGTAAATATTTAGGAACCCAATATACTAGAAGCACCTAAATATCTAAAGCAAACCTTGATGGACATAAAGAGAGAGATCAACAGTAACACAGTCATAGTAGGAGATTTCAACACCCCATTGACATCAATGGAAAGATCATCCAAACAGAAAATTATTAAGGAAACAGTGGCCTTAAATAACATACTATGTCACATGGATTTCCTTGCTATGTTCAGAGCATTTTAACTCAAAGCAGCAAAACATATATTCTTTTCAAGTGCATATGGAACATCTAGAATAGACACACATGTTAGGACACAAAACAAGTCTCCATAAATTTAAGAAGATTGAAATAATATCAAGCATGTTATCTGACCATAATGGTATGAAATTAGAAATCAATTACAAGAAAAAAAAACCACTGAAAAACACACAAAGACATGGAGGCTAAATAATATGTAACTAAACAATGAATAGGTTAACAGTGAGATCAAGGAAGAAATCAAACAAGAACTTGAACAAATGAAAATGAGAACAAATAACCTAAAATCTGTGGGACACAATGAAAGCAGTCCTAAGAGGAAATACATAGCACTACATGCCTACTTCAAAAAACAAGAAAATTTTCCAAAAAATTATCTAACTTTACACTTAAAGATACTAGAAAGAAACATCAAACAAAGCCTAAAATTAGTGGAATAAGGAAATAATAAAGATCAGAGCAGAAATAAACAAAATAGAGTCTAAAAAAACAATACAAAAGACCAATGAAACCAAGAGCTGGTTCTTTAAAAAAAATAAAACAAGATCTACAAACCTTTAGACAGACTCACCAAGAAAAAAAGAAAGAGGACCCAAATAAATAAAATCAGAAATTAAAGAGGAAAAGTAGCAACTGACACCAAGGAACTACAAAGGCTTATAAGAAAATATTATGAGCAACTATATGCAAAGAAATTGTAGAATCTGGATGAAATGCATAAATTCTTGGAAATATAGAATCTTCCAAAACTGAATCAGGAAGACAAAAATATCTGAATAGACCAATTACAACTAAAGTAATCAAAGCAGTAATAATAATAATAAAAACTCCCAACAAACAATAGTCCTGGACTAGATGTCTTCACAGATTAACTTTGCCAAACATTCAAAGACAAACTAGAAAGAGGAAAATGGCAGCTAAATAGGTAGATCTGTTGGGCACCTCTTCCCAGGGCCAGGCTAGAAATACAACTAATTGGAGAATATTCACCTGGAATTTTCAACTTGGTCCAGCTGAGGTGACTTATACCAAGGAAGAACAGAAGGTACCTGGAGACCAGTAGGAAGGGCGAGATCCCAAGAGGGGGGTTACCTGCAGCACACACACCTGCCTATAGCAATGCCACCAGACCTATGGCATGCAACTCACAGCAGTGTGACACGTAGCAGCTACAAAAGGTAGCAAGACTGCTGGCAACAGCAGAGTCTAAATGAGCAGATCAGAGCCAGTGGGGGAGAGAGCCTCGGTTTCTATTGCCCTTTCTTTCTTTTTTTTAACCTCTAAACCCAGGGCACAGGATTGTTCATTTGCAACTACACATTTAAGGCATTGGTGCAGGGCAGAATGTGCGGACTTGAGGTGCCTGAGGTGGTAAGTAGGGCAGGGAGACTTAGAAAAACAGTAGCCAGGAATCCAGCATTAGGTAATTCAAACACTTCCAAACCAAAACAGCCATTTCCACTGGGAGGAGCTACCTCCTTCCCACACCCAGAGGGCAGGTAAAGGACAAAAACCCTGCTCTAGGTGATATAGCCTGCCACACCCTGTATTTTGAGTTTTACTGAGGAAACAAAGGTAGGGGCAAGTTTATGGGTCTGAACAGTCTCAAGGAGACCTCAGTGACTGGAGTGGAGGAGGGGCCATCTGCCCCACTACTCTAGGAACCAGACTGATAAAAAAAAACGCCAGGGTCCCACCTGACCCCATTGGTCGCCATACAAGGATCTCTGTCCAACCAAGGGCAGAGTAATATTTGGGGTCACTCGTGGAGGAGGAGCTCTGGGACAGGAAAAAACACCCATCACATTCCCTAAAAGTGAAAAAACACGAACCCCACCTAAAGCCCTGTCAGAAACAGACTCTTACGTGATCAAGATTGACAGTTGGCTGACAGGCAAAGAGAGCAGATTGACCCTCCCTGCTTGAAGCCAAGGCCTGTGGAGACAGACACAAGAAGTGGACAGGTGGATCACATGGAGCTTCAAGCAGGGGGCTAAAAGCCAAAAGAGTGCCTGACAGTGGTTAACATCTAAATACCTAACAGGAAGCTCAGAACTGGCAGACAGAAAAAAAGAGTGGGGTCCTGAGTCAGCTCCCACTGGGCATTTCATCTTGGCTGAAGAGAACAACACCTCACTTCCTTTTTTGATTTTTGATTTGTCATTTTATTATTTTTTGCACCTTTTTCTTCCTCTCTTCTTTTCTTTCCTCCCGTTTTTTCTCCTCCTTTCTCCTTTTTGTTTTTTTCTATTTCCTTTCTTTTTCCCCTTTTTTAACAATTTATCTTCTTTATCTATCTGCTTTATTGATTTGTTATTATTCTAGTCTCTGTTGTTTGGTTCATATATCTAATTTCCTCTTCCCTGCTCCTACTCAATTTCCCTTTATTCTTTTTTTTCACTACTCTATTTTTTTTCCTCCCTTCTCCTTCTTTTTTCTTCTTCTCCTAATTTCTTTACTTGTTTCACTTCCAAAGTGTATGGCTATCTACTCTCTCCTCTACTCTCCTTTTCAGTTTTTCTTTCTTTCTTGTCTTCTCATTTCTTTCTCCCTCCTTTATTGTAAATCATTGTCCTTCCCCTATTCCTCTAATTCTTTAATGGTATTTTCTTTATTTAAGCTCTGCACCTACAGATTCTGCCCCCCCCTTTTTTCTGTGATTTTTGTTGTTGTTGTTGTTTTTTGTTTGCGCTTTTTGGTTTCTTTGTTTGTATGTTGTGTTTTCTCCCCATGTTTTTCTTTCTTTTTTATCTATCATTTTTTATTTAGTTTCTCTTTCCTAATTCTCTTTTCTTTGGTGGTCACTATTGTTGGGGTTATAGGGATATTGTGTACATTTGTGTTCTGTTCCTTCTGTGTCATGTCTTGCATTATATTTTGTGCTGTTTAGTCAGCGCCTCCACAATGGCTGGCACAATGAGATAGGGAGTGATCCACATAATCAGACAACCTGGGAAGAGACTCCATCCATGCATGGGACAATAACATTCAAGATCCAACTATAACAGGAGAACCCCAATATCTCAAGTAGGGGACCTCCCTATAATACCCAGCTCAGAAGACTTGAAAGATTTTACCACTGGGTCTCACAAAACATCTATCTACGACAGAAGACCAATTCAAAATATCTGGGTGGCATAGTACTTTGATCTAATACATAGAAACAAATACAAAGGAACAACAAAAATGGAGAGACAAAAAAAAACACCCTAAATCAGCGGTTCTCAACCTGTGGGTCGTGACCCTTTGGGGATTGAATGACCCTTTCACAGAGGTCGCCTAAGACCATCAGAAAACACATATATAATTACATATTGTTTTTGTGATTAATCACTATGCTTTAATTGTGTTCAATTCTAACAATGAAAATACATCCTGCATATCAGATATTTACATTACAATTCATAACAGTAGCAAAATTACAGTTATGAAGTAGCAACAAAAATAATTTTATGGTTGGGGTCACTACAACATGAGGAACTGTATTAAAGGGTTGCAGCATTAGGAAGGTTGAGAACCACTGCCCTAAATGAAAGAAAAAGGAATCGCCAGAAAAGGAACTAAAGGAAATTGAAGCAAGTACTTTGTCAGAGAAATAATTCAGAGTAATGGTTATAAGGATGCTCAGACGTCTGGATGAGAAATACATGCAACTCAATGAGAAATATAAGGAGCTGAATAGGAAATACACCAACATGAGGAAGAATCAAGAGGAAATGAAAAATAAAATAGCTGTCTCCAGGACTTCTGTTGCTGTCTGTGGGCACCCAGCCAGCCCTTTCACGCCTCCGCCCCTCCTACCAGTCTCTATGCGGTCTCTACTTTTGGTCCTCAGCAAACTGAGAAACTAAGATGGCGGCATAGATAAACACCGGGAAATTGCCGCCTCCCACAACAATTGAAAAATACCGCAAAGGACAGAGCGGACATCATCCAGAACAACAGGAAGGCTGGCTGAGTGTAAATTCTACAACTAGAAGGAAAGAAAAGCACACTGAGAGCCAGAGGAGCTGCAGAGGTGAAGTGCAGAGGTACAGCGGCTCGCGCGCGCACGGAAAGGGGGTGGCACCCAAGGACGCGGCTGTCTTTTTGAATCACAAGCTCCCGACTGCTCTGAACTCCGGTTCCGGGAAGTCTCTGGGGACCCAGGACTCATACGGGGAGAAGCTGGACTGTCGGGCAGTGGGCGAACTTGAGGGCGGCTTTCCCTCAGAGGTGCTTGCAGCAATTATCGGGTCACTGAGAGCTGGGCGGAGAATCAGCCATAGTTGCTTGCTCCGCCCTTTGATTCCCTGAGACCCCGCCCCACCCAGGCTGCGGCAGAGGCTTTTGCATGTGAATGTACCTAACTGCAGCCGAGCCAGGAAGACCCGGAACTTCCAAGAGAAGGCCCAAAGCCCCGCAGCAGCTTGCATTGCTTCACAGCTGAGCCTCTTCGTGGCTCCTGCTGTGTGGCCTCAGGCAGAGGCTGAATTAGCAGCTCCTTAGATCCAGGAGCCACTGTACCCAGTGGTCAGAGGGGGACCATCCAGATTGCAACTCCTCAGATCCATAAGGGACACACTCAGGGAGCAGACTCAGTGAGCACCAAAGCCCCACTGAAGCAAGTCTTGCCCCAGAAGGGTGTCTTCAGCACAGAAGTTCTCCCACTGCAGACACAGCTGATTCTCACAGCCAATTGGCCTGGAGGTCAATTCCTCCCAGTGATCCTACAACAACCAAGGCACCAAGAGTGTCCACCCCAGGTAACTGGGGAGGCTGAGCCACTGGGCCCTACAGGACACCTGGCGCGCAGGGCCACTCTATCAACACAGGGAAGCAGCCAAAATGCGGAGACAAAGAAACAGGTCACAAATGGCAGAAATGGAGGAAAGCAAACGACTGGATATAGAGTTCAAGGCCACGTTTATAAGGTTTTTCAAGAATTTTATGGAAACCGCCGATAAATTTAATGAATCCCTCAATAAGTATAGTGAGACCATGGAGGACATGAAAAAGGACCAACTAGAAATTAAGCATACACTGACTGAAATAAAGAATAATTTACAGAGATCCAACAGCAGACAAGAGGATCCCAAGAATCAAGTCAAAGATTTGAAATACAAAGAAACAAAAAATACCCAACCGAAAAAGAAAAAAGAAAAGAGATTCCAAAAATATGAAGATAGTGTAAGGAACCTCTGGGACAACTTCAAGCGTACCAACATCAGAATTATAGGGGTACCAGAAGGAGTGAGAGGGCAAGATATTGAAAACCTTTTTGAAGAAATAATGACAGAAAACTTCCCCTACCTGGTGAAAGAAATGGAGTTACAAGTCCAGGAAGCACAGAGAACCCCAAACAAAAGGAATCCAAAGAGGACCACACCAAGACACATCATAATTAAAATGCCAAGAGCAAAAGATAAAGAGAGAATCTTAAAAGCAGCAAGAGAAAGACAGTCAGTTACCTACAAAGGAGTACCCATACGACTGTCAGCTGATTTCTCAACAGAAACCATGCAGGCCAGAAGAGAGTGGCAAGAAATATTCAAAGTGATGAATAGCAAGAACCTGCAACCAAGATTACTTTATCCAGCAAAGCTATCATTCAGAATAGAAGGTCAGATAAAGAGCTTCACAGATAAGAAAAAGCTAAAGGAGTTCATCACCACCAAACCAGCATTATATGAAATGCTGAAAGGTATTCTTTAAGAAGAGGAAGAAGAAAAAGGAATTCTTACCATTTGCCACAGCATGGATGGAACTGGAGAGCGGATAAATACCACAGGATCTCACTCATTTGTGGAATATAATGAACAACATAAACTGATGAACAAGGACTGATCCAGAGATGGAGAGGCATTGATTGGACTGTCGGGCCTTGGAGGGAAGGTAGGGGAGGGGAGGGGTAAGGGGGAAAGATCAACCAAAGGCAAGCATATAGGCCTAACTAATGGACATGGACAACGTGGGGGTGAGGGCATGAGCGGGGGGGGGGGGGGGGTAGAGGGTAACGTGGGGACAAGGACACATATGTAATATCTTAATCAATAAAAAAAATATATATATAAAAAAAAGAAAAAGAAAATAGCTGTAATAAATAACAGAATGGAAGGCTTCAACAGTAGACTAGAAGAAGCTGAGGATCAAATCAGCAAGTTAGAAGACAAGGTAGAAAAATAACCCAAGCACAGCAGCAATTTGGAAAAAAATTAAAAAGCAGGAGAGTCTAAAGTAGCTTTGGGACAACATGAAACAAAACAAAATCTGCATAATAGGGGTTCCAGAAGGAGAGGAAGCTGAGCAAGGAATAGAAAACCTGTTTGCACACATAATGATAGAAAACTTCCCTGATTTGGGGAAGAAAATAGTCACACAATTCCAAGAAGAACAGAGTCCCAGTCAAGATGAACCCCAGAAGACCTATACTAACACATCATAATTAAATTGGCAAACATAAAAGACAAAGAAAGAATCTTAAAGGCTGCAAGAGAGAGACAGAAAGTTACCTACAAGGGATGTGATTAAAAACAAGGGACTAAATCCAAGAATACTCTAGCAAGCAAAGCTATCATTCAAAACTGAAGGGGAAATCAGGAGCTTTGAAGACAAAAAAAAAGTCTACCACCAAACCAGCAATGCAAGAAATACTAAAGAAATGGTGGTAATAAGAAGAAATAGAAAGGGAGGAAGGGACACAGGCATAAAAATAAAAATGGCTACAAACAAGTATCTATAAGTAATAACCTTAAACATAAATGGATTAAATGCTCCAATCAAAAGACATAGGGTAGCTGAATGGATAAGAAAACTTGACTCATATACTAATATATGCTGTCTACAAGAGACCCACCTCAGAACAAGGGACTCACACAGACTGAAAGCGAAGGGCTGAAAACATTTTTTTTTTCAGGCAAATGGAAATTAAGGAAAAGCTGGGGTACCAATACTTATATCTGACAAAATTGACATCAAAGTGAAGGCCATAACAAGAGATACTGAAGGCCACTTCATAATACTAAAGGGTTCGATACAACGAGAGACCATAACCCTGGTAAACACACACAACCAATGCAGGAGCATCTAAATATCTATCTATATATATAAACTTCTGGAGGATATCAAGGGAGAGATCAATAGCAATACAATCATAGTAGGGGACTTTAATACCCCATTGACATCACTGGATAAATCTTCTAGATAAGCCCTAACCGGTTTGGCTCAGTGGATGGAGCATCGGCCTGCAGACTGAAAGGCCCCAGGTTTGATTCCAGTCAAGGGCATGTACCTTGGTTGTGGGCACATCTCCAGTAGGAAGTGTGCAGGAGGCAGCTGATCAATGTTTCTCTCTCATCGATGTTTCTAGCTCTCTATCCCTCTCCCTTCATCTCTGTAAAAAATCAATAAAATATATTTTTAAAAAATCTTCTAGACAAAAAATTTAACCAAAGGAAACAGCAATCCTAGATGATTCACTGGATCAGATGTAGTTAATGACATCTTCAGAACATTTCACCCCCAAGCTACAGAATATACATTCCTCTCAAGAGCACATGGGACATTTTCAAAGATAGACCACATGTTAGGACCCAAGATAATTCTCTACAAATTCAATAAAACTGAAATCATATCAAGCATCTTCTCAGACCACAACAGCATGAAATTAGAAACCAGCTACAATAAAAACGCTCAAAAACAATCAAATACATGGAGGCTAAATAGCATTCTATTAAACAATGAATGAGTTAACAAAGACATCAAAGAAGAAATAAAAAAACATCCTGGAAACAAGTGAAAAATTAACACAAAACAATCCCAAATCTATGGGACACAGTGAAAGCAGTCCTGAGAGAGAAGTTCATAAGACTACAGGGCTTATTTCAAAAAAAAAAAAGAAAAAAAGAAAAGAAAAGAAAAACTGGTAATAAGTTATCTAACTGTACAAATTAAAGAATTAGAAAGAGAGCAACAAGAAAATCCCAGCGTAAGTAGAAGGAAGGAAATAATAAATATCATATCAGAAATAAATGACATAAAGACAGAAAAACAAAAAAAACACAATAAAATAGATTAATAAAACCAATAGCTGGTTCTTTGAAAAGATAAACAAGATTGATGAACCTCTAGCCAGACACACCAGAATCAAAGAGAGAGGACCCAAATAAACAAAATCAGAAACAAAAGAGGTGCAGTAAAAAGTGACCCCACAGAAATACAAATAATTGTAAAAAAAAAAAATACTATGAACAACTCTATGCCAACAAACTGGACAACCTAGATGAAATGGACATATTCCTAGAAAAAATACAGTCTCCCGAAACTCAATCATGAAAATCTGAATAAGCCGGTAACTACTGAGGAAACTGAAGCAGTAATCAAAAAAACTTCCAGCAAACAAAAGCCCTGGTCTGGACACCTTCACAGGGGAGTTTTACCAAACTTTCAAAGAAGGACTAAAAGCTACCCTCCTCAGACTATTCAAAAAAATTCAAGAGGAAGGAACTCTTCCAAGCTCTTTCTATGAAGCCAGCATTACCCTAACCCTCAGATCAGATAAAGACACTACATAAAAGAGAATTACAGGCCAATATCCCTGATGAACATAGATGCTAAAATCCTCAACAAAATATTAGCATATCACATCCAATAATACAACAAAAAGATCATACAACATGACCAAGTGGGATTTTTTCTGGAGATGCAAGGCTGGTACAATATCCACAAATCAATAAACGAGATGCATCACATATACAAATTGAAAGACAAAAATAACATGATCATGTCAATTGATGCAGAAAATTGATTATAAAATCCAACACCCTTTCTTGATAAAAACTCTCAGCAAAATGGGAATAGAGGGATCATACCTCAAAATAATAAAAGCCTTATATGACAAATCTGTGGTCAACATCATACTCAATGGGCAAACACTAGAACCATTTCCCCTAAAAATAGGAACAAAACAGGGATACCCATGTTCACCACTCCTACTGGACATAGTACTGAAAGTGCTAGCCATAGAGATCAGACAATATGCTGGGGGGGGGGGGAGGGGATGACAGGGGAAGGTCAATGGGGGAAAAAGGAGACATATGTACTACTATTTGTAATACTTTAAACAATAAAATAAAATTTAAAAAAAATAAAAATAAAAGGCATCTGGATTATAAAAGAAGTAAAACTGTCATTATTCGCTGATAACATAATATTGTACATAGAAAACCCTAAAGATTCCATCAAAAACTATTTGATTTAATAAATACATTCAGCAACATAGCAGGGTACAAAATTAAGACGCAGAAATCTATGGCGTTTTGTACACCAATAATGCCCTCATAGAAAGGGAAACTAAAAAAAAAAAAAAATCCCATTTACCATTGAAACAAAAAAATTAAGATACCTAGGAATAAACTTAACTAAGGAGGTAAAAGACCTGTACTCAGAAAACTATAGGATGTTGAAAAAAGAGATAGAGGAGAATATAAACCGTGGAAGAATATACTGTATTCATTGATTGGTAGAATCAACATCATTAAAATGTCCATACTACCCAAAGCAATCTATAGATTCAACTCAATCCCCATTAAAATACCAACGGCATATTTCACAGACCTAGAAAAAACTCTCCAAAAATTTATATGGATTTTTTAAAAAAGACCCTAAATAGCCTCAGCATTCCTGAGAAAAAAGAACAAAGTTGGAGGGACCACAATATCAGACATCAAGTTATATTACAAAGCCACTGTTTTCAAAACAGCCTGGTACTGGTGCAAGAACAGACACATAGACCAATGGAACAAAACAGAAAACCCAGAAATCAACCCAAACCATTATGCTCAATTAATATTTGACAAAGGAAGCAAGAGAATACAATGAAGTCAAGGCAGTGTCTCTTCAATAAATGGTGTTGGGAAAATTGGACAGATACATGCAAAAAAATGAAACTTGACCACCAACTTAAACCATACACAAACATAGACTCAAAATGGATAAAATACTTAAATGTGAGATGGAAAACCATAAAAATCTTAGAAGAATCCATAGGCAGCAAAATATCAGATATCTCTCGTAGCAATATGTTATCCAACACATCTCCTTAGGACAATGGAAATTAAGGAAAAATGAAGACATGGGACTACACCAAGTTAAAAAGCTTCTGCACAATAAAAGAAACCATCAACAAAATAACAAGAGAGCCCACTTCATGGGAGAACATATTTGCCAATGTTATATCCTATAAGGGTTTAATCTCAAAATTTATAGGGAACTCATACAACTTGACAAAAGGAAGACAAACAATCTAATCAAAAAATGTGCAAAGTACCTAAATAGATACTTCTTGAAAGCAGACATACAGAGGTCAAGAGGCATATGAAAAAATGATCAAAGTCACTAATCATCCCACAGATGCAAATCAAAACAACAATGAGGTACCATCTCACACCTGTCAGAATAGCTATCATCAACAAATGACAAGTACTGGCGAGGATGTTCAGAAAACGGAACCCTCATACATTGCTGGTGGGAATGCAGACTTGTGTAGTCTCTGTAGAAAACAGTATGGAGTTTCTTCAAAAAAATTAAAAATGAAACTCCCATTTGATCCAGTAATCCCACTTCTAGGAATATACTCCATGAAATCAGAAACACCAATCAGAAAGAACATATGCACCCATATGTTCATAGCAACACAATTTACAATTGCTAAGATTTGGAAACAGCCTAAGTGCCCATCGGATGAATGGATTAAAAAAATGGTAGTACATCTACACAATGAAATATTATGCTTCTATAAAAAAAGAAAGAACTCTTGTCATTTGCAATAGCATGGATGGAACTGGAGAGCATTATGCTAAGCAAAATAAGCCAAAGATATGTAAAATGTGGTTTCATTCATTTGTGGAATATAATGAACAACATAAACTGATAAACAAAAATAGATCCAGAGACATCAAATCATCAAACAGACTGTCAAACCACAGAGGGAAGGCAGGGGAGGTAGGGTGGGGGTAAGAGATCAACCAAAAAACTTGTATACATATAAGCATAACCAATGGACACAGACAATAGGGGGGCGGCGTGGAGGCTGGGGGTGGGGGGCAGGCTGTGAGAGGACAATGAGGGGAAAAGTGGTACATATGTAATACTTTCAACAATAAAGAATTTATAAAAAGCCAGCATACTACAAAATAAAATTAAAAAAGAAAGCAATAGAAGAAGATACAAATAAATGAAAGCATATACTGTGTCCAGGGATAAGTAGAACTAATGTCATTAAAATGTCCATACTACCAAAAGATATCTATAGATTCAATAGAATTCCTATATCATATTTCACATATTTCAAAATTTTATAGGGAACCACAAATGAACCTGCTTAGCAACAGCAACCTTGAGAAACAAGAACGAAGTTGGAGGAATCATGCTACCTGATATCAAACTACACTATAAGGCCATAGTAGTTGAAACACCATGGTGCTGGCTTAAAAACATATATATAGATCAATAAAACAGAATAGAGAGGCCAGAAATAAACCCCTATTTTTTATGGTCAATTAATATTTGGCAAAGGAGGCAAGAACATACAAGGGGTAAAGAAAATCTATGCAATAAATGGTGGTGGGAAATTTGGAGAGATATGTGCAAAAAAAAAAAAAGAAAGAAAGAAAGAAACTATACAACCTTCTTAAACCATGCATAAAAATAAACTCAAAATGGATTAAAGCCTTAAATGCATGACTCAAAGCCATAAAATTCCTATAAGAAAACATAGTAAAATCTTGGACATTTCTTTTAGCAATAGTTTTTCTGATGTATTTCCTTGGGCAAGGGAAAAAAATAAACAACTGGGACTACATCAAACTAAATTTTTTTTTGCACAGCAAATGAAACCATCAATAAAATGAAAAGACAACCCACTGAATGAGAGAACATATTCACCAATGATACATCAGATAAAGAGTTAATATCCAAAAATTAAAAATAACTTATAAAACTCAACACCAAAAAAGCCCAAACAATCCAAGGAAAAAGGGGCAATGGATCTGAATAGACACTTCTCCAATGAAGACATACAGATGGCCAATAGACGTATGAAAAGAAAGAAATCTTACCTTTTGCAACAGCATCAATGGACCTGGAGAGTGTTATGCTGAGTGAAATAAACCAGTCAGAGAAAGACAAATACCATACGATATCATTTATATGTGGAATCTAAAAAACAAAATAAACTAAAACAGACTCATAGATACAGAGAACAGACTGACATGTCAGAGAGGATGAGGATTGGGGGCTGGGTGAAAAAGGTAAAGGGTTTAAGAAGAAACACCACACCTCACAGAAACAGAAAACATTATGGTGGTTACAATAGGGAAAGTGGGATAGGGGGAATTAGAAGAGGGTAAAAGGGGGATAAATGATGATGGAAAGAGACTTGACTTTGGAGGGTGAACACATAATTCAATATACAGATGCTATATTATAGAATGGTACACTTGAAACCTATATTTTATTAATCAATGTCATCATAATAAATTCAATAAAAAGAAAAGGAAACTAAGAAAACAATCCCATTTACAATTGCATAAAAATATCTAGGAATAAATTGAAACAAGAAGGTAAAATATCTATACTAAGAAAATTATAAGACATTAAAAAGGGAAATCAAAAAAGATACAAATAAATGAAAGCATATACTATGCTCAGTATATGAAAAATTAACATCATTAAAATGTCCAAACTACCCAAAGCAATGTATAGATTCAACACAATTTCTATCATACGGAATCACAAAAGACCCAGAATAGCCATATCAATCCTGAGAAAGAAAGACAAACTCATAAACACAGATAGCAGTATGGTGATTACCAGAGGAAAAAGGGACTGGGGGCAGGTAGAAGAGTATAAAGGGGGAATAAATGGTTACAGAAGAAGACTTGAGTTTGGGTGGTGAACACACAATACAATATAAAGATAATGTATTATAGAATTGTACACTAGAAAACTATATAATTTTATTAATCAATATCACCTCAATTAATTCATTAAAAATTTAAAATAAAATAAAGAAGAACAAAGTTGGAAGTATCACACTACCTGTTGTCAAACTATGCCACTAGGCTATAGTAATCAAAACAGTACAGTACTGACATAAAAACAAACATATAGGTCAATGAAACAGAATGGAGAGCCCAGACATAAACCCATGCCTATATGGGCAATTAATATTTAACTAAAGAGACAAGAATATACAATAGGGTAAAAACAGTCTATTCAATAATCGTGTTGGGGAAAGTGGACAGATACATGCAAAAAATAAAACTTAACCACCTTCTTACACTATTCACAAGAATAAACTCAAAATGAATAAAGACTTAAATGTAAGACTCAAAACCATAAAACTCCGAGAAGGAAACATATGCAGTATAATCTCTGACATTTCTCTTAGTAATATTTGTTTCTGATACATCTTCTTGAGCAAGGGAAACAAAAGAAAAAATAAACAAATATGACTACATCAAACTAAAGAGTTTTTGCACAGCAAAAGAAACCATCAAAAAATGGAAAAAAAAAAAAAGAACCTACTAAATGGGAGAACATCTTCACTAATGATATATATGATAAGTGGTTCATACCCAAAATTTATAAAGAACTCATACTACTTAACACCCCCAAACAAACAAACAACCCAATTACAAAATGAGCCAACGACCTGAATAGACACGTCTCCAATGAGGACATACAGATGGTCAATAGACATAGAAAATATGCACAATATCACTAATCATCAGAGAGATGCCAATTAAAACCACAATGAGCCCTGGCTGGTTTGGCTCAGTTGATAGAGCGTTGGCCTGCGGACTCAAGGGTCGAGGGTTCGATTCCGGTCAAGGGCATGTACCTTGGCTGCGGGCACATCCCCAGTGGGGGATGTGCAGGAGGCAGCTGATCGATGTTTCTCTCTCATCGATGTTTCTGACTCTCTGTCCCTCTCCCTTCCTCTCTGTAAAAAATCAATAAAATGTATTAAAAAAAACCACAATGAAATACCACCTCACATCTGTCAGAATGGCTATTATCAATAAATCAACAAACAATAAGTATTGGTGAGAATGTGGAGAAAAAGGAATCTTGTGCACTGTTGGTGGGGATGCAGACTGGTGCGGTAGTTATAGAAAACACTATGAAAGGCCTGCAAATAATTAAAAATGAAACTGCTTTATGACCCAACAATCCCACTTCTGGGTATTTATCCAGAGAAACCAAAAACATGAATTTGAAACAATCTATATACTTCTATATTCATTGCAGTGTTATTTACAATAGCCAAGATATTGAAGCAACCCAAGTGCCCATCAATGGGCGATTGAATAAAGATGTGATAAAGATATATATAATGGAATATTACTTGAGCATAAAAAGGAAAAAAATCTTACCATTTGCGACAGCACAGATGGACCTAGAGATTATTATGCTCAATGAAATAAGCCAGCCAGAGAAATACAAGTACCATATGATTTCACTTATATGTGCAATCTAATGAACAAAATAAACTAAAAAACAAAATAGAAACAGACTCATAGATACAGAGAACAGACTGACAGCTGTCAGAGGGGAAGGTGTTGGGAGGCTGAATGGAAAAAGTGAATGGATTAAGGAAAGAAACACACAGACACAGACAACAGTGTTGTGATTGCCAGAGGGGAAAAGGGTGGGGGAGGTAGAAGAGGGCAAAAGGGGAATAAACTGTGAGGGAAAGAAACTTGACTTTGGGTATTGAGTGTACTATGCAGTACATAGATGATGTGTTATAGAGTTGTACACTTGAACCTGTATGGTTTCATTAACAAATATCACTCCAATAAATTCAATTAAAAAATAAGATGTACAAAGCATAACTTTCCCCATTTTATCAGCCAGCTTCACAATCAGTTAGTTTCTACCCTCAGTCCCAGAGATGAAGTCAGATGAGTGGCTACATATTTCTAACACAGAGATGTTAAGAGTAGCACTATGCTTTTCTGGATCTTATTCTATTCTAGTGGGACTCAAGGGAGTAACAATCCGCCCAGTCATCAATCAGGTTTCCTCCTTTAATTTTGCAGACACATCCATGCAAATACCAAAGCTCTAAATTCAGCACTTTGAATCACAGTTTAGTCTATTGTCTGGGACTCATTAGGATGCTAGGAACATACATTTCAAATGAATATCAGGGTATTCACCATTGCAAGCCTTTTGGCTAGATAGGGCAAGAGATTGTCCAGGGAGGTACAGTAATAAGAAAAATGCTCAGCAGTCTCCAGGCTACCAGATAAGTCTCTTAATCCCCAAAGTGATTCGTACTCAGTTACACTGTGTACTAAGAATAAAAACTCTTTCAATATGGTAGAGTAGAAAGATTGGGGGATGTGAAATTAGATAAATATAGGCTTAAATTCTGGATCCATCAATTATAAGCTATGTAAACTTGGGATAAATTACTTAACTTTCTTGAAGTACATCCCTATTTTTTAAAAAAATGTAAGATGAAGTTAACCTACCACATAGGATTGGTGTAATGCATAACTGAGGTGATATAGGACTCAGTACACAGGAACCACTCATTAACTCTCATTAACTAGTCTCTGTAATCCAACAAAGTTGGAGGATAACAGGCAGTCTTTTCCATTGAGCATTTGGTATGTGCACAATATTTTTAGATTTTGGCATATATTTTTAGCTCACATTTCTCTCACAATAACTATGGAATACTAAGTAGGACCTATCAGGTTGACTTTCCAGTGGTGTGATTTCCTTCCCAAAGCCCAACAGTCTTCACTCATCCTCAATCTGAAATCTTAAAATACCTTTAGTTCCAGGTTAAAGTTCAGCTAAATTGCAAAGCCTTGAGGACAATTAAAATTTTATGCAGCATTAAAAAGGGGACTGAAAGCAGATTTTAATAAAGAAAATTTTAAAAGAAACAATGATAAAGATACTGGGCCTTAGAAGATGGTTAACACCAAAGGAGAAGAATGAGTAAAGCCAGAAAAAGGAAAGCCCTGAATATAAGCTTGGGCTACATCAAGACTCTTGGACAAAAATAATTATATATATAAAAGCCTAATATGCAAAGTGTCCCCTTGGGAGTTCGACTGACTGAAAGTTTGATTGCTTGCTATGACATGTGCTGACCACCAGGGGGTGGCGCAGAATGAAGGAAGGCCCTGGCCGGTGGCCGGCAGCAGGGGAAGGGAGGCCGTGGCCGACAGCTGGCAGCCGCTAAGGACCCTACCATGCACGAATTTCATGCACTGGGACTCTAGTACTTAATTAACTCTGTGCCAGGCACTGTTCTAAGCCCTTTATATAAGACATTTCATGTAATACTTGCAATAACCATTTAATGTCATTGAAATTACTATCCCCATTTTGCAGATAAAAATACCAAGTCATAGAGAAGTTAAGTAATTTTACAATGTTATTTATTGGCAGAGCCAGGATTTGCATGGAGACTGATCCTGAGCCTGTGATTTTAAGCATAATATATGATAGCTGATATTTGGTAAATGTTGATGGCAAAATGTGTGACACATAGTTCTAAGCACTTCATATTTCATACGAATTATCTCATAAAAGTCCTCCAACAACCCTTGAGAGCCAATGACACTGTTCAACCCATTTGACAAATTAAAAAACTGGTTCAGAAAGTTAAGTGACTTGTCCAAGGTCACATAGCAAATAAGTGACAAATAAGCCAAGTTTCCAGCCCAAACACTTTGGTTCCATGGCCAACATTCATAACAACTATGTTACACTCTACAGTTAGAATATTATTTAACTATATCTACCAGATGAGAAAGTGCTATCCATTGGCTGAGGTCTCATAGCCACTTGGCAGAAACAGGTCCTAAGTCTAGGGTCCCTCAATCTTTGCTTCTACCAGGCCACCTAACCCCTTCCCATAGAGACTATCCTATGGTTTGGGACTTTAATTTGCAGTCCTTTCACAGTTCTCTTTCAAACAGGTAACTCAAAGGCAGCTTCTCAGGATTTGGTTATTCCACATCAGTTTTGTGGATTAGTTGCTGTTTTTTTCTAGTATTCCAAAGCTGAGAATTCCTAAAGGATTGATCTAAGATTATAAAGAATAGATAGCATTAGAACTGTTCTTTCCAAACCCTCTCCCTCTTCCTCTCCTGCTCCTTCTTCAGGACTTAAAGGAAATACACTGGCAATTACCACAAGAAAACCAATCATTCAGCCAGCAACTACCTAACAAATTGCATTGAAACTATTTTAGAAGTGACAGATGAGTACAAGGTCCTGGAAGACACATGTTCTTGCTTTCTTAATTGCTGCCTGGCTAAAAGCAAGAGGCAAACAATACTGAGAAACTTATCTCTGAAATTCACTACCTCAGATGGCAGAAAAAGCTCTACATGTACCTATTAAATAAGCCTACTAAAGCCTTGTTTGCTCAATATTAATTAAGAGATGCTAATATAACCCAGCATTTGTGAATGAGCCAAGAGGACATCTGTGGATTACTGCAATAAGTATTTCATATTTGTACACTTTTAATAGCTTAAGTAGCTCAAGGTAATTTATAAAAACTGGAATTCAGCCTTCTAATACCTCCAGGATATAAGAAATGGGCAATTTAAAAATTGAAATGCAAAGATATTAAACAAAACAGGTTTCCAGATTCCGAATTCACTGCTATGTTCTTAAACTAGAGGTCCTAGATAGTACGACTCATTCTAGGCAAAAATATGAGGGTAAAGTATATTTTGGGGGTCCTTCTGCATTTTTCTTTACCCACTAAGGCTTATGAATAAGCAATCTTATGCTCTTTCTGTGATTCTCTCTTCCCCTGCTCAAATGGCCTAATGCTAAACTACTTTTATTATGGCTTCTAAAATAGGCCAGAGCCATGGTCTATATGACTTGCTCCCTACATTCCCCACTAGAGAAATTACCTGGGTCCCATTCCAATAGGATGCCTACAAAGCATCTTGTATAAAAGCAACCATATGGCCTGACAATCCCACTACTGGGAAAATAAGTGATAGAAACAAAAGTGGAAGTAGATAAAAATAGATGCAGAAAGATTTAAGAGTTGGGTGACCAACTATCCTAGTTTGCATAGGATTAAAGGGTTTTCAGGGATGTAGAGCTTTTGGTGCTAAAACCATGAAAGTCCCAGGTAAAATGAAACAAGTTGATCACCCAAGGAATATTTGTTAGAGTAATCAACAAACATAAACAGAAACACCTAAATGTTCATCAATAGGATAATGGTTGAGTAAATTATGGGACATCATTTTCTAGACTACCAAGCTATCCTACCTAATAAAAGAGAAACATGGTAATTAGCGTACGACCGCTACCCTTCCCATTGGCTAATCAGGGCAATATGCAAATTAACTGCCAGCCAAGATGGAGGCCGGCAGCCAGGCAGCTTGAAACTAACATGAGGCTTGCTTGCTTCAGTGACGGAAGACTCCAACGTTCCCCGCCTGCCGCTGAAGGCCTCTGAGCTGCAACTCTAAGCAACTATGTAACAAATATAGAAGCTAAACAAAACCCCAGAAACCTGCTTTAGTCCACCGGGCTTCAGCCAGCAGGATCGCAACATTGTAAGCAAAGGCCAGAAAACTACTTTCAGCAGCGGAGGACTAAGAGCTGGAGCCAAGCCTCAAAGCTAAAGCTGGCCCAGAATAAAAAAAGAAAAAAGAAAAAAAGGAGCAGTTGGGAGCTTCAGTCACCTGCCAGCCTGAAAACAGCCCTCAGCCCCTCACCCAGACTGGCCAGGCACCCCAGTGGGGACCCCCACCCTAAAGGGTGTGTGACCAGCTGCAAACAGCCATCATCCCCTCACCCAGGCTGGCCAGGCACCCCAGTGGGGACCCCCACCCTGATCCAGGACACCCTTCAGGGCAAACCAGCCAGCCCCCACCCGTGCACCAGGCCTCTACCCTATATAGTAAAAGAGTAATATGCCTCCCAGCACCGGGACCAGCGGAGCCACAAGGCCTCCCGGCACCGGGATCAGCGTGACAGGGGGCAGCGCCCAAAACCCCTGATCGCCCTGCGGCTCTGTGTGTGACAGGGGGTGGGGCCACAACCTCCCTATCCACCCTGATCTGTTCGTGACAGGGGAAGGCGCCCCAACCCCCTGATCAGCCCTGCTCTGTGCCTGATAGGGGGGAGCTCCCCAACCCCCTGATCGCCCTGCGGCTCTGTGTGTGACAGGGTGTGGTGCCCCAACCCCCTGATTGGCCCTGCTCTGTGTGTGACAGGGTGCGGCGCCCCAACCCCCTTCCCCCCCCCCACGAGCCCAGCTCTGTGTGTGACGGGGTAGAGCTATAACCTCCCCATCGGCCCTGCCCTGAGTGTGAGAGTGGCGGCGCCCCAACCCCCTGATCGGCCCTGCTCTGCGGGTGAAAGAGGGTGGCACCCCAACCCCCTGATGGGCCCTGCTCTGTGTGTGATGGGGTAGAGCCATAACCTCCCCATCGGCCCTGCCCTGAGTGTGAGAGTGGCGGCACCCAACCCCCTGATCGGCCCTGCTCTGTGGGTGATAGAGGGTGGCACCCCAACCCCCTGATGGGCCCTGCTCTGTGCGTGACAGGGGGCAGCGACCACAAACCCCTGATTGGCCCTGCTCTGTGCGTGACAGGGGGCAGTGTCCCAACCCCCCTGATGGGCCCTGCTCTGTGAGTGACAGGGGGCAGTGCCCCAACCCCCTGATTGGCCCTGCTCTGTGCATGACAGGGGGTGGCACCGCAACCTCCCCATCGACCCTGCCTTGAGTGTGACAGGGGACGGTGCCCCAACCCCCCAATCGGCCCTACCCTGAGTGTGACTGAGGGTGGCATCACAACCTCCTGATCGCCCTGCTCTGTGCATGACAGGGGGCGGTGCCCCAACTCCCCAATCGGCCCTGCTCTGAGCCCGACCAGGGGCTGCACCTAGGGATTGGGCCTGCCCTCTGCCACCCGGGAGCAGGCCTAAGCCAGCAGGTCGTTATCTCCTGAGGGGTCCCAGACTGGGAGAGGGCACAGGCCGGGCTGAGGGACCCTCCTCCCCCCCGAGTGCACAAATTTTTGTGCACCGGGCCTCTAGTTAAAAATAATGTGGTAAACCTCTATGTATTGAATAGAAAAGACTACTACAATAATTAAAGCAAAAATCAAAGCTTACAGTAATATGTTTAATATACCATTTTTGTGAAAACGAAGAAATAAAAAGACAACCAAATTAGAAAGGTGACATGAACTGATTTGCATATTGGACCCAATCTTTACAATGAGAAGAAAATAGCTTGACATTTTAAATTTTAATTTGTACTAGATAACACAGAAATGGTTCATAAATTTTGAGTGGTGATTAGGGCAATATGATATCCTTCTTTTTTACAGCTGCATAGTATTCCATAGTGTTAATGGACCAAACTTTTTAATCCACTCATCCATCTACTGATGGGCATTTGGGCTGTTTCCAGATCCTACCTATTATAACTTGTGCTGCTATGAACATAGGGGTGCATAAATTCTCTCTGATTGGTGCTTTGGGTTTCTTAGGATATATTCCTAGAAGTGAGATCATGGGTCAAATTGCAGTTCCACATTTAATTTTTTTTAAGGGAACTCCATAATCTTTCCCATAATTACTTCACCAGTCTGCATGTCCATCAGCAATGTACTAGGGTTCCCCTTTCTCCATAACCTTGCCAGCATTTGTCATTTATTGATTTGTTGATGATAGCCATTCTGACAGGTGTGAGGTGATACCCCATGGTCATTTTAATTTGCATCTCTCTGATGATCAGTGACTGAGCATTTTTTCATATGTTTCTTGGCCATCTGCATGACCCCTTTGAAGAAGTGTCTATTTATGTCCTTTGACCATTTTTTAATTGGATTGTTTGTCTTCCTTTTGTTAAGGTGTATGAGTTCCTTATATTTTTTGAATATTAATCCTTTGTTAGATGTTTCATTGCCAAATATGTTCTCCCATGCAATGGGCTCCCTTTTCATTTTTTGATGGTTTCTTTTGCTGTGCAAAAGCTTTTTATTTTGACGTAGTCTGACTTCTTCATTTTCTCCTTAGTTTCCTTGGAACTAGAAGATATATCTGCAAACATATTGCTACATGGGATGTCTGCAATTTTGCTGCCTATGGTTTCTTTTTTAAAAAATATATTTTTATTGATTTCAGAGAGGAAAGGAGAGGGAGAGAGTGAGAAAAAAACATTAATGGTGAGAAAGAATCCTTGATTGACTGCCTCCTGCACACTCCCTACTGGGGATTGAGCCCACAACCCGGGCATGTACCCTTGACTGGAATCGAACCAGAGACCCTTCAGTCCACAGGCTGATGCTCTGTCCAAAGAGCCAAACCAGCTAGAGCTGCCTATGGTTTCTTCAATGATTTTTACGGTTTCATGTCTTACATTTAAGTCTTTTATCCATTTTTTAGTTTATTCTTATGTATGATGTAAGTTGGTGGTCTAGTTTCATTTTTTTTTGCATGTATCAGTCCAATTTTCCCAGTTTCATTTATTGAAAAGACTGTCTTGACTCCACTGTATGCTCTTGCCTCCTTTGTCAAATATTAATTTAGCATAATGGCCTGGGTTGATTTCTGGAGTCTCTGTTCTGATCCATTCATCTATATGTCTGTTCTTGTGCCAGTACCAAGCTGTTTTAAGCACAGTGGTTATGTAATATAACTTGCTATCTGGTATTGTGATCTGTCCAACTTTGTTCTTTCTCAACATTGCTATAGCTATTCTGGGTATTTTGTGATTCCATATAAATATTTGGAGTATTTGTTCTAGATCTGTGAAATATGCCAATGGTATTTTAACAGGGATTGCATTGAATCTATAGATTCCTTTGGGTAATATGACATTTTAATGGTGTTAATTCTACCAATCCATGGACATGGTATATTCTTCCACTTCTTTATATCTTCCTCTCTTTTTTAAACGTCCTATAGTTTCCTGAGTACAAATCTTTTACCTCTCTGGTTATTCCTAAGTGTCTTGATTTTTTTTTTTTTGCAATGATAAATGGGATTGTTTGTTTCATTTTTCTTTCTGAAAATTCATATTTGGTGTATAAAAATGCTATCAAGCCCAGGTGGCTTGGCTCAGTGGTTGAGTTTACCGATGAATCAGGCGGCCGCAGTTTGATTCCTGGTCAGAGCATATGCCTGGGTTGTGGGCTCAATCCCCAGTGTGGTGTATGCAGGAGGAAGCCAATCAATGATTCTCTCTCATCATCAATGTTTCTATCACTCTCTCCCTCTCCCTTCCTCCATTAAATCAATAGAAAATATATTTTTAAATGCCATCAATTTCTGGGTGTTAATTTTGTATCCTGCTACATTGCTGAATTCATTTATTAAATCTAGTAGTTTTTTTGGTGGAGTCTTTTTCAAAAAATATATTTTATTGATTTTTTTACAGAGAGGAAGGGAGAGAGATAGATAGATAGAAACATTGATGAGAGAGAAACATCGATCAGCTGCCTCCTGCACACTCCCTGCTGGGGATGTGCCCACAACCAAGGTACATGCCCTTGACCAGAATCAAACCCGGGATCCTTGAGTCCGCAGGCTGACGCTCTATCCACTGAGCCAAACCGGTTAGGGCTGGTGGAGTCTTTATAGTGTTTTCTATGTACAATATCATATCATTTGCCAATAATGACAGTTTTACTTATTTTTTTCAAAATTGGATGCTGCAGTTTCTTCTTCTTGTCTGATTGCTATGGCTGGGACTTCCAGTACTATGTTGAACAAGAGTGGTAAAAGAGGGCATCCCTGTCTTGTTCTTGTTTTTCGGGGAAATTGTTTTATTTTTTGCCCACGCTCTATCCACTGAGCCAAACCAGCCAGGGCTGTTTACAGTGTCTTTACTGGTTTTTGGAAGTAGAATAATGCTGGCATCATAAAAAGAACTTGGAAGTGTTCCTTCCTCTTGGATTTTAAAAATAATTTCAGGAGGATAGGTATTAGTTTGTCTTTGAATGTATGGTAAAACTCCCCTATGAAGCTGTCCAGACTAGGGCTTTTGTTTTCTATGAGTTTTTTTTTTCATTATTCCTTTAATTTAATCAATTGTGATTGGTCTATTCAGGTTTTCTGATTCTTCCTGATTGAGTTTTAGAAAATTGTATTTTTCTAGGAATTTTTCAGTTTCATCCACATTGTCCAACTTGTTGGCATGTAGTTGTTCATAGTATTTTCTTACAATCCTTTGTATTTCTGTAGTGTCAGTGGTTATTTCACTGCTTTTGTTTTTAATTTCATTTATTTGTGTCTTCTCTCTTTGTTTCTTGATGAGTCTGGCAAACGGTTCATCAATCTTTTTCTCTTTAAATATATTTTTATTGATATCACAGAAGAAGGAATAGGGAGAGAGAGATAGGAACATCAATGATGAGAGAGAATCACTGATTAGCTGCCTCCTGCATGCCCCACACGAGGGATCGAGCCTGCAACGCGGGTATGTGCCCTTGACCGGAATCAAACCCAAAACCCTTTAGTCCACAGGCCGAGGCTCCATTCACTACAGCCAAACCAGCTAGGGCTATCAATCTTGTTTATCTTTTCAAAGAACCAGCCCTTGCTTTCATTGATCTTTTGTATCATTTTTTTTAGTCTCTATGTCATTTATTTCTACTCTAATCTTTATTATTTCCTTCCTTTACTTACTCTGCTCTGGACTTTTCCTGTTGTTCTCTTTCTATTTCTTTAACTTGTAGGGTTAAGTAGTTTATTATTAATTTTTCTTGATTTTAGAGTTAGGCCTGTGCTTCTATTAACTTCCCTCTCAGGACTGCTTTTGCTGTGTTCCAGAGATTTGGGGTTGTTGTGTGTTCATTTTCATTTGTTTCCATGAAGATTATTTATTTATTTATTTCTTGAGCTCGTTGGTAACCAATTCATTATTTAATAACATGCTATTTAGCCTCCATTTGTTTGAATGTTTTTACTATAGTTGATTTCTAATTTCATTCCATTGTAATCCAAAAAGATGCTTGATATGATTTCAATCTTCTTGAACTTGTTGATACTCATTTTGTGTCCTAACATGTGGTCTATCTTTGATAATGACCAATGTGCACTTGAGAAGAATGGATATTCTGTAGCTTTGGGTTTAAATATTCTATAAATGTCAATTAAATCCATCTGATCTAGTGTGTCATTTAGAGTCACTATTTCCTTGTTAATTTTTTCTTGGGAAGATCTACCTAGTAAACTCAGCTGGGTGTTAAAGTTATGTACTACTAGAGACCCGTTGCAGAAAGATTCCTGCAAAAATAGGGCTTCCTGTGGGCGGAGCGAAGCAGAGAAGGGAGCGAAACCCACCGAGGCGGGCTTCGCTCCCACCTCTGCTGCCCCGCTTGCTTCCCTCCCACCTCCACTGCCTTGCTTGCTTCCCTCCGTCTCCACTGCCCCGCTTGCTTCTCTGTAGCTTTACTCCCTTCTGCAGCGCTTGGCTTCTTTCTACATTGTCTTCAGTCTTCGCTCCTAGCCTGTATATGCAAATTAACTGCCATCTTTGTTGGGTTGATTTGCATACTCATCTGATTGGCTGGTGGGTGCAGTGGAGTGACACTAATTTTCATGTTTCTCTTTTATTAGTGTAGATAACTGTATTGCTGTTAACCTCTCCCTTAAAGACCTCCAGAAGTTCTTTTATATATTTAGTAGCTCTTTTGTTGGGTACATATATGTTTACAAGGATTATATCCTCTTGTTGGATCAACCCCTTTAGAATTTTATAGTGACCTTTTTTTCTCCTGTGATGGCCTTCATTTTGAAGTCTATTTTGTCACATATGAGTATTGTTTTCCCAGATTTTCCCCCCTATTTGCATGGAAAATTTTATTCAATTTCTTCATTTGCATCCTATGTGAGACTTTTATGCTTATATGGGTCTCTTGTAAACAGCATATATTTGGGTCATGTTTTCATATCCATTCAGCTACCCATTGTTTTTGATTGGAGCATAAGTGTAATCCATTTATGTATAAGGTTATTATTGATAGGTACTTATTTACTGCCATTTTACTTATTTATACCTATGTTTCTCTCTCTCTCTCTCTCTCTCTCTCTCTCTCTCTCTATATATATATATATATATATATATATATATATATATATATATATTGTTGTTTCATGTTGTCCCACATCTCCCTTAAGTTCTCCTCCTGTTTGTTAATTGCTTTTTTCTTTTTGGTTCTCTGAGTGATTTTCTCTACCCTATCTTCTAATTCACTGATCTGATCCTCAGCTTCCTCTAAACTGCTGGGTATTCCTTTCAATGTGCTCTTTATTAGTGCTATGTCATTTTTTATTTCCAACTGATCTGTTTTCATAGTTACTATATCTTTTCTCATGCTGTTGAGAATCTTTGCCATCATTATTCTGAATTCTATATCTGATAAATTCCTTATCTCCATTTCATTTAGCTCTTCTTTTGGAGAATTGTCTTATTCTTTCATTTGGGGCTTGTTTTTTTGTTTGTTTTTGTTTTTATCTCCCCATTTTGGTTGCCCATTTGGGTTTGTGTCTATGTATTAGGTAGATCTGCTACAATTCCCAATCTCTAGTGCAGGACGTTAGATGCTGTTTCTGACTGGCCTTGAATACCCTCTTTGGAGCAATTAGCAATCCACAACTTATGGTTCCCTCTGCTGGGGCTGGGTTCCTTTGGAGAGGACCAAGATATGCACCAAGGTGTATTTTTCCTAGCTCTGGGTCCTTATTTATATCAGGCAAAGACTCAAAGCTTCCAGAGACCTGCCTCTGCCTGCAGTCTGATTGTTATCAGCCTTGCTTGACCTCAGGGTATTGACCACAGCATAGGGCTAAAGGTTTTCCAACAGGGTGGGGTAATTGCTTCTGCTTGCAGCCCCAATTGTTATTCTCAGTCTCTTAAAGGGTCTCAGATAATCCATAGGGTGGGGCAAGGAGTTTTTCAACATGGTGCAGCAATTGTTTCCCCCACACACACCCCATGCAAAAGCTGCCAGGATGGTAAAGGTCTGCAGGAGAAAGATGTCCTCTGCAGTATGATGGAATGTCTCAGCACAGGAAAATGGGGGTGTCTGCCTTCTGAATTCTAACCCCAGAGCTCCCAACCCTGACTTCTTCCCACACAGCTCCAGTCCACTCTTTCCTCTATCTGCCAGAGCCCAAGGTGAGTATCTGCACACAAAATTTTGTGTGTTGGACCTCTGAGAGGGTGACTGCATTCCAGCCTTCTCTCCCTGGGAGATAGCAACCCTGCCTTTTTTCACAGCCAGATGTTCTGTAGACAACTTTCTCAGTTTTGGTGCTCTGGGCTGGGGTGCACAGCTTTGTGTTTAGACCCCAGAGTCCCAGTGAGAACACTCCACAGCTGAGATATCCCTCTGGAACTCCAGCTGCTATCTGTAGGAGCCTGGCCAGCCCTTCACGCCTCTGCACTTCCTACCAGTCTCTATGTGGTTTCCACTTTCCATCCTTAGTTATCAGGGTTCTCACCAGCTAGTTTTCAGGTGATTATTCAGGATGGTTTTTCTATATTTTAGTTGTAATTCCAATTTGGTCCTGGAAGCATGTCAGTGTAGCTTCTACTTACTCCACTGCCATTTTGAACTCTCCTCCTCTATCAAGAAAATTTTTAAACTTGAACATCTTCAATCCAACAATTATACTTTTCTGTGCAGATAAGTATCTATAAGGACAGTCACTAAAGTATTGTTATAATAGCAAAACTTTGAACAACCCAGTGTTCATCAGTAGGATATTGATTAATTAATTTAAGTTACATACATACTAAGGAATAGAGGTAAGACATTTAAAAGAAAAAGGATAATATGTAGGAAATGACATGGAAGACTGTCCCTAGTATGTGGTTGAGTAAAAACAACCTGCAGAACAATGTGTATATGATCCTATTACTTATATTGTACACACACACACACACACACACCATATAGTTGCATGTACGTAGAAAAAGTGTAGAGATGTGGAAACTGTTAACAGTGGTAACTTCTATAAAGGTGATAGGGAAGAGTGGACAGGACTTTCACTTTATATATTTAAATATTGCTTAAGGTTTTCTTTTTAAATCATAAGCATGTATTAACTTGTAAAAATAAGTGTTTAACCAAAAGTAAGCAATCTGACAGTAGCATGGATACATTTTAGTATGATATAATAAAATACTTAGGCATTAAAAATGAATAAAATATAATCATACACATCAACATGGGTACATCTCAAAAACACAATATGGAGCAAAAAATAGTTTCAGAAAATATACACAGCATGTATCTATGTATATAAAGATACAAAACCTAAATAGATTGTTTAGAGTTACATAAAGAACAAAGCAGATGACAAACACAAAATTCAGAATTGTGGTTAATTCTGGAGAGGAGAAAGGAGCACCAAGGTACTTCAAGTATTTTGGCTTATATTCTATTTCTCGTACTGGATAGTGAGTAGATAAATGCTCTTTTTATTATTATTACTTAACCAAGTGGGTATGTTATATATACTCTCATATATATGATAATTGTAATACATATCCTGGAAAAAAAATAATTTCACACACACACACTCACAAGCACACACACACACACACACACACACCCCACAATCAGATAAACTCATTCACATTGAAGTATTAAAAGCTGAATGGAGCCATAAAACCTGACCTGAGGGACAGATACAATTTAGCCCAGAGTCTCTAGAGATGCAAAATTCTACCACCAAGGAATGAAGGAAGGAAGGAAACACATTTTATATTTGGGGCAATAAAAAGAAGAGGGGGATTGTTTTGGGTAATTTGGGGACAAGGGGTATTCCTGATGCTCCCACATTGCATCACAACATGTGAGGAGCAGCTAACATCTCTCCCAATGGATTTAAGGAGGCAATGACTATATTATGAAACTTATCTTCAAGGCTAGTACCAGGAAACCACTTTAAAGTCTGATGTACTGACTCCAGCCATGTCTACAAAGGGCTTCCAGGAGAACTGGCTAAGTCTAATAACTTGGGGAAATTTTTCATTGAATTGAACACAAATATTTGAAGTGATAGTCCTATACAACATGATTTTTAACATGTACATTCTTCATGGAACATTATGTTGAGTTCCTATTAATTAAATTTAACCTGAACAACAGTAATCATCCCACCACCTTCACTTTCCCCCACTAACGAAGATAAAATAGAAAAAAAATTATTTAATTTGCTCAGACAGCCTGGTTTTGTTGAAATGATTTTAAATATTTTGTTTCTTAATTGACACTTTTCTCCTAGTAATTAAAGTATGGCAATAAATAAGGATGAAACCTTTTATATTACTTGACAATGACTGGGTCAGGCTCTCAGTCTCATACTCATCAGCCTGAAGTGGGAAGCAGCAGCACAATGGGGGAAACCCATCTGTCTTTATTAAGACTTGGCAACGAAAAAGCACAGAATAAAGAAGAGCTCATTTAGTAAATGGCAGTTCCCATTCTGCAAAGTGACAGAAAATTTACTGCACTGTCAGCAAGAAAAAAAAATCCACTCAAGGAAACTTGTTATATTAGGGAGACTTAAAGAGAAAGAGCTTTTTAGTGATATTAGGATAAAAATGTATGCCTAATAATACATAAGTAGAAAAAAAATCTTCTCTAAGCCATCGTACATGTTGCCTTTCCCTCCTTTGAGGCCCCCCCCCCCCCCGTTCTAGACCTATTCCTATTTTTTCCATCTTTTAAGGCCAGAAAAAAGCCTCAGCTCTACCTGAATCCTCCCCTAATTTAAATCCACACTGAGGTCATCTTCCTTTTACCATATTTGCCTGTGGGCATAATTTAACATTTTAACAATTCAGCATTTTACTATGTATTTTTCTTCTCTAATTGTTTCATGTATTGGTTTGCTATATGCCCAACTAGATTTCAAGTTCCTTATGGACAGAGACTGTCTCATAAACACTCTTGAAACGTCCTGTAGAACCTGGCACGGTACTAGGCACATAAGTTTCTAATAAATGCGTATTAATGGATTTTTCCTGATCTAAATACCATTATCCATGGTGGCCATCTTCATTAGACAAAAACCTAAAAAACAAAACAAAAACAAAAACAAAACAAACAAAAAACCAAGCCTAATTTCTTAAATAATTTAAAAGTATCAAAGTTAAACACACACAAGGTTAAAACTTCAATACAGATAGTTTATGATGCAAAGTAACTGACTTCTGCTCCACCATGACACATCCCATATTTATGCTCTTCAGGACCATCCCTGTTATTTGTTTAGCTGTTTCTTCTCGTAGTTACCTCCTCTTATCTCCACATATAATTATTATACCACTTTGTCTCACATATAATCATTTCTTCTTTCCTCTCCCATTTATCTAACATAATTATATAATTATTTTGTTTCCTCTATCAGTTGCCTTGAATTTTATATATTATAGGTATAGTACTTTTGTTACATATCCCTTCAGTGCTTTCACCATCCCAACTTCTCATCTATTTCTTTTGCATGTATTCTATAGAGATAAGTATTTTCCCTTTGTCTGTAGGTTAGCCTGAAAGTTAAAATCAGTCATCACTATTTACATTATTGTGACGATGTACATATGTCTACTTCAGAGTCACAAATTAGATTCTATTTCCTTTCTTTTCCAGCTTTTTTCATTTTTCCTGGCGTTTCTAACAGCTGCTTTTATCCACCCTTTACTATTTGCCTGTATCATATTCTGATTTTGTTGGTTTATTTTCAAAGTCTTCACCATAACTGATGAATAAAAATTTTTTCTGGAAACTTTACTCCCAGAGGTCTCCAACCTGTGACTCTATTGTGGGCTAATTCTCTCTAGACTTATGCCACAGTTATCATCCTGGAACTTCACTGCTTCCATGGGTTGGACACATTGCTTCCAAGAATCCATGTCTTCCTCTTTCTTGGCTTATTTCCACTTTTTTTTTTTTGCTAGACTAAATCCTCAATTTCCCTGAAAAATATTTGGTGAAGATTAATTTATTAATTTTGGAAGTCATCTCATATCTGAAAATACTTTTATTCTATTCTCACACTTGACTGATAGTTTATCTGTGCTTAAGAAAGTCATTTTTCTTCAGAACTTTGAAGGCATTGCTACAATACTGTCTCATCTATGAGATTGCTGATAAGAAGTCTGACGTCAATATCATTCTCATTTCTTTGTAGGTTACCTGTTTTTTCCTCTGGAATTTTTGAGGATATCTCTATACATTGTATTATGAAATTTCACAAGAATAAACTGTGAAAATATACTGGCATTGTTTCTTTGGTAATTCTATCTATTTGATCCTCTCTTGAATTAATATGAGTCAAATGTTGGATGTCCTGGGTTTACTCCCTATGTATTATATCTCTTTTGATCTCATTTTACATATTTTAGCCTTCTTGTGCTAACTTTCTTTGATATTTCCTCAACTCTATCCTCCAATTCTTCCCTTGAATTTTTTCTCAGTGATAATATTTTTATATAAACAGATACTTCTTGGTTTTTTAATTTATTTTCAAAGATCCTATTTCTGTTACATAAATACAACACTTTCCTCAATCTCTCTGAACATACTAATTAGTGTTTTGCTTCTCTTTTTTTCCTGTCAAGGGTCCTTTTCCATTTGTTTATCATTCCCTTTCATGTTGAAAGTTTTTCTAAAGTATCTAATAATCATTGATGTTTTTGTTCACATGGAAGAATGAGGCAATAAAAAAGTGATTGGGAGCTTCATATACATGAGTAGGGAGCTAGCAATTTTGTTGGGAGTTGCCTAGATGCAATAGTAAAACTTTTCTCTTGGACCTCTCTATCTCTTTAAATAATAACACTCCAATTTCATGGAGGACATATCTGACAATAGAGCATTCTGTCTACCAGATTGGGGAGGGTAATGGGGGAATCAACTCTATAAAAATGACTTAATACACCCCCCCCAATTCTGCCTTACATCTCATTCATTCTCTATTTCAAATCTAACATTTATGAAGGGAAGAGTAATTTTCTCTTTCACTATATTACCTTTCTGCAGGTATTCTAAATTGTGGCTTCTTCCATTCTGCTTCATCAGTTACTACTCCTTTGTCTGCTTTCCAGCTTTCATCCCACTTTTATCCACTAATGGTCACTTTCCCATTATCTTCATCATCATGAATTTATATATTTTGTATTCCTTTGATATCTTGAGATGTAGATGAAATATATGCATGTATAACAACTCACATCACAAAACACAAAAAATATAAAATATTACAAACAACTATATCTCAACAAATTGAACAATCTAGAATAAATGAGTAAATTTCTAGAAATATGCAATCTGCCCAAAACTAAATCAAGAAGAAACTGAACATCTGAACTAACCAATTACAACCAACAAAATCAAAGTAGTAATTACAAAAAACTCCCAGCAAATAAAAGTCCTGAAATGAATGGCTTCACGGGTTAATTTTTGCAAACATTCAAAGAAAAACTAACACTTATTCTTCTCAAACTATTCCAAAAATACAGGAAGAGGGAAGACATCAAAGCTTAATTTACAGGACCAGCATTATCCTAATTCCAAAACCTGATAAAGACACTACAAAGAAAAAAATATATAGGCCAATATTCCTGATAAGCATAGATGTAAAAGCCCTCAACAAAATATTAGCAAACTTAATTCAGCAATACAATACATAACCCACCATGATCAAATGGAATTAATTCCTGGGATGCAAGATTGATACAATATTTGCAAATTGATTGATGTGATACATTACACAAACAAAATAAAAGCTAAGTCATATAATCATATCAATGGATGCAGAAAAAGCATTTAACAAAATCCAGCATCCATTTGTGGTAAAAACTCTTAGCAAAGTGGTAATAGAGGGAACATATCTCAACATAATTAAAGTCATATATGATAAAACAGCTACTAACATCATATCCAATGAAGAAAAAGTATTTCCCTTAAGATCAGGAACAAGAAAGGGATGTCCACTTTCACCACTCTTAATCAACACAGTACTGGAAGTCCTAGCCACAGCAATCAGATAAGAAAAAAAAAAAACACAGGCATCCAAATTGGAAAAAAAATAAGTAAAACTGTGGCCCTAACTGGTTTGGCTTAGTGGATAGAGCATCGGCCTGCGGACTGAAGGGTCCCAGGTTCAATTCTGGTCAGGGGCATGTACCTTGGTTGCGGGCACATCCCTGATAGGTGTGCAGGAGGCAGCTGATCAATGTTTCTCTCTCATCAATGTTTCTAACTCTCTATCCCTCTCCCTTCCTCTCTGTAAAAAATCAATAAAATATTTTTTTTTAAAAAAAAAGTAAAACTGTGATTATTTGCAGATGACATGATACTATTTAGAGAGAACCATAAAGATTCCACTAAAACAAACAAACATAAAACAACAACAACAACAACAAAAACCCTGGTAGAACAGATATATAAATTCAGGAAAGTAACAGGATAAAAAGTAAATATTCAGATATTCATTGAATTTTTATAATGCATTAATGAACTATCAGAAAAGGAAACTAACAATCAATCTCATTTATAATTGCATCAAAATAAAATACGTAGGCCCTAGCCAGTTTGACTCAGTGGATAGAGCGTAAGCCTGCAGAGTGAAGGGTCCTGGGTTCGATTCCGGTCCAAGGCATGCACTTTGGTTGCAGGCTCAATCTCCCACCCTGGTCTGGGCTCGTGTGGGAAGCAACCAATAAATGTGTTTTTCTCACATAGATGTTTCTCTCTCTCCCCCCTCTCTTCCACTCTCTCTAAAAAAGAATCAATGGAAAAAATATCTTCGTGTGAGGATTAACAATAAATAAATAAAGAAGTAAATAGAATAAAATATCTAGGAATAAATATAACCAAGGAGGTGTAAGACCTGTATTTGGAAAACCATAAGACATTGAAGAAAGAAATTGAGAAAGCTACTAATAAATGGAAGCATATACCATGCTCATGGATAGGAAGAATTAACATCATGTCTATAATACCAAGAACAATCTATAGATTCAGTGCAATTCATATCAAATACAAATGGCATTTTTCACAGAACTGGATCAAATAATCAAAAGTTTACATGGAGCCACAAAAGACCATGAATAGTCACAGAAATCTTTAGAAAAAAGAACAAAGTTGGAAGTATCTTGTTACCTGATATCAAACTATATTACAAGGCTATAGTAATTAAAACAGCATGGTACTGACATAAAAATAGACACATAAATCAATGGAACAGAATAAAGAGCCCAGAAATAAACCCATGCTGATGGTCAGTTAATCTATGACAAAGGAGACAAGAACATAGAATGGGGTAAAAACAGTCTATTCAATAAATAGTGTTGGGAAAACCAATACAAAATAATGTTGAAAGTAAACTATAATTGAAAAATAAAAGTAAAAATTTAAAAAATAAATGGTGTCACAAAATCAGACAAATACATGAAAAAAAATTAAAGTAGAATACCTTCTTATACCATATACAAGAATAAACTAAAAATGAATTAAAGACATCAATGTAGGACCCGAACCCATAAAACTAGAAAAAACATAGGTAGTAATGTCTCTCACATTTCTCTTATCAATATTTTTTTCTGACATATATCTTTGGGCAAGGGAAACAAAAAAATACAAACAAATTGGACTATATCAACTAAAATGTTTGGCACAGCAAAAGAATCCATAAAGATATGACAACTTACTGAATAGGAGAACATATTTGCCAATGATACTCCTGATAAGGGGCTATCATCCAAAAAACTCATATAACTCACCACCACAAAAAACACAATGCAATTAAAAAATGGACAGAGGACCTGAATAAACATTTCTCCAAAGAGGATATAGAGATGGTCAATAGAAATATGAAAAGATATTCAATGTCACTAATTTCCAGAGAAATGCAAATTAAAACTACAAAGAGTTATCACCTCATATCTGTCAGAATGGCTATCCTATATAATAAAGAGGTAATATGCAAATTAACTCTCACGCCCTCACAAGAATGGCTGCCTACAACCAGGTCAGCAGGGGGGTTAGTGAGGAACGACCAAATGACTGAACAAGCAGGATGCATGGGGCAACCAGGCCGGCAGGGGGGTTAGTGAGGGATGACCAAATGACTAAACAGCAGGTTGCATGGGGCAACCAGGCTGGCAGGGGGGTTAGTGAGGGATGACCAAATGACTGAACAAGTAGTCTGTGTGGGGCGACCAGGCTGGCAAGGGGGTGGGGAGGTGTTGGGGGTGACCAGGCTGGCAGTGGGGGGCAGTTAGGGGCAACCAGGCAGGCAGGCAGGTGAGCGATTAGGAGCCAGTGGTCCAGGATTTTGACAGGGATGTATGACTGCCGGTTTAGGTCAGACATCCCCTGAGGTGTCCCCGATTGGAGAGGGTGCAGGCTGGGCTTAGGGGACCCTCCCCTGTGCACGAATTTCATGCACTGGGCCTCTAGTCTATATATATAAAAGCCAAGCAACCAGAATGATGGAACGACCAGAACGACTGGAATGACTGGAACAACCAAATGACTGGTCACTATGACATGCACTGCAGCGGCCAGCCGGCCTGATCAGGGCCCAAATTGGCCCCCTTAACCTCCTGCAGCCCCTTCCCCCAGCCAGACTGGCCCCCAATCAGCCCCCTGAACCCCATCAGGGGTGGGGCCAGCCAGCCAACCACCCACAGCCCCTCTCCCCAGCCAGCTTGGCCCCTATTGGACCCCAGCTGTGAATGAATTTTTGTACCAGGCCTCTAGTTATCAATCAATCAACAAACAATAAGTGTTGGTTAGTTTGTGGAGAAAAGGGAACCCTTGTGCACTACTGCAATATTGGTGGGAATGCAGATTAGTTCAGCCACTGTGGAAAACAGTTTGGAGTTACCTCAAAAAATTTAAAATGGAATTGCTTTATGATCCAGCAACTCCACATCTGGGAATATATCCAAAGAAATATGAAACACTTATTTGAAAGAATGTATGCACGCCTATGTTCATTTCAGTGATATTTACAAGAGCCAAGAAATGAAAACAATCCAAGTGTCTATAAATAGACCAGTGGATAAAAAAAGTAGTGGTACATATATACAATGTAATATTACTTGGCCATAAAAAAGAATGAAATCATACCATTTGTGGCAGCACAGGTGGACCTAGATGGTATTGTGCTAAGTGAAATAAATCAGAGATAGAAAGACAAATACCATTTGATTTTACATATATGTGGAATCTAAAGGCCAAATAAATGAACAAAAAAATAGAAACAAAGTCCTGCATGCAGAGATCAGACTTCTGGTTTCCAGAGGGGAGGGAGATTGGGGCACTGGTGAACAGGGTGAAGGGATTAAGAAGTATAAACTGTAAGTCACAAAACAGTCATGGGAATATAAAGTACAGCATAGGAAATATAGTCAATAACATTGTAATAACTATATATGGTGCCAGGTTGGTACTTGAAATATTGGGGGGACCACTTTATAACCACTATGCTGTACACCTGAAACTAATATATATATATATATATAGATATAGATAGATAGATAGATAGATAGATAGATAGATATAGATAGATATAGATATAGATATAGATATAGATATAGATATAGAGATAGAGATAGAGATAGAGATAGAGATAGAGATAGAGATAGAGATAGAGATATAGATATAGATATAGATATAGATATAGATATAGATATAAAAGGCTAATATGCAAATTGTCCCCTCATTTCAACTGGGAGACCGGGAGTTCAATTGCTCGCTATGATGTGCACTGACCAACAGGGGGCAGTGCAAAACGAACGAAGGTCCTGGAAGGCAGCCAGAAGGCCCCAATCGGCCCTGATCGCCAGCCAGCCTAGGGACCTTATCCATGCACAACTTTCATGCACCAGACCTCTAGTACAAAATAATATTGAATATACCCTGTACTTGAAAAATAAAAAAAGAAATATATGCATGTAATCTGCCTGCAGTCTTTAACTGATTGACATATATAAACTTGTTCTGATTACAGTTTTAGCTCTGACTTTGCTTTTTTTTTTCAATTTCTTCAGAAGTATAGCACAAAAGAGCATCATATTCATTGCTAAAATAGCATTTACAGATTTAGTAATAAAAGCTCATTTGTCAGGATACTGAAACATTAGAAGAGTGAATTTCCACATATTCCCTTCTTAAGCAGAATTTCCTTTTATTTTCCAGCATTATTAACATACTAGAGGCCCAGTGCACAAAAATTCATGCACTTGGGGCGAGGGGGGGGAGTCCCTCACCCCAGCATGCACCCTCTCACAGTCTGGGAGCCCTTGGGGGATGTCTGACTGATGGCGGGCCTAAACCAGCAGTTGGACATCCTTAGCACTGCCACAGAGGTAGGAGAGGCTCTTGCCACTGCCTCTGCACTCACCATCTGTGAGCCCGGCTTCTGGTTAAGAGGTGCTCCCCCGTGGGAGCACACTGACCACCAGGGGGCAGTTTCTGCATTGAGTGTCTACCCCCTGGTGGTCAGTGTGCATCATAGCAACCAGTTGTTCTATCATTTGGTCAATATACATATTAGCCTTTTAGTATATAGGATAATTAATACAGAATATGTGTAAGTTTAAGGTGTACAGTGATAATTTTGTATACATATATATTGCAAAATGATTACTACCATAACGTTAGTTAGCACATCTGCCACTTTACATAATTACTAACTTACATAGTTTATTTTTTTAATGAGAAATTTTAAAATGCACTCTTTTAGCAACTTTCAAAGTATACAGATAGAGCATTGCTAACTACAGTCACCATGCTGTACATTACATCCGAAGGACTTATTCATCTTATAACTGGAAGTTTGTACCTTTTGACCACTTTCACTCACTTCCCTCACCCTCACTTCCTCAAGGCAACTACCAATATGCTCTCTGTTTTTATGAGTTTGTTTCTTATGGATTCCACATATAAATCACATCATATAGTATTTGTCTTTCTGATCTTTTCATTTAGCATAATGCCCTCAAGGTTCATCCATGCTGTCATTAAAGGAATCTTAGATTGTTTTCATGTCTTTGTTATTGTTAATTGCCAGGACTTACCAGCAGCCCCTGAACGATTGATGAACAGGTTACTCAGACACAGTTTGACTGTGAAAGAGAGGGATAAGGGGCTCCTGGCTCAAGGGTCCAAGCAGCCTTGATTTCCTTCCTTGTTAGCCTTCTATTTCAGTTTTTATCTTTATATACAATCAGTGGGGGGAGTAATCTTGGGAGGACACATGTGTTTACATTGTCCTTTAGGCAAGGACATTCAGGGATTAAGAATAACAATTCCAGTAAACACCTGGGGGTTTACACATACACAGACTTGTTTGGAAAAGTCAAGGAATAATTAGGGGCGCTGCCTTCGACACTCCCCTAAGTCTCTCCTAAGCTGGAATTCTGATAAACAGGGCAGATGGCCTTCCACACACTTCCTTTTTATCAGAATGTCCTCCTTACAAACTTTCCAACCAAGTCTCATGCTTCCCACAGGTTAGCATGAGACTATAGTTAACAAAACTATATCTGTATACTTTGAAAGTCTTGTCCTGGCCTATGCTGCAATGACAGTAATTTCTTTTCCTCTTGATATATTCCCAGAAGTAGGATTGTTAGATAATATGGTAGTTCATATATATATATATATATATATATATATATATATATATATATACTAGAGCCCCAGTGCACAAAAATGTGTGCACTTGGGTGGGTCCCTCAGCCCAGCCTGTGCCCTCTCGCAGTCTGGGACCCCTTGAGGGATGACCACCTGCTGGCTTAGGCCCGCTCCCCAGGGGATTGGGCCTAAGCTGGCAGTCAAACATCCCGCTGGCAGCCTGGGAGCCCTCAGGTGATGTCCACTTGCCAGCGGGGAGCAGGCCTAAGTTGCAGTCAGACATCCTTAGCGCTGCTGAGGAGGCAGGAGAGGCTCCCACCACCACCGTTGTACTGGCAGCTGTCAGCCTGGCTTGTGGCTGAGCAGAGCTACCCCGGTGGGAGCACACTGACCACCAGGGGACAGCTCCTGCATTGAGCGTCTGCCCCCTGGTGGTCAGTGTGTGTCATAGTGACCAGTCATTCCCAGTCATTCTGCTGTTAGGGTCAATTTGCATATTACCCTTTTATTATATAGGATAGAGGCCTGGTGTATGGGTGGGGGCTGGCTGGTTTGCCCTGAAGGGTGTCCCGGATCAGGGTGGGGGTCCCGCTGGGGTGCCTGGCCAGCCTGGGTGAGGGGATGAGGGCCATTTTCAGGCTGGCCACAGCCCCTTCAGGGTGGGGGGTCCTGCTGGGGTGCCTGGCCAGTCTTGGTGAGGGGCTGAAGGCCGTTTTCAGGCTGGCTAAGCCCCCCAGCAGGGACACTCACCCCATGAGGGTGTGGCCATCCTGGGTGAGGGGCTGATGGCTGTTTGCAGGCTGGCCACAACCCCCAGCCACCCAAGCTCCCAGTGGAGACTGGCTGGAAGCAGGTATCTGGGATTTATTTATCTTCTATAATTGAAACTTTGTTGCCTTGAGCAGAGGCCACAGCTGACCAGGGCAGGCGGGAAGCTTGGCTTCCTCCATCGCTGGGGCAACCAAGCCTCCTGCTTGCTCCAGCTCTGTGGCTGCCAGCCGCCATCTTGGTTGGGTTAATTTGCATATAGTTGCTCTGATTAGCTGGTGGGCATGGCTTGGGGTGTAGCGGAGGTGCAGTCTATTTGCATGTTTCTCTTTTATTAGATTAGATACTTTATTGATTTTTTACAGAGAGGAAGGGAGAGGGATAGAGAGTTAGAAACATCGATGAGAGAGAAACATCCATCAGCTGCCTCCTGCACACTCCCCACTGGGGATGCACCCGCAACCAAGGTACATGCCCTTGACAGGAATCAAACCCAGGACCCTCCAGTCTGCAGGCCAATGCTCTATCCACTGAGCCAAACCAGTTAGGGTGATGGTAGTTCTATTTTTAATTTTTTAAGGAACTGTCATCTTGTTTTCCATAGTGGTTGTACCAATTTACATTCCTACATAAAGTGCACAAGGGCTCCCTTTTCTCCACATGCCCTGCTAGCATTTACCTCTCTTATCTTTTTGATAATAGTTATTCTAACAGATATGAGGTGATATCTCAGTGTGGTTTAGAGTTGCATTTGCCTGATGATGAATGATGTTGAACACCTTTTCATGTACCTGTTGTCCATTTGTATATCTTCTTTGGAAAAATGTCTATGCATGTCCTATGCCCATTTTTAAAATGAGATTATTGTGTCTGTTGCTATTGAATTGTATGAGTTCCTTATTTTTTTTTCTTTTTTTTCTTTTTTTTTTAATTGCTTAAAGTATTACAAAGGGTATTACATATGTGTCTTTTTTTTTTCCCCTCCCTTGACTATCCCCTGGCCTCCGCCACCCCCCAGCGTCCCATGTCCATTGGTTATGCATATATGCATGCATACAAGTCCTTCAGTTGATCTCTTATACCCCTCCCTCCTGCCCGCCAACTTTCCCCGGCCTTCCCGCTGCAGTTTGACAATCTGTTTGAGGCAGCTCTGCCTCTGTATCTATTACTGTTCAAGAGTTTATAATGGTCTCTATTATCCATGAATGAGTGAGATCATGTGGTATTTTTCCTTCATTGACTGGCTTATTTCACTTAGCATAAGGCTCTCCAGTTCCATCCATGCTGTTGCAAATGGTAGGAGTTCCTTCTTTTTTACAGCAGCATAGTATTCCATTGTGTAGATGTACCACAGTTTTCTAATCCATTCATCTACTGATGGGCACTTAGGCTGTTTCCAGATCTTAGCTATGGTGAATTGTGCTGCTATGAACATAGGGGTGCATATATCCTTTCTGATTGGTGTTTCTGGTTTCCTGGGATATATTCCTAGAAGTGGGATCACAGGGTCAAATGGTAGTTCCATTTGTAGTTTTTTGAGGAAACTCCATACTGTCTTCCATAGTGGCTGCACCAGTCTGCATTCCCACCAGCAGTGCACAAGTGTTCCTTTTTCTCCACATCCTCTCCAGCACTTGTCTTTTGTTGATTTGTTGATGATAGCCAGTCTGACAGGAGTGAGATGATACCTCATTGTTGTTTTGATTTGCATCTCTCGGATGATTAGTGACTCTGAGCATGTTTTCATATGTCTCTTGGCTTTCTGAATGTCCTCTTTTGAAAGGTGTCTGTTTAGGTCCTTTGCCCATTTTTTGATTGGATTGTTTATCTTCCTTTTGTTACATTGTATGAGTTCCCTATAAATTTTGGAGATTAGGCCCTTATCAGATATGACATTGGCAAATATGTTTTCCCACACAGTTGGTTTTCTTGTTGTTTTGTTGATGGTTTCTTTTGCTGTGCAGAAGCTTTTTATTTTGAAGTAGTCCCATTTGTTCATTTTCTCTTTAGTTTCAAGTGCCCTAGGAGCTGTATCAGTGAAGAAATTGCTTCGGCATATGTCTGAGATTTTGTTGCCTTTGGATTCTTCTAGAATTTTTATGGTTTCCTGTCGTACATTTAAGTCCTTTATCCATTTTGAGTTTATTTTTGTGTATGGTGTAAGTTGGTGGTCTAGTTTCATTTTCTTGCATGTATCTGTCCAATTTTCCCAGCACCATTTATTGAAGAGACTATCCTGGCTCCATTGTATGTTCTTGCCTCCTTTGTCAAATATTAACTGAGCATCTTGGTTCGGGCCAATTTCAGGGCTCTCTATTCTATTCCATTGATCTATATGTCTGTTCTTGTGCCAGTACCAGGCAGTTTTGAGAACAGTGGCTTTGTAATACAGCTTGATATCTGGTATTGAGATCCCACCTACTTTGTTCTTTCTCAGGATTGCTGCAGCTATTCGGGGTCTTTTTTTAATCCAGATGAATTTTTGGAGAGTTCGTTCTAGATCTGTGAAGTATGCCGTTGGTATTTTAATGGGAAGTGCGTTGAATTTATAGATTGCTTTGGGTAGTATGGACATTTTAATGATGTTGATCCTACCAATCCATGAACACGGAATGTTCTTCCATTTGTTTATGTCTTCCTCTATGTCTTTTTTCAACGTCCTGTAGTTCTCTGAGTAGAGGTCTTTGACCTCTTTAGTTAAGTTTATTCCTAGGTAGCTTAATTTTTTTGGTGCGATGGTAAACGGGATTGTTTTTGTAATCTCTCCTTCTGAAAGTTCACTATTGGTGTATAGAAATGCCTCAGATTTCTTGGGATTAATTTTGTATCCTGCTACATTGCCAAATTCATGTATTAAGTCTAGTAGTTTTTTGATGGAGTCCCTAGGGTTTTGTATGTATAATATCATGTCGTCTGCAAATAAGGACAGTTTTACTTCCTCTTTTCCAATTTGGATGCCTTTTATTTCTTCCTCTTGCCTAATTGCAATGGCTAGCACTTCCAGTACTATGTTGAACAGGAGTGGTGAGAGCGGGCATCCCTGTCTTGTTCCTGTTCTTAGGGGAAATGGTGTTAGTTTTTGTCCATTGAGTATGATGTTGGCTGTGGGCCTGTCATATATGGCTTTTATTATGTTGAGGTATGATCCTTCTACTCCCACCTTGCTGAGAGTTTTTATAAAAAATGGGTGTTGGATTTTGTCAAACGCTTTTTCTGCATCAATTGATATGACCATGTGGTTTTTTTCTTTCAATTTGTTTATGTGATGTATCACGTTTATTGATTTGCATATATTGTACCATCCTTGCATCCCTGGGATGAATCCTACTTGGTCATGGTGTATGATCTTTCTGATGTACTGCTGGATCCGATTTGCTAAGATTTTGTTGAGGATTTTGGCATCTATGTTCATGAGCGATATTGGCCTGTAATTCTCTTTCATTGTGTTGTCTTTACCGGGTTTTGGTATTAGGGTGATGCTGGCTTCATAGAATGAGCTTGGAAGTGTTCCTTCCTCCTGAATTTTTTGTAGTAGTCTGAGGAGGATAGGTCTTAGTTCTTCCTTGAATGTTTGGTAAAACTCCCCTGTGAAGCCGTCTGGTCCTGGGCTTTTGTTTGATGGAAGCTTTTTGATGACTGCTTCAATTTCTTTCATAGTTATTGGCCTATTGAGATTTTTAGATTCTTCCTGATTGAGTTTTGGAATATTGTCTTTTTCTAGGAATTTGTCCATTTCTTCCAGGTTGTCTAGTTTGTTGGAGTAGAGCTGTCCATAGTATTTTTTAACAATCGTTTGTATTTCTGTGGGATCTGTTGTTATTTCGCCCCTATCGTTTCTGATTTTGTTTATTTGGGTCCTCTCTCTTTGCTTCTTGGTGAGTCTGGCTAGAGGTTTGTCAATCTTGTTTATCCTTTCGAAGAACCAGCTCTTGGTTTCATTGATTTTCTGTATTATTTTTTTGGTCTCTATGTCATTTATTTCTGCTTTAATCTTTATTATCTCCTTCCTTCTGCTCACTCTGGGGTTTCTTTGTTGCTCTCTTTCTAATTCTTTGAGTTGTAGAGTTAGATGATTTACTACCATTTTTTTCTTGTTTTTTGAGATAGGCCTGTAGAGCTATAAACTTCCCTCTCAGGACTGCTTTTATTGTGTCCCATAGGTTTTGGATTGTTGTGTTTTCATTGTCATTAGTTTCCAGGATGTTTTTAATTTCTTCTTTGATCTCATTGGTAACCCAATCAATATTTAATAACATGCTTTTCAGCTTCCAAGTGTTTGAGTATTTTGGGTTGTTTTTATTGTAGTTTATTTCTAATATTATGCCATCATGGTCTGAGAAGATTCTTGGTATGATTTCAATCTTCTTGAATTTGGGGAGACTTTGTTTGTGACCCAATATGTGGTCTATTTTTGAAACTGTCCTATGAGCACTTGAGAAGAATGTATATTCCGTGGCTGTGGGGTGAAGTGTTCTAAAGATGTCAATTAAGTCCATCTGATCTAGTGAGTCATTTAGGATTGCTGTTTCTTTTCTGATTGTTTGTCTAGAGGATTTATCCAGTGATGACAGTGGTGTATTAAAGTCCCCTACTATGATTGTATTGTTGTCGATCTCTCCTTTGATATCTTCCAGGATATTTTTTATGTATTTGGGTGCTCCTGCATTGGGTGCATATATGTTTATCAGGGTTATATCTTCTTGTTGTATTGATCCCTTTAGTATTATGAAGTGGCCTCCCGTATCTCTTGTTATGGCCTTCACTTTGAGGTCTATTTTGTCCGATATAAGTATTGCTACCCCAGCTTTCTTTTCTTTTCCATTAGCCTGAAAGATATTTTTCCATCCCTTCACTTTCAGTCTGTGTGAGTCCTTTCTAATGAGGTGGGTCTCTTGTAGACAACAAATGTATGGGTCATGATTTTTTATCCATTCAGCCACTCGATATCTTTTGGTTGGAGCATTTAGCCCATTTACATTTAAAGTTATTATTGAAAGGTACTTGTTTGTAGCCATTTCTTTTTTTGTGTGTGGCTGTTTTCTTTCTGGGATTTTTATTTCTTCTTTTTACACCAGTCCCTTTAGCATTTCTTGCATTGCTGGCTTGGTGGTGATAAACTCCCTTAGCCTTTTTTTGTCTGTGAAGCTTCTTATTTCCCCTTCAAGTTTGAATGATAGCCTTGCTGGATAGAGTATTCTTGGATTCAGTCCTTTGCTTTGCATCACTTTGTAAATTTCCGTCCATTCTTTTCTGGCCTGATGTATTTCTGTTGAGAAATCATTTGATAACCTAATGGGAGATCCCTTGTATGTAACTTTCCATCTCTCTCTTGCAGCCTGTAAGATTCTCTCTTTGTCCTGAACATTTGCCATGGGAATTATGATGTGTCTTGGTGTGGGTCTTTTCGGGTTCACCTTGTTTGGGACTCTCTGGGCTTGTGTGACTTTTTTCTTCCCCACCTCAGGGAAGTTTTCTGATATTATTTCTTCCAATAGGTTTTCTAATCCTTGTTCCTCTTTCTGTTGTTCTGGCACCCCTATTATTCGTATGTTGTTTCGTTTCATGTTGTCCCAAAGCTTCCTTAGGCTCTCCTCCTGTCTTTTAATTTTTTTCTCCAACTGAAGTACAGTTTGGGTGTGTTTTGCTTCCCTGTCTTCTAATTCACTAATTCGGTCTTCCGCTTCTCCTAGTCTACTGTTGATACTTTCAATGGTGTTCTTTATTGCAGCTATATCTCACTTCATTTCTTCTTGGGTCTTACTTAAGTTGTTGATTTTTTCATCTGTTTCTTCTTGCTTCTTGGATAAGTTGTCGATTTTTTCCTCCATCCGGTGTATGCACTCTAGGACCCTTATTCTGAATTCTTTTTCTGTCCTGTTGTATGCCTCTGTATCACTTAGCTGCTTTTCTGGTGAGTCCTCCTTTTCTTTCCTTTGGGGATTTCTTTGTCTACCCATGTTTGATCTCACTGACGTATATAGATATTGAGTCGTTCAGTGGCTGCTCCCTAGGTGGCAGTGGCTCCTCGGGCTGTGGTTGGTCCTTGGGCGGTTGTGGTAGCAGTTGCTCCTCTGTTGGTAGCGGGTCTTCTGATGGGTGCTGTTCACAGCTGTTGTGGCTCTTCTGGCTGGTGGAGGGAGGCTTCACACACAGCAGCTGTTCCTCAGACAGAGCATGTGGAGATCAGGAGGCCGCTGTTGCTTGGATCTGCTTTCTGTGGGGAGAAGCAGTGTTCCTCTGAGTTCACGTAGTCACGCTGCTTGAGAGCCGTTGTTGCCGGGTTAGTAGCTGGTCTCTGGATGCCGGTGACAGTCACCCAAGATGGCACAGTCTCCACGGCTGTGCCAGCGCACCTTCCTTATATATTTTAGATTTAATCTTCTATTAGATATATGATATGCAAGTATTTTCTCCCATAGGTTACCTTTTCATTTTGTTGATCATTTCTTTTGCTGTGCAGAAGCTTTAGTTTGATGTAATCCTACTTGTTTACTTCTACTTTTGCTGTTTGTGCTCTTGGTATCATATAAAAAAACTCATTGAGAAGACCAATGTCAAGGAGATTTTTTTCTTTTTTCTTCTAGGAGTGTTATGATTTCAGGTCTTACATTGGAATGTTTAATACATTTTTAGTTCATTTTTATGAGTGGTATAAGATAGGGCTACAGTTTTATGTTTTGCATATAAATATCCAGTTTTCCCAACATAATTTGTTAAGTAGATGATCTTTTCTCCCTTGATTATTAATGGCTCCATTGTCAAAGATTAGTCGGCTATATATGCATGGGTTTATTTCAGGACTCTTGATTCTGTTCCATTGGTCCATGTGTCTGTTTTTATACCAGTATCATACTATTTTGATTCCTATAGATTTGTAATATAGTTTCAAATCAGGAAGTGTTAAGCTTCCAGCTTTGTTCTTCTTCCTCAAGACTGCTGTGGTTATTCCCAGTCTTTTATAACTCCACATGAATGTTAGCATTTCTTTTCTATTTCTGTAAAAAGTAAGCAGAATTTCTATGCATAGATTAAGGATGTCTGATATATTTTTTTAGTACAATCTTTTCATTAGGTACCTACCTTTTTGTTCCCCAAGGCAATTGTGGAGCTTGTTCAAAATACATATTCTCATCCTGGCCTATGCTGCTCAGTGGTTGGAGCATCCATCATCCCATGCACCAAAGGGTCGTGGGTTCAATTCCTGGTCAAGGGAACATGCCTGGGTTACAGGTTTGATCCCAGGCCTGGCCAGAGCATGTGTGGGAGGCAACCAGTTGATGTGTCTCTCTCACATCTCTCTCTCTCTCTCTCTCTCTCTCTCTCTCTCTCTCTCTCTCTCCCTCCCTCCCTCCCTTCCTCCCTTCCACTTTCTCTAAAATATCAATGGAAAAAATATTCTCAGGTGAAGATTAACAACAATAACAAGAAATATATATTCTCAGGTCTCATTTCTGCAGAAAGTCTGGGATAAAACCAAGATCCTCTACATCTGGGTTGATAAAGCACAATCCTGGTTAAGAACCATTGACCACTAGAAGGCCAGCAACAGCAAGGCTGAACCATTCCCATTACCTTTCTCTCTTCATTTCAACCCCTACTTTTACTGACTCCAAGAGTACATGGCAGGCTTCAAGGTGAGTGTTGTCAGGGAAGTGTTGCTTCATGGCTAACCTAGCTCTCCAATTCATGCTACCTTAATTTAAATTCATCAAACAATCAATAAAAAGTTGACAGATTTCATCTTTGCTGAGTAAATTCACTTGTCCAAGGTCATCAATGTCAGCGATATTGGACCAATATGTAGTCCAAGTCAGAGGATACTATCCCTTCTAGGTGTCTAAATTTATAATGAGAAGGAAAGAAATTACATTATCGCAGTGCTAGACCTTAGCTATCAGGGGGGTAAAAATTCCTGTAAAGCTGAAGGAAGCAAACTGAATTTCACCAATGCATACTATGTTTTATTGGTTGGAAGGATTATTTTTTAAAGGAAGAACTAGAGCTCTTAACAAGACAATCTAATATTATTGATTGTCTTATTTTTTAGGGTCTACAAGTTCTTTTAGAACTTAAGACTTTTTCACCCCCACGGAAATCAGAAGTGAACCAGACAGAATTGCTGATTTGAAAATACTAAGAAACAGATCTTAGACACAGCCTCAGTCCCAGTGGCTAAGAGCATGAGTTTAGAGTCAGACATACATGGGTTAAGAGTTTAGGCTCCATCACTTACTAGTTGTGTAACCTTGAGTAAACCACTTTACCTCTGTAAGGTTGTTTCCCCTTCTGTAGTTTCTAAAGTGAACCACACTCTGTCAAGCTTTACCACCTCCATCTGCCTTGAATACCACTCATCTCCTTTAATCTGGACTAGCTCTTACTCATCCTTCAGGTCTCAAATCAACAATGCCGCCTCCTAGAAGCCCTAATTCCTCAGCCAGAGATAGGTAATGCTCTTCTGTGTTCCCTCCTTACATACCCTAAACACATCTTCAGTCATAATAAATGTATGGTAATTGGTAGTTTTAAAAAATTTGTTTCTTCCAAACATTAGGAGCCAGCAAACTGAGGCCCATGGGTTAAATCTAATTTGTATAGCCATCAAGAATGGTTTGGGGATACTGACCTTCAGTGTGTCGGCTTCAGCAACATGGCGCCCTCCAGGAAGTTTTTTCGTCGGGGGAAACTGGAAGATGAATGGGCAGAAGCCAACTCTGGGGGAACTCATCACCACTCTGAACGCCGCCAAAGTGCCGGCTGACACAGAGGTGGTTTGTGCACAGGCCCAGGAAGTACACGAAAAGCTCCGGGGATGGCTTAAGTCCAATATTTCTGATGCAGTGACTCAGTGCACCCGCATCATTTATGGAGGTTCTGTGACTGGGGCAACCTTCAAGGAGCTGGCAAGCTAGCCTGACATGGATGGCTTTCTCGTGGGTGGTGCATCCCTCAAGCCTGAATTCGTGGACATCATCAATGCTAAACAACAAGCCCTAAACCCATCTCCCTGCCCTTCCTGCTATGCCAAGGATTGTGAAGCTCAGAAGCCCAATAACTGCTCCTCCCTCTCCCCACCCCGCCACATGCTTCTGATGGTATCACCTGCCCCTTCTTGTGGCCTAATCTAAACTGTACCTCTCCTTTACCATGTACACCTATAATGGTTGGGACAACCCTTCTCCACTTATTAAAATAATTGGAACAAAACATGTCACCAAGGTGGCTTCTCCTTGGCTGAGAGGTAGAAGGGTGGGGTTTGCTCGTGGGCCCCTCCGTCCCCAATGAAGTCAGGAAAGAGAAGCCATCCTCCTCTCCCATCTTGTACATGAAGCCATGGGCTGGGAAAGAGCCTGTCCTCCCCGGAGGCTAGGGGTGCTGTTTTCCTCCCTGGTGCCAACGCCTGTGTGTTGTGTATGTGAGCAGTCCCACTTGGGGTGGGAATAAACATCTGGCATTAACCCTTAAAAAATAAAGAGAATGGTTAGGGTATTTTTATACAGTAGGTTAAAAAAAAGAATATGCAACAAATATCTCAAGTGTCCCACCATTCCTGAAATATTTACTATCTGGCTCTTTACAGAAGTAGTTTGTTGACCCCTGCCATAGACAATAAGCAATTTGAGGGCAAGGACTATGTTTTCATCTCACTGTATGTTCAATTCCTAGTACAATGCCTGGCATATAATAGGCAGTGAGATGTTTGTTGAATGAATGAATGAAGTATTAAGTATAACCAGTATTTCTTTAACATATTTTTATTGATTTAAGAGGGGAAGGAAGAGGAAGAGAGAAATAGAAACATGAATGATGAGAAAGAATCATTTATTGGCTGCCTCCTGCACAGCCCCTACTTGGGATGGAGCCCGCATCCTGGGCATGCGTCCTGACTGTGAATTAAACCATGACCTCCTGGGTCATAGGTCAATACTCAACCACTAAACCACACTGGCCCGGCTAACCAGTATTTTTTTAAGTATAATTTATGACAAAATCAACACACAACTGTATTTTGCCTCCCAATATGTAAATAAAATGTACTCCATTGGGGTAATTTTTTTTTACCCTGGATGGAAGTTTGGACAGATTACATTACTTCTCATTTCTTTGAGAACAGTCCTAACAGTCCTAAAATCATTCAGGGTCACCAAAAACAGTCTTGATTCAGTAATCAGGACGTATTGCGTCTAAGATATTAATCAAATTATTTAGGCTTTACTCAGAGATAAGGTTCCTCCTTTTACTCTGTAGGTGTTGGCCACCAGCTATTGAAGATGGAGGGGGTGATAGGTTTTTATTTCTCTCCCCATTTGCCAGCTTCTATTTGGGCCTTCACCAGCATGGAAGCAGGAACAGGAAAAGAGGTAAGGGCATGATGGGTCATTTCTCCCTTGGTAGAACAAATGGTTTCCAACTCTCTGGGTCTCTGGCTCTTCTTTGGGTTTTTAAAGGTCCCCACCACTGAGGACCTCTCTTCTGTAATTTGGAAGACCTGGACTGATGCATTTCTATTTATTTAGGTAGTTTACTGAATGCATTTCTATTCATTCCTCAGCCCCTAGGAATCCAAAAGTTCTCTCTAACTAACCCCACTAGGTGGGGTCTCTCCACCCTGCTAGGTGGCTCTATTGGGCAGGGTTCAGGGTGACCGCACCTTGGATCTCTCTCTTTCATGGCCCTCATTTTGGTCCTAGGAAACACTCAAGCATACCTTGCCCCGACAAATTCTGGGAATGCCAGCCAATCCCAACACAATCAATCCTTTCCTCCTGCCAAGAGCCACATTGGCTTGCTCAGAATGGAGCCTCCACTGCAGAGAACAAATTTCTAGCTGTCTGAGTTGTCTGGTGAAATACCCTCTTACTAGCTAGCATTGAGATGACGTAGGTAATATCTATCTCCCCATCTCAGCACTTCTGTGAAAGATGGAGTGGAGTCTTAGCCTGGCAACAGATCTGTACAAAGAAATGTTTTCAAAAAAATTCCTTCTTATTCTCCTCCACTATCTGACTTCTCTTTTTTTGCCTTTTGGAACCTGTTTTGAAGCATTTCCTTTGTATATTCTGTATATGATAACCTGGCTTTAGACTTTGCTATCTATTGTAAGGCATCTACTATGTCTTTCTGGAAACTGAATTTTAATATCATGTTACCTAAGGCTTTTTTTTCTAATTAGGTAGTGAAAGTTAGACAATCTCCAGCAAAATCTAGAGTTATATTTAAGTAGCCTCATTCTCTTTTGATATCTAAAATTTTGAGATAATAACGTTAACATTTATTGAGCACCTACCAGGTAATGCATGCTTTAAAGATGTTTTCTCATATAATCCTCATGAAGATAATTTTCCCTCCTACAGATGAATCTCAAAGAAATTATGGACTTCAAGGTAAATCATAAAATATAGATCCAAGCGGAGGGGAAACCCAGGTCTATTAGATTTTAAAATCCATGGTCTTGTTGTTATACCATAATCTTCAAACTTTTCCATCAAAATACCCCAAATGGGAGGACAGAGTGAACATGAGTCCCTAAGAAGTCTGAGTAGTCAAAAAGGGACCACCACAAGTGTAAAATTTCTCTGAAGGACCATGCTTGCTTGTAAAAATGCATAGAAATTTTGTATTTTAAAAATTCTACACTGTATGTGTTTATTGTCATTTAAACTATGTTGAAAATTGTCACTCAAAATACCTATGGTCTCTCTATCTGAATTTCCAAGTAAAATTTATCTTCTAGAATAAAAGCACTGTTTACCCTGTAGTTTCATGAAGCTTGAGCATACTACTCCACTTTGAGAAATCCCAACATATTCCACAAGGTATTAGACTATATAGGTAAGGTATTAAGTATTTCAAGGAGAGCCTGGACCCACTGTAACCAATGGAATGAGGGAAATGAAAATATAGAAGACACAAGATTTGTTAAGGAGAGTTTGGGGTTAAAGAGAAAAGCACTGCAGCAATTTCTTAAAGATTGACATAATGTTATTACTAAAAACTATCATTGTTATAAACTATTATGATTAATTCCCTGATTAGAAAAACTGTTGATTACCAAGAGTTGTTAAATAAGCTATGCACTAATGTTATAATATTGGGAAGAGATAGGAGGAAAGTCAGCTGTTCATAATCCAGAGGCCATAGAATATAGAAATTATATGCCTAATTCTGGTCGTTTTCTTTAGGTTCTCAAAGGCATCTAAGACCCATAAAAGTTTAAAAACACTGCTGTAGAGAAAAGAGCAGAGACTTTGGAATCACACTGTCTTGTTTTCAAATTCTCACTCCAAGCTTACTAAAGTGCACAATATCCCTAGCTGGTGGTCTCAGTGGTTAGAGCGTCAGTCCACACACTGAAGGGTTTTGGGTTCCATTCCTGGTCAAGGGCACATACCGGCATTGCAGGTTCACTCACTGCCCCCTGTCAGGGCCCTGAATGTGGGAGGCAACCAATGGATATGCCTCTCTCACAACAAGCTTTTCTCTTTCCCCCACCCCCACCTCCCTCCTTCCCTTTCACTCTCTCTGAAAAGCAATGGAGAAAATACCCTCAGGTGAGTATTCAAAAATGAAAAGTAGAAAAAAAGTAAAGTGCACAATATATTTCCTCTCTGAGCGTCAGTTTCCTTATTTGTAAAATGAGGATAATAATACCTAAGTCAAGAGTTATGAGAATTACATGAAATTCTCTATATTAAATGCTTGACACAGAGTGGGCACTCAAGAAATGTTAAACTCCTTCTTCCTGCTACAATATATAAACTATGGTAGGGCATTTAAACTATAGGTAGATTAGTCATTTGTAATAAAACATACACCCTGTATAGACATACCTTCTTAAAAGATATTCTAATTAAAGCTTAGACCTCCAGCCAGAAACTCAGAAATAGATTCCAAGATTGATATTAAATTTCCACAAAAATTTCAAAATGCAAGTATTCAGTTCATGCCTTAAAAAAAAAAAAGTTTCCAGCCCTGGCCAGGTGGCTCAGTTAATTGGAGCATTCTCCCATAAACCAAAAGGTTGCAGGTTCAATTCCTGGTCAGGATACATACCTCAGTTGCGGGTTCAGTGCCCAGTTGGGGCACGTATGGGAGGCAACTGAACAATGTTTCTCTCTCCCTCCATACCTCTCTAAAAAAATCAATAGAAACATATCCTAGAATGAGGATTTTAAAAATGTTTCCTAAACCTAAGAACATATGTATGCATGCATTCTCTTTGGAAAGATGGAATTATTTAAATACCACTACATCCTGGCATATTTGGTTCCAAAGCTAAGCATATATTACTATAAGGTCTAGGATGAAAAACCTCTTTAATTGAACAAGAGATGTGATCCTGTTTAATGACATATCAAAAAGCTTTTAAAAAGACAGAGAGCCTTTGCTAATCCTCCACATGCATGAAGAAGCCTCGAAGGGGTTAAAGTGGAAGGCTTATACAAACTTTGCTTTTCAGCTTCTCTCTTATCTCCTCCCTCTCCGGCTCCAAGGCTCCACACCGCTAAGGCAGAGGAGAGCTGAATCACTCACTACCTTTCCTGCATACTGTAAACTCTTGCCTGTGAAAGGGAAACTGTGGACTTCATTCAGGCTGCTTCCATTCAAGTATAGAGAGTATATACACATCCAAACAGACATTTCTCTTGGCTCTTTGAAGTTTATAAGGAGCAAGGCAACTGAAACTGCACTCTAAAGCTGTAAGTGGCAACTGGCATTTTAAGTAACTAATAGAAGGTGTTTTTCTGTTTTGCGCTGGAAAGGTCTGACTCTTGAAGAAGATGAAAGAGAAAGTATACCTTGCACGAATATAATCCTGTATCCTGCTTCTCTGGCAAAACAAGTCTTACATTCTATTTTTCCAATATTCCAGAGATGTTCCTGAACAAGTTGCCTGTCGGTGCAAGCTTCCAAAGGGAGATTTAAACAGCCAATCCATTTATCCTGCGAGCCAGGAAAGGTAAGAGAGATTTGAAAATATTATGATGTATTCATGGTAAAATGAGCGGCATTATTTTATTTATCTTCTCTAGGAGAGATACAAAGCAGGTGTGACAAACAGGCACCATCTGCTGCAGAAAATGCAGCAACTCCCACTTGAGAAAGCTTATTACTTAATGGCTCCAGCCATTGAAGAAGCAGCACTTGCTGCTAGAATTGTTTTTCATAGGCTCATGTGGAACTAAATACTCTAACAGCTCCTTCTTCCTTAGTTTTCTCGCCCTCACACAGGGTAGATAAATACAAACTGAATGCCTTAACTCCGGAAAGCTGTTGCAATGGATTGTTTTGACTTTCTCTTGAAATGTGCCACTGATCATTTCCCTTAGCTCTTTGGTGGGATTTCAGCTCTGGAGTTATACAGGCAGGTGTCATACAGAAAAATGTAAAATTACCAGTGAATTTTTTTTCAGAACTTTATCATGTTAAAGAAAAAATAACTACTATAGTAGCTCCTTGAGGACCAAAACAGGGATCAGGTTACATTTATCTCTATATCACCAGCAATTAGCAGAATGTCTAGTACTTTGGGTTGGCACTCAACAGTTTGCTGAATACGGTAAATGTCAATCTGATTTTTGAGATCCAAGCAGAACTTTATTGCTCTTATTAGAAACAAGTTTCACCCGAGGAATCCCTCTTAGAGTTGATGGATGGAGAAAGCTCCACATTCTTTTCTCATTCTAAGGAGAGAAATTCATTTACTTCTGTGATGTTATATATACTATGGTGATGTAGAACACTGCCAAAGATTTGACATTTTAATATTCATACCAAAAATGCTACAAGTTTTCTTTTATTATTAAGAGCTTTTCTTACCAAGGTAATGGCAAAACATGCAATAAGGAAACCAAAGGTGTATTCACATTGCTTGTGGGTATTTTGATTTACCAGTATATTAGAAATGAAGTAAGCCAGATGTTCAGGCTAATATTGGCCAATTATTAAATTAATCTCATTCGCCTTGCCATTCCCCCAAACTTTCCTCCCCCTTTCTATCCTTTTCCCCTTCTTTCCTAAAGTTTTTCTGCTTCCTTATCTTCATCTCTACCTCTTAATCACTAAGTTCTTCCTACCTCTTACCCACTTCCCAAGTTCTAATCATTTCACTTACTTCTCACATATTTTTCCTTCCCTCTATTTTCCTTCCTCCCCCCCCCCATTTCCTTATCCCCGTTTCTACCATTCAGTGTTCTTATTATCCCACAACAGTTTTCAATCTTTTTTATGAATGCTAGAGACTGATTTTTATTTTATGAGCTTTCCAGAAAGGACTTCAGGATACTAAAATTAGATAAGGCTATTTACATGAAAATCAGATCCTTCAGAATTAATAGAATTTCTATTTCTTTTGAAATCACATGGTTGTTTTTCTTTCCAAATGGTGCAGAGCTTTAAATGGAGCAATCACATTATCTGCACAACTCATTGATTAGTTAGCAAATAGAACTATGAGAATCCTGTTTGGAAAGCTTTTATAAAAAGTTGTCACATTACAGGACCTGAGTAACAAAGAGGATTCCCTAATTCCTACCTTTTCGTTTACTAATTTAAATATCCTAAATGGATTTAAGGAGTTAAATTGATAGACCTGTCTGAATTGACCAGCATGTTTGGTGTCCTGTAGACTATTGAAGTTTTAAAGAATATATTATTAGTTTTCTACAACATCAAATGAAAATTTTAAAGAAATTGACAACTGTATGTGAGATTATTGTTTATAACTTCTTTAAGCTTCACAGAATCCTAATAAATATTCAGAACTAGTGAAGATTTGGAGTTAATTGTGTAGAAGGCATAAAATGTATTATCAACTGTTACTGAACAGAATCTATAGGCACAATTGAACTTCCTAAAATTTAAGGCTGTAAACCCATGCCATATAATTTTCCTTTAAAATTATGTAACTGAAATAGTAATTCAAGAGTAAAGTTTCTAACAAAGTGATTATTCCCCAATTCCAGATTATAATTGGGAATGAAGTCTCCTTTGCACAATAAGAGATAAGGAAGTAGGGGAATGGAAGAATAAGAAAAGGGAGTTTCAGACTCTTCCCCAAGTTATATTAGCCATTAAAACTGAGATAAAACTGTGCTTCTCTTCAAATTGTCAGTGCTAAGTGCATTTCTTCAGTCATATTCATGTAGTCAACAATTAATGAGCAGCTACTGCAAGCCTGGTTATATAAGGAATCAAATTTTAAAAAAGATCCTGAAAGAGTTTATAAATTACAATGTAGGGGGAAAACACATCAAAGATATTTATAATATTAGGCAAATGTAACTTTTCCAGGAGAAATACAAAGCCTGTGGGAATTAGGATTTGGTTGGGAAAGCAAGGTTCAGTTTCATGAGCTGAACCATGAAGAATTGTAACATTTCCCCCAAGTAGAGATGTGGGAAGATGTAAGGAACTGGTCAAAGATAAACATGGAACCCTGACAGGTTTGGCTCAGTGGATAGAGCGTCGGCCTACGGACTAAAGGGTCCCAGGTTCGATTCTGGTCAAGGGCATGTATCTTGGTTGTGGGCACATCCTCAGTAGAGAGTGTGCAGGAGGCAGCAGGTCGATGTTTCTCTCTCATTGATGTTTTTAACTCTCTATCCCTCTACCTTCCTCTCTGTAAAAAATCAATAAAATATATATTTTTTTAAAAAGATAAACATGGAGGCAGTGAAGTTGGTAATAGTGAACATTACAGTTTGACTGGAAAGGACAGTAGTGGAAGGAATTAAAGTCATCCTGAACCAGGGCATTGACAGCCTTGAATGCCAAGCTTAGGAGAATAAAGTCCAAAGGCAAGAAGGAGCCTCAAAAGCAATACGTGGGCTTCCAAAACTTTATTCTACTTTCATCTATTAAAATAGTAGTTATGAATAAAAAGAACAAATGAAGAAGGTAACACATAGCTTGACAATTTTTAAATAAAGTTCAAAACAACATATTGTTTAGGCACAGGTGTGTGTGTGTGTGTGTGTGTGTGTGTGTGTGTGTGTGTGTGAATAAAAGCAAGGTAATGATTAACAAAATTTAGAGCATTCATTATTTCTGGGGAGAAGTGGGTGGTAGGATGAGATGAGGAGGAGTATAGGCAGATGTCATGTAAATTAACTATTTTCAATCTTAAAGTTGGTGTTTATTCATAGGTGTTTGTCCATGGGTGTTATTAAGTATGCAAAATAGGCCCTGGTGTCCCCATGATGGCACAGAGTCATTAACCAAAAAATATGACTTATCTAAATCTGTATATTTGAGATCCACAGGAGACTAATGATCCTATAATACTAGAGGATTTTCCCAATTGGCTTGCACTGGCAGTGAGTGTTTATTTTCCTTCCCCTTCTCTTCTGGGGAACAGGTGAAAAAAGTAACTTATGAGATACAAGGGTTAAAAGTCCAGTAAGCTCATATCTTTGGGCCAGCAACAGTTTTAAGGAAGGAAGCTGCAGGGAGAAGAGTTGGTATGGAGGGAGGCTGCTCAGACAATCACACTGAACAAATAGCAGGCAGATGAGATCAAATGATTCCTCTGTGTGGGCTGCCCAGGGCTATGAGTCCTAAATTTGAAATACTCTGTTCTATTTGTAGAGTCGTGCTTCTCAGCCCTGGCTGTATATCAAAATCACCTGTGGAGCTTTAAACACTACAGATGTTCATGCCTCCACACAGACCTACTGAATCAGAACTTCTGAAGGGAGAACCCAGCTATATATATTTCCAGAAAGCTTAATAAGTGATCCTGAGGGCAGCAGGGACTGGAAATCATTCCTTGAAGATATTCTAAGTGGGCAGGTTTTTTTTACAAATGTAGATTTCAGGGTCTTAGTCCCTGAGGTTCTGGGGAAGCAAAGGAAAGGGTCTAGAAATCTGCATTTGTAATAAGCATCTTCCAGGTGATTCTGATGAAGAAACTTCCTTGGACCACACTGAGAAAATTGCCCCAAAGTTCAAACACACTAGGACCTTAGGGTGATTACTTTGTGTATTCATTTCCTAGGGCTGCCATAACAGAAGTGTCACAAACTAGGTAGCTTAAAACAACAGAAATGAATTGTCTTAGGTCTGAAGGTTAGAAATCTGAAATTAAGGCATGAGCAGTGTCATGCTCTCTCTTCAATCTGTAAGGTAAAATCCTTTCTTGGCTCTTCTAGCTTCTGGCATTTGCTGGCAATCCTTGGCACGCCTGGGCTTGTAGATGGATCACTTCAATCTCTGCTTTTGTCTTCTCTCTGTATGTCTGTCTTCTTTTTTTTTTAAGGACACAAGTAACATTGGACTAGGGCCAACTTCATGATTTCATTTTATCTTTATTATATCTGCTAAGTCCCTATTTTCAAATGAGGTCACATTCACAGTTTCTGGGTATTTGAATTTCAACATATCTTTTCAGGGAGACCATTCAACCAATAACACTGTTTTAGTTTTTTAAAAGTAGGTCCCCCAAACAACCAATAAGACGAGTTAGCTATGTTCTTTAGCTGGGGTGTCTAGATAGAAAGGCTAGTAGTTAACTGTCAAAACTTGGTATGCAAAGAATCACCTGAGAAACTTTTGCTTAGAATGCATATTCCTGAGCCTTGATCCAAAATATTAGAATTCAGTAGGCCTGGGAAAGGGCCTAAGAACCTGTATTTTAAATGATGTAAGAGATACATGTATCACACCCTTGAGAGAAACTGGACTTGAGAGAACAAGCAAGGCCAAGAAATAAGTGGTTTGAGGAGAAGGAGCCGCCAATAGCATACGCTGAAATCTGTTTTCATAACAAGCTACTCAGGTGAACCTTTGCCTTTGGGGCATGGTATTTCTAGGGAACTAAATGATACCTACTATGATTATCTTTTCTATTTGTTAGTAAATCAAAAATCAAAGTAGATATACTTTTAAGTGTTGCAAAAATGTCTTCTAGACCATTGCTCCAAAGACAGTAGAAAGAGACACAGGTCTCTTTGCTTTTGTTTCTTGTGAACCTGGAAGTTCTGCAGGAGTGGTAGGGATAGTAGGTAAGTAGACGAAGAATCATGCAGTTTACAGAATCATGCAGCTTACAGAAAGTTGGCTAGTTATTATAAACTTTAAGCTGAAATGTTCCCAGGCTGGTGGGCAAAATTCAAGATCATAGGAAGAGTAATGTGATTGTTGGAGCTATTTCTTTTTTGTTGTTGTTGTTGGAGCTATTTCTTAACTCTCCTTGGGTATGTTAACAAGCGACAGAACTACATTACACTGTCAGCTCTTTGCTACTATTGCACATAGAAGTTTGACATGTGACGGTGGTTTATATTGTTTATTTTAGTCACCCATATTAAAAATTCATGGTTAGAATGACAAGCTGAATCATTTTAAAATACTTTAATACTAATTAGTTTAGCCTATTTACACACTGGAATGTTTTTTGCCAATAAAGTAAGGTTCTATCTGTATTGTTCCCAACAGACATACACTCTCAGTTCCTTGTGATCTACAAATACTGGGGGGAAAAAGTGTATTCTGACCCCCATAGACCTAAATGAGAGAGCTAGAACACAAAAATAAAATGGGGGGAAACCTGCCTTCCTTAAAATTCCATAATTTGTTAAATTGACCCATGGCACTGGGACCTGGAGTTTGAAAATGAATCCTTAGATTGAGGTTTTCTTTAGTTCATTGCTAGGCTTTCCTGGTTAAACTAAAGAAGTGGTTCTCAGTCCTGACTATACTATAGAGTCACTTGGGGAACTTTTTTGGACCCCACCCTAGACCAATAAAATCTAACTCTCTAGAGTGGTGTCGAGGCCCCTACTGTGGAGATTATGATTTGGAACATCTTTGTTGGAGTCCAGGGTCTATATTTTAATAAGTACCTCAGGTAAATCTTATGATCAGTTAGTTTGGAAAACACAGTTTTAATCCAACTTAGTTATTAGCTGCTATTCAGTAATATGACTTTTTCTTTAACCTTTTAATAGTTATTTACCACATAGAAAAATACATTCAGCCCTGCCAACATGGCTCAGTGGTTAAGCACCGATCTATGAACCAGGAGGTCACGGTTTGATTTCCGGTCCAGGCATATGCCCAGGTTGCAGGCTGGCTCCCCAGTGTGGGGTGTGCAGGAGGCAGCCAATTGATGATTCTCTCTCATTGTTGATGTTTCTATCTCTCTGGCCCTCTCCCTTCCTCTCTGAAATCAATAAAAGTATATTTTAAAAATATTCAAAATGATAAAAACTCAGGATATTATTTTAAAACTAATTTGCCCATAGCAAACCATTTTGCAATATATCAGTTAATTTTTACTTTTAAAACATTGATATCTGTTTTTCTTAGATACCTGAATCTTTTATCTTTGTTTTGTTTTGTTTTTTCAGGAAAATAATTCTGTTGAAGAGTCTTAAGAGTCAAAACTTCTGAGCCTAAGCCTACTGCTGTCAGCATCTCTGAGACTTCTCCATCTAAGCATTACCAGGTCTGACAACACTTTTCCTCCAGCCTACAGTGAGGGATGCCAACAAAACTGTAGAAAATATATCCTCTAGACTTATAGTCTTCAAGCTATGGCAACTGGGCAGGAACCTTATAAGCTCCATCCTTAGGTGAGATTCAGAAAGACAAGAAAGGTGAATACTCAGATATGCTAAGTATAAAATATATAAAAGCCTTTAGATTACAGGAGTGGGCAAACTTTTTGACTCGAGGGCCACAATGGGTTCTTATACTGGACCGGAGGGCCAGAACAAAAACATGGATGAAGTGTTTGTGTGAACTAATATAAATTCAAAGTAAACATCACTACATAAAAGGGTACGGTCTTTTTTTTTTTTTTTTAGTTTTATTCATTTCAAATGGGCCGGATCCGGCCCGCGGGCTGTAGTTTGCCCACGGCTGCTTTAGAAAGTCTCCTCATAGACGAACCCCATTAAATGCACATAATTAGTGCAGGCATTTAGATGAGTTGAAGAGAAAACAGAGCCCTTTCTCCTTCTACACAAACAGAGCACAAGTTTGATTTAATAGTCTGAGAGATTCTTGTCTCTATGCCAGTATTACAAAGTAATTTCATAATTTTTATTTTAATTAAAGAGTAGGACTGTGAAAATGAAATATTTATTTATATATATATTTTAAATGATTAAGAAGTTCCACTAAAACTATTTGAGGGGGGAGTGCTATGCTTCAGGACAGAGAGGATGTGGCAATTGCCAAATTATAATGTCACAATTTTCTTGTTTGTGCACTACTGACTTGCCTCTGGTCATGATTGCTTTGTAGGAGACTGTTAGAAAACCTGCAGTATATTCAGAGGCAGTCTAAGTGACTGTGGAATGCCTCAAGGGCAATAGAAATCAAATAGAAACAAGTATCTACTCAAGTCTTGAGTGATGACGGAGGCGCATTTCAAGTACCACGGAACTCTCACTGGGTGGACCCATTTCCCCACCCCAGCAACAGAGGTTAACACCACTTTAGATAAGTATTCCAACCTGTATATATATGTGGGCTTATTCCTGAGCCTCCTGGCCATTCTCCTCCTTCTGCTCTTCATAATGCTCCTTCGACTCAAACATGTCATCTCACCCATCAACTCTGAGAGCACAGAAAGTGTTCCTGAATTCACAGATATAGAGATGCAGAGTCGAATCCCTTCTTATTGAAGCTAGGATGAAGAGTTTTAGTGGATCTCAGAAAACCCCTGTATGTTGATGTCAGGGAAGCTTACTTTGTTGCATGTAGTTTCCCATGTAGGGAATCCACAAGGTCTTCATTTAACAAAAAGTTGTTCGCGTTTTCTTTGTTATTCTTTATCTTGACTCTGTTTGTGGGATAACTAAGGTTCAATACTCGTTCTTTGCCAGGAATATAAAAAATGGCAGCTGGTGGGAGGGCAGGTTTCTATAGTAACCAAAGACAGCCAGGGCCTTGAGCAAACCTCAGACCACAGAAATTCATACACAGCTGTTGTAAAAACACAGGATTCCTGGAAGCTCCAAGAACAAGGAAAATTTGCCTTTGAAAGGGTTGATTGTTCAAAGAAGGTACCCCAAGAAAAGGAAAAATTTTAATTTAGCATTTGGACCCTAAAGAATCACTTCTGCTGGCATGAAGCTAAATCATGTCAGAAGTTCATGGAGGGGACCACGAGCCCTTTCCCAAAGGAACAGTGATTTTATCATCTGAGGCCATTGGGTTTGAACCAAATGAAAGAAAATATTTAAAGAAACTTTCAGTTTAAAGAACAAGTTTTCAGAAAGAAGTTTTCAGTCAATAAACTTATCTAAAGAGGAAAATGCACATTTTATATCTGATTACAATTACTGAACTTTTAAAAACTCAGATAACAACAGATATATTACAAAAATCTGGAACAATGAGCTTCCCCCAAACCAAGGGAAAACTAAGTCAAAATGTGTTTGTGACAATTATGTGTGCAGTTTCATTGCCCCTTTCTCCCTCCCTATCATGCTCCAGGATTAAGTTGCACACAAATATGAGCTTTGTTTAAAGGTGGCCTTAGCAAAGAAGGTTCAACTGTACTTTGAAGCAGAAATGAAATAATATTGGTACTCTGTCGTTAAATGATTGTGACTTTGGACTAAACATTCAAGCCTCTGGGTGCCAGGTTTTTCTTTCTGAAAAATGATCCAAGAGCTATTTAGTCATCACTAGACTCCTTTTAGATTTGAATGTAAGAAAAACAGAGAGAGAAAAAGGAGGAAAGGACTAAATAACACTCTCCAAAATCTTTACTGAGATCAATGTCTTCAAATTCACATTTTTCTTTCCTGGAAAATGCTTCTTTCTTCTCAATCCCTGCCAGAAGATTAAGTGTTTCACTTATTGCCTATAAGAGAAATATCTTTTGAAAAATTCCATTCTCATAGGTAGCCCTAGTATGCTAATAGTAGAAACAGGCTGATTTTTAAAAATCAATATTCCAAAGGGGAACCAAAGGAGATGAATACTGTTTACAAATTAGAAATTAGAAGGTTGGTCATATTTTTGACACCAAAGAACTAAAACACCTGTGTTAAATTCTGCCTGCTTAAAAAAAATCAGTTCTCTTTTGCATCTAAAAGGTGGTCATCAAATTTCACAAGGTGCTCCCACAGGAACTGCAGTGGTGGTAAGAGAGAAATGGAAAGGAGGTTAGGTTAATGCCACCTGCACTGGACATACAGCTCTAGTCTGTTATCAATTTAGATTGGCCCCTTTACTCTGCTCTAAATCTAGCTTGGTGGTGAAATTCCCAAGTGCTTTCTACTTTTATACACAGTCATTTGCCAATACTCCTCTCTCCAAGGGGCTGAAAGTGTAAAATCCCCACATGCAGAGCTAAACTTAGCAGCAAGGCTGACTCTAGCACACCTGTTACAAGAGCACACTGTTAAGAGATGGCAACTGCATTCTGCACCATTCAGAATAGATCAGCAGGTAAGCTAAGACAGATAGGGCATACACTTCCCTTTCGGCATTATATTTTCCCAAATGAAAAGTGACTCATATATTACATTTGGTGATTTAAGTTGTGTTTTTATTCAACACCCAGACTGCATATACCCTTTAAAATTTTAGTTGTTGGCAGCCATACGTGGACTTCCTCAAAGGCTGGCAATATACCCCAGAACTTCTTAAGGACACATATCGCCCCTCTCCCTTTTGTGGTCACAGTATTTGAATGCACTTTACAGTTAAGAAGTCAGTGGCTGGATAAATGAAGAAAGTGATTACACTTCCAACAGCCGTGAATAGCAAGAGGCCCAGTGCCTTGTTGCTGAACCTAATGAACAGACTGCAAATTTATTCCCTGCTCACCTACTTCCCCAACCAAAATTTTAGGAGTTTAAAACTTCTCTTTAATGACTAACTTGGATGAAGATTCCTAATTTATGATTAGGTTACTCACCTGGAAAACAAACACCCTCTTTCATCACAGCTACCCCCACGGGATCTAGATCTTCATTGAGCATCAACCAAAGCACACAGTACAGCTTGCACATTGCACTAAAATAGTAGCATAAGCACTCACAGTTTCCAGTGATAACATAAATGGAGATGGATTTAAGCAGGTGTGTCATTATGGTGACTCACATGTTATTTAATCTTTAGGAAAATAAATTCAATGTTTTAATCATAACAAAATGTAAAGAAAATAATTTGTATATTTATATTAAATAATATTATGTCCCCCAATGTATTAATTAACATATATTACTGCTCAAAAAGGCAGCTAGAACAATAGCTATAATTTGAATTTACCCATCTATCCAAAATGCTGACTTGCCAATTCCCTCTCCAACCCCTACTCTCCCCAAAAATTCACATTAGCTTAAATGTATACAAACAGGTAGGTTATTTATTTATAGATGTACTCTGTTTTAAGGTGAAAAATGATTCTTTACTTTTTATTATGCTGAACCATATGCCATTTCTGTTGGTCAAAAGTACTCAAATATTGGCAATTTCATACAATGCAACCTAATAAAAAGACACACTATATGAATTCTTTTAGTAGTAAATTCTTTTATCTTTAAAAATAATTAAATGTCTAAAAATGTCCTTTGCACACATTTCAGAATCATGGGTTGTATAAACAAGGTATATTATAAAGGCTTATAAATAAATTACGTATGATGTATTAGGCAAGAAATATTAAGGTTAATCAAGATGGGTTTAACCAGCCTAACCTTTCCATTCATGCCAAATCTGAAGCTTTGGACTCATAACTGAGTTTGAGTGCTGAAGACCATACCGTACTTCCTAAATAGGTAAAAGGGGTCCACTTAATGCAAATAAGTGGTTATATTTAGTAACACATTTTATTCACCTGCATTTGTACAAAAGGACTTTTTTAACAAAATAAAGAATTGTGTGGAAGAAAATGGATTTTTTTTGTCTGAAATCATTGATAATTAAAATAGATTCATATTGTATAAAAACATAAATATAATATTTGAATTTATATTTAGCATGTCATTTTTCATCCCTGGAAAATAAATTCTCTTTGGTTTGCTGATAACAAATATCTATTGTCTGAAGAATGTAAAGAGCATTGGTCTTGTTATTCCAATATAAATCATAACTGAAAATTTGTGGGATTTATAATTTTGAAGTGTCACTGTTTCTTTTATTCCCCAACCTCCCACCTTTTATTTTCTCCCCACTTGCAAACTTATTGGTGTGTTAGCTTGTTTCTTTATTAGTAAGATTTGAAAACTGGATGATGACTACCTGTCAATGAAGGTGGCCTGAGGTAAGAATGAGATAAGGCAACTAAAGTGCTAATATCTTTCAACATCACACCCCCTAGTCGTATATTTTTTTAATGTATTTTCCATTTTGTGCTTTCTTCATTTGATCCTCACAGCAACCATGTGAGTAATAAGTGAAGGTATTATTGTCTGTTTTACCAAAGAGAACATGAGCATAGAGATATTAGTAAGGCGTTCGTGGTTATAAAAGGTTGAGTCAAGTTGACACTTCCAGTCTTTTTTTTAAAAATTTTGTTTTATTGCTTAAAGTATTACAAAGAGTATTACATATGTCTCCTTTCCACCTCCCCCCCTTGACTTCCCCCAGCCTCCCCTACCCCCCAGTGTCTTATGTCCATTGGTTATGCTTATATGCATGCATACAAGTCCTTCAACACTTCCAGTCTTAAGATGCCTACTTTAGTACTCATTCTACCATGCTTTGCCTTCTGAGTACTGACTAGATATTTCAAACCTATCCATTTTTTAACACTCTAAGCTCTTCAAACAATAATTGAGTTCTATGATGATTAACTTGCTATGCCCTAATTCAAAACAAATAAGCAGAATTCAGCCATCACTTTAATTTTATAGACACAGCAACACATATTAATAGACTATACGAAAGTTTACACCAAAGCAAACCCTGCAGCTCTAATTTACCTGAATGAAAGGAAGAGGCAGAAATATGGATGGATTATCACTCACAATACAATACCAATTCTCTGATCATTTGACTTAATCTTCTCAGTCAATCTTCTAAGATATCTATGACTAGTGTCCTGATGCACAGATTTGTGTACATTGAAAGGAAATTAATTAGAAGAAATATTTTAATATTGCTGTTCACCCTTTCTCTAGAATAGAAGTGTCAGAGGTGAAAGAAAATTAGTAAAATGTATATGAAAATAATATATAAATTGATTCATAAAGAAGAACAACATGATATAACAACAACAAAAACATAATATAAAAACAACAAAAACATGATAGAAAAACATGATAGAAAAACAACATTGATCAAAACAATGACTGATAAATTGATTAAACTTATTCTAATATCTCCCTGTATACCATATTAAGAATAAAAACACTTTCAGAGTGCTTGACTAATTCTCCTTGTGATGAAGTATTTACAACTTTAACTTTAAGGTCACATGCTCTTCAAACGCGAGAGAAAGCAACATATAACTGACCATGCCCGAAAACGGGTTCAGGTAGGAATATTCCTGCTCCGTCTAGATTGGCACCAGTGAGAGCTTTATATGTGTCATTTTTAAACAGGGGGCCAGTTCACTGTCCCTCAGACCGTTGGAGGGCCAGACTATAGTTTAAAAAAAAACTATGAACAAATTCCTATGCACACTGTACATACCTTATTTGGAAGTAAAAAAACAAAACGGGAACAAATACAATATTTGTATTTGCATGTGGCCCGTGGGCCGTAGTTTGAGGACCCCTGGACTAGAGGCTCAGTGCATGAAATTCATGCATGGGTAGGGTCCCTAGGCCTGGCTGGTGATCAGGGCCAATCGGGGCCTTCCTTCCCCCGGCTGCCAGCTGCTGGTCGGGGCCTTCCTTTGTTCCACACTGACCCCTGGTAGTCAGAGCACATCATAGCAAGCAGTTGAACTCCCAAGGAGACAATTTGCATATTAGCCTCTTATTATATAGGATTATCTGTTCCCAGCATCCCTAGAAATGAGAATACCTCCCATAAGGTAAAAATAGTGTTCTTATTTAAAATTGCATAGTGTTCTAAATGTACACAGCAATTCCATTAGTGTTGTATAATAAATGAAATGAAACTAGAAAGGAGAGAATTACAAAGAATGAATTGTTATACTTGTAGAAAAAGGAGACAAAAATATGGGGCATATGTGAGGAAGGAAAATTAAATGCACATATTATAGGTGAGGAGTTTTTGAGGAATAACTTGAATAATTCCAAGTATTCTGATTAATTTCCACATTAAGTATTTATTGATTAAATCATATGTAAATGTGTGAGAGAATCAGAAAGACATTACACAGAGTACTGCGCTCAGCTCTGTGGGGATCTAAAGTCAGAAAGTTTCAATCTAGCAAAAGATGATAAGCACCTAAATTCATTCATTCATTCATCCATTCAACATTTATTCAGCACCTACTGAGTGTGCTAGCAGGGAAAACGAGACACACTCTATGCCCTGGTGAAGATTATAGCCTATTGGGATGGACAACAACAATCGGTTACAATAATATTGTTTTATAATGGAGAAGTATAAGGTGCTTTGGCTACATATAAAGTGGAGGGGATGCTGCATAGCCTGGCCTAGAGTGTCAGGGAAAACTTTACTAAGAAGATAAGATCTATTCTAAAATCTAATGGATGAGTCAAAGGAGAGAATAGGGCAAACATTCCATAGACAGAACAGCAAGTGCAAAGATTCTGAGATCAAATAAACTTGGCACAACTGAAGAAGCATAGTGAGCAAGGTCTCCAGAAGGCTGGAAAAGTTGATAGAAACAAGAACATGCAAAGCTTTGTGGACAATGTTGTTGGCTTTTAACTTTATTCTAAGCAGAGAGAAGAGAAGTCTGGCAGCAGTGTGGAGGATAGATTAAAGAAGGCCAAGAGTAGAAGCAGGGAAACAAGTTAAGAAGCTCTGGCAGTGGTTCAGGAGAAAGGTGATAATACCTTACTTAGACTTATCCACCAGCAAGTAGGTAGGGATAAAGAGAAGTAGCTTTGAGCTACACTTAGGAGATAAAAATCAGCATTACTTGCTGATGAATTCGATAATAGGGATAAGTAAGAAGGAAGAGTCTAGAATGACTTACTGGTTTCTGCTTTGAACAACAGTCTGGTTGGCTGTACTCACCGAGATAGAGAACACTGGTGGATTATCAGATCAAGAGGGAAATAAATTTGGTTTCGGACATGTTTAGCTTGATGTGCATTTAAGACATCCAAGTGCCATGTTAAACAGACAATTAAATATATGGTTCTGGAGCTCACAAGAGATGTTAGGGCTGAATATATAAATGTCAGAGTTGTTAACAGATGACAGTGCCTAGGGAGGGGTTGTAGAGTAGACTAAAGAGAAAATGACAATAATGGAACAAAGAATATGCCCTAATATACCACCACCATCACCACACCTTTTTGGAAGGTTAGTTATTTGTCAAGTAGGTTGGGAAAGAAGATTTCTTTTAAGGGTCTCCAAACTAAGGCAGATTGCCCAGAGATACTTGGGAGCAGGAGAAGTGGAAGAGGGAGTCAGAGTGAAAGTCCCTTGGGGAGAAGGAAGACCTGGGGAGCTCAAATAAAAACATTAAATAGAAAGGTTAGGGGGCAGACCATAAGTAACAGGGAAACAGAGCTAATAGTTGGCAGCACAATGGAGCAGTGCAGGTACAGGTCAGGAATATAGTACAAAGAGCGTCCTGCAGTGAACAGGGATGGGTTTTAAAAAAACACAAAATAGTTGTGTAATTGCATTGATCACAGTCCTGGTAGAAAAAAGATGGCATTCCCCAAAAGGGTGAGTAAAGAAACTTTAAAAAAGGGACTATTTACAAGGGGGATGGTAGATATAATGGGACAACAAGAGATGGCAAAGCACCCAAAGATTAGCTTGGTGCTAATTAGCTTGGGAGGAAACTACTACCATTTCTAGGCTTGAAGGGAAAAGAGGAGGGAGCTGTTATTGGAATATTACATGCCCTGTAGCCATTAAAAAGAAACTAACAATCCATGTTTTAGGTCCAGCAGCAAAGCCAATAGGAGGCAAATGTATTAAAGAGCCCAAACACTTTCTCCTCCACCTTCCATTCTGCTGAAAACCAGAGGGCTAGCAAACCTAGGTGATGCAATTTGTAGAGGTCAGCCTCCTAGAGGAAAGAGCAGGGTGGAGAAGGCTTGTGTGAATGGATCTGGAAGAGAAGACAGGTAATATCCAATACAGAAGTAAATAGGCATACTGGGATGGCTTAAAGACCCCACTTGAAGTTTGCTGAATATGATTTTACCATAAAATAGATAAAACATACTAGAGATTTTCAAAGAGATGTATCATTAAAATCCAATCAGAAAAAACAAAACTACTCTAGCTATTCCAAATAAAAGGAATTTATTCCAAGGAATTGATAATACAGGTGATAGAAGACAAATGGAGATAGTGAAGCAACCAAAAGATTAGCAAAAGCAGAAAGCTAGGACCAATCTTAGGGCTTGAGAAACAATGAGAAGAGTTGACATTACCAGAGCCAAGAAGCTGGAATCCTCAATAATCCATAGAATCAGGCAAGGGCTTTCCTGTTGGAAGCTGAAGCCACAGAAGAGGCACCTTGCAAAATCTGGGACCTTATAGGGGCTCTCTGGCAGGAGCTACAAACATGGAGGGAAAAGATTTTGAGCCATTTTTTATAAAAACATGCTGTGATTGATTAACGCTGCCTTTTAGGATGGAAGGGGTAATAGAGGCATGCATGCCATATATCTTCCATTGTGGAAAGCAGCTACAGCATTCAGACAGGATCAAGCCTCAGATTGACTTGTGGCAAAGCCACCTACAAGTCCCAACTGGGAGGGCCGTGCTGGACGCGGCTCATTTCATTATGGACATAGGTATATTTCCTTATGTAATGTCTGTGTAGCATGGAGATTTAAAGTGTTAGTGTAAGACCTAGAGAGGGGCAGAATTTCTCCTAGGAAAAAAACCTGTTTGGCACAACACTATAATAGGCCATTTTAACTGTAGAAAGATAACCAACCCTCAGAGTATAGCTGGTTTGGGCTAGAAGCAAGAAAAAGTTAAATAACTGTAACATAAAAAATTGAACATATATGTTAAAGGTTGTCACACATGAACTAAAGATGAGAGTTAAGAATACAAAGTAGCCTAGCTGGTAATGCTCAGTGATTGAGCTTCAACCCATGAAGTAGCAGGTCACGATTCGATTCCTGTTCAGGTTGCCAGCTTGATCCCCAGTAGGGGGCGTGCAGGAGTCAGCCAATTGATGTTTCTCTCCCTCTCCCTTTCTCTCTCTCTGAAATCAATAAAAAATATATTTAATAAAAAGAATACAAAGTAGGCAGGGGACATGGCAAGAGGCTGGAAGCGAAGCAAAAAAAGATAACCAGTGAACATTCTTCCTTCAGAAGAACTTTGAAAAACAGCAATGGTTGATGTTCAGTTTTAAGACTTTTGTTATGATACCCTAAAATGTAACCCTCCTCCATGTCCCCAAATTTCCATTAAAGTCTTCAACCCGTGTTGCCTGGTGATATCAGTACTTTGGTAACTAAAGAAACTATGATAGTTCTTGCATGGTGGCATGGTGTAGAAAATGGACAACACACACAGAAAGCAAAACAGAGTCACAATGGGAAATTTGGCAAAAGCAGAAACTTGGATCCAAAGGTAAAGAAAAGAAATATAAGACTTTGCTTTACCCCAAAAATTAAATGCTAAAATTCATTAGATAGGAGACATGCTTATTACACATCTAAATCAGATCTTTTAAAATTTAACATTTTCAACTATCAGAATATCCAATACTTGTTTAACAATCTAATATATTTGTAAGTTATGCTGAAATCTGCCAGCTAATGCTAACATTATTTATACTCTAGAGTTCTGAATAGAGAATGTGGGTAGAGAATGTTCCAAAAAATTAGATATAGATTACAAAACTTTGAATAATTTCCACATTGAAGTGGTCAAGACTTAATTTGTGTAGTTTGAAAGGACAGAACTAGGACAAACAAATATAAATGAAAGGGAGTATGGTTTATAGACAAAGAATGCTAGCTCATTGTGTTTCCAGTAAGAGTTTCTTCCAAATATATCAGGATTTATAGTAGAGTAAAATATTGTTAAAAGAGTTCAAGCAGAGGCTGATGGCCATATATATCAGAGATCATAACAACCACTAACATATTTTGAAGACTTATTATGTGTTAAGCTTTATGCTTAATGTTCTTCATTCATTCTTATTTAAACTTAACAAAATCCTACAAAGTGGGTATTGTTATTATCCTCATTTTACCTATGAGATAACTGAGGTTTTGAAAAGTTAAGTAACTTACCCCAGGTCACACAACTAATAAGTAATACAGAATTGGGATACTAACCCATAGCCAACTGACTCCAGAATCCATATACTATTGTGTGTATAAATATATGTATATATGATCTCTGTGTGTGGGGGGGGGTGCAAATATACATCTCCATACACAGAACACTAGGAAAATAAATTTTTTAATCTTTAAAGATGAATAAAAGATGGCCCTCTCAAAAGAAAAAAATCAACAACAATTGAAATACAAACTGAGAAGAGGTTTGTATAATTTGAATTGACAAGACATGGGAAGTAACCAAGTCCTGTGAAGTTGACCAAGGAAGTGCTAGATAGCCTGGAAACTATGAATGAAATGTATTGAAATGTCAACTACCTCAGCTATAATGTAACTGTACCATCTGTTGTTGAATCACACACAAAAAAGATATCTACATGGCATCTCAAAAAAGAGAGAGGGAGAGAGACAAATAATTGGTCATTGTTTATAAAGCAACCACACTACTTTTTAAAAATTATTAAATATTTTAAGCCTAAAGAAAAGCACTAAGAAATATTTAAAAAGATAAACCATTTTACCTGAAAACTATCACCAAGCTTTGGAAAATCTTAACGTTTTTCTATATATTAGCTTCAGATTTTTATAAAGAAATAAAATATTATAGGCAGAGTTGAAGCCCCTGTGTACTTCTGGGTCCTATTCTTCTGTGCTGGTGTTAACTACTGAGAACCAAAACCATTTACTCCTGCTTTCAGTTTGCACAGTGAGAACTGAAATTACCTATCATCTCCTACATATACCTTACTCTCTATATTAATATGACTATTCTGCCAGCAAATGGCTTGATTGTTCATCACAGAAACTTCCAAAAAGACTCATCAAGTTTTCAATGGAAGTCAACAGGCAGTTTGTGCCCTAAGGTTCCTTAAATACCTCTCCCTCAAAATCCTCCCATTTCTATTTCCAACAATCATGATCCTTACCCAAACCTTAATCAAGTCTCCACATTATAAGACCCACTTTTAACCAAACTTCCAATTCTCAAAAAATTCTGACCTTGCCTTTATTCCTCTACTACCAAAGCTTTGGGAAGGTGGTATACTCCCTTACCATGAAAAGCAAATAAACTGAACAAGTTGTGTTGATGATATTTGAGGAGCCAGCATTCATTTGACACCACTATTCTGAATTGTTACTCTTTATTACAATGTATGATTTAATTTGTTTTCCTAAATATGTATCTATTCATAATGATATATAATATTGTTTTGCAATACATGCTTTTAACTTAATATAATATATCATAATGTACATATCCTTCTGCAATTTATAATGATGATGGTTATTAGGTATGTGATATTTATCATTAATTGTCACTGTTGTATTCTATGATACAAATATATTACAGTTGTTTTATTTACTTTCTTGGATGAATATTTTGTCTGATATTAATAGAGCTACACCAGCTTTCTTTTGGTTAATATTTACCAGGAATATCTTCTTCCATCCTTTTACCTAAGGTATGTATGTTCTTATTTTAGGCATGTATATTATAAATATAGGGTGTCCCAAAAATATATACACACTTTAACAGCTGATAGCTTAATTTTGAAAATGAAATGTAGTTTAATAAACACTGCCTTTATAATTGTTCAAAATGTGTATATACATATTTTTGGCACACCCTATATAATATTAGGTAGATTTAGCTTTCTTATCTTTGAAATCTGTATGTTTTAATTGGCGTGTTCAACTCCTTTTTATTTACTGGGATTACCAACATTTGGACTTATTGCTATCATCTTATTTTTTATATCTCTTGGTTTAAGTTGTTTTTCTATATTTCATTCAGTTGCTTAATATTTTAATTATCTTTTATTACCTCTACTGATTTATAAATTAGGTATTCTATTCTTTAAGTGATTAATCTTAATATATTAAGATATTTTATGACAGTTATGTGTTAGGTGCTATACTAGAAGTATATGATTGTCTAACCACTATGCTGTACATGTGAAACAAATGCAAAATAATGTTGAATATAAACTGCAATTTTAAATGTAAAAAAATGATGTAGCTTCTGCTCTCAACACATCAGTTGGGTGAATAAGAAGAACCACATGAATACAAAATAAAAATGTGTATTTAATAATAATAAAAAAAAAGATAAAGTTCAAGGTATATCTAGTTTCCACTTTCATAATACAAGGACTGAACAGTAAAACTCTTTAAGTGCAATTCCTTTCCTCTGATCTTCTATATTATTCTATTTTAGCACTTTATTTCCAATTTGTTAGTTGTAATTTAATTTTTGTTTTAATTAAAATAATGCATGAACAAATCTTAAAATTCTTAAAACATCATACTGAGTAAAAATCCTTAGACAAAGGGTACCATTTTATGATCACATTTATATAAATTTCTAGAACCGTGCTGTTCAATATGGTAGTTACTAAGCACATGTGGTTACTGAACATTTGATATATGATTAGTGCAATTGGGATGTACTATAAGTGTAAATTGCACACTAGACTTCAAAAACATAATATGAAAAAAGAATATAAGTATCTCATTCATAATTTTATATTGATTACATGTTGAAATGATAATATTTTGGATATATTAGATTAAATAAATTATATTATTTAAGTTAGTCATTTGTGTTTATTTTACTTTTTGTACCACGGTTAGTAGAAAATTTTAAATTAGACAGGTGACTATTTTTTACGCACATTATACTTCTATTTGATAGTGCTATTTTAAAAAAAAAACAACTTATCTATGGCAAAAAAATCTAAAAATAGTTTCCTTTGGAGAGATGGGATGGGAGATCAACTGGAAACATTAGGAAGAAACTGCCTATGGTGATAAGTATGGCTTTACAGAGGTTAGCATTACACAGGTTATTAATCTCTAAATAATGATATGCATGCTAAAGTGTTTTGGGTGATTTATATTTCCAATTTATTTTGAAATGCATAAAAAATTAAGGTGGTTTGATGGATGGATAAAGTGATGAATAAATAGACAGTTGTAAGTTAAAGCAAATATTGTAAACTGGTAATTGTAGACTCTAGAGGGTAAGTATACTATTGTACTGTACAATGCTTTCAATTTTTTGTATATTTGGAATGGTGAATAATATTATACATTTGATAATTTTAAAATTAATTACATGAGACAATTGTTTTTAAGACACTGGCCATCAGGCAATGAAAGATACTAATTTGTAGATATGAAAAACAAATGAGATGACGCTTATGATTGACCTAGCTTTAAGATATTTTTCCAGGCCATGACATAAGAAAAAAGTATTGAGGCAAAGGCCAGTGGACTTTCTCTATTGAGGATATAGAGCTCAGAATCTTTGAAGATCAATGCAGCTAGAATTCATAGGACAGAAAGAGAACCCTAGAGACCTGCAGACATCTCCCATCAATTATTCAGCAGAGTACCTATCAAGTGCATATGTGGGAAAAATCTACCTGAGACCAGGAAGAATATATGAAAGGATCAGATCAGTGGAAACAGTGTCTAATACAGAGGGCCAGAAATAGTGCTTATTCCCACCAGTCAGACTAGAAAAACTCATAATTTTCAGGACATTTGGTAGGGTAACTAGAAAGGGCCTCAGTGGTAGGAAAAACTAGCCCTAGACTGAGCTCTGCTATGGACTTACCTAAACCATAAAAATGAAACCTGAAATCATCAAACTATTTCAAAGTTAACTACATCCAAAAACAAAGCACATAGGCATATCCAGCAGAAAAATTCACTGGATAGGATTAAAGGCAAACTAGCCATTACAGTAGAAAAGATAAGTAAACTTGAATGCATAGCAATAGAAAATAATGGGGCGCATGCAGGAGGCAACCAATCAATGTGTTTCTCTCACATCAGTGTTTCTCTCTGTCTTTCCCTCTCTCTTCCACTCTCCCTAAAAATCAGTGGAAAAGTATCCTCAGGTGAGGACTAACAAGAAAGAAAAGGGAAGGAAGGAAGGAAGGAAGGAAGGAAGGAAGGAAGGAAGGAAGGAAGGAAGGAAAGAAGGAAGTCTTCCCCTCTCTTGATTTTTAAAAATTAGTTTGGCCCAACCAGTGTAGCTCAGTGGTTGAGTGTTGAGTTATGAACCAGGAGGTCATGGTTTGATTCCCAGTCAGGGCACATGCTTGGGTTGCGGCCTTGATCCCCAGTAGGGGGGCATGCAGGAGGCAGACAATCAATTTGTAGATATGAAAAACAAATGAGATGACGCTTATGATGGACCATCACTGATATTTCTATCTCTCTCCCTTCCTTTCTGAAATCAATAAAAATATATTAAAAAAATAAATAATATCCTCAACAAAATATTAGCAAACTGGATCCAGCAATACATTAAAAAGTTTCTACACCATAAGCAAGTTGGATTTATTATGGGCATGCAAAATTGGTACAATATTTGATAATCAATAAATGTGATACATCACATAAACAAAATAAAGGATAAAAACCACATGATCTTATCAATAGATGCAGAAAAAAATTGATAAAATCCAACAAGCATTTATGCTAAAAAAAATTCTGCATGTAGAAATAGAGGGATCAGACCTTAACATAATAAATGTCACATGTGGCAAACCCACGACCAACATCATACTCCATGGGCAAAGATTAAAAGAGTTTCCTTTAAGATCAGGAACAAGACAGAGATGTCTACTTTCACCACTCTTATTCAACATAGTACTGGAAGTTCAAGCCACAGCAATCAGACAAGTAGAAACAAGAAAGACATCCAAATTGGAAAGGAGGAAATAAAACTGTCATTATTTGCAGATGACATGCTACTGTATATGGAAAACCCTAAAGACTCCACCAAAAGCTACCAGAGCTGATAAATGAATTTGGTAAAGTATTGGGATAAAAAATTAATATTCAGAAATTGGTGGCATTTTTTACACCAATAATCAACTATCAGAAAGATAAATTAAGAATACAATCCCATTTAGTTTTACAACAATAAAAAATTAAGATACTTAGGAATAAACTTAACCAAGGAGGTAAAAGACCTGAACTTAGAAAACTATAGGGCATTGAAAAAAAGAGATAGAAAGAGATATAAACAAGTGAAAGAATACACCATGTTCATGGATTGGTAGAAGTAACATCATTAAAATGTCCATACTCCCCAAAGCAATCTCCCATCCAAGTACTCATTAGACCCAACTCTGTTTGGCTTCCAAGATCAGATGAGACTGGGCTCTTTCAGGGTGATATGGCCATAGACCCAAAGCAATCTATAGATTCAATGCAATCCCTATTAAAATATCACGGGCATATTTCACCAATCTAGAACAAACACTCCAAAAATTAATATGGAACAACAAAAAAAACAAACAAAAAACAACCACCCTAATAGCCACACGAATCTTGAGAAAGAACAAAGTTGGAGGGATCATAATACCAGATATCAAGCTATACTACAAAACCACTGTATCAAAACAGCCTGGTACTGGCACAAGAACAGGCCTATAGATCCATGGAACAGAGAACCCAGAAATTGACCCAAGCCATTGTGCTCAGTTAATATTTGACAATGGAGGCAAGAACATATAATGGTGTAAAACGTCTCTTCAATAAATAGTATTGGGAAAATTTGACAGATACATGCAAAAAAAATGAATCTATACCACCAACTTACACCATACACAAGAATAAACTCAAAATGAATAAAAGACTTAAATGTAACTTATAAAACCATAACAATCCTAAAATAAAACATAGGCAACAAAATATCAGACATCTCACATAGTAGAATATTCACAGATATATTGCCTAGGGCAAGAGAAACAAAGGCAAAAATAAACAAATGGGACTACTACATCAAAATAAAAAGTTTCTATACAGCAAAGGAAACCAGTATCAAAATGAAAAGGGAGCCCACTGTATGGGAGAACATATTTGCCAATGATACATCTGATAAGGAGCTAATTTCCAAAATATATAACGTACTCATACAACTCAACAAAAGGAAGACAAACAATCCAACTTAAAAATGCACAGCAGACCTGAATAGACACTTCTCCAAAAGAAGACATACAAATGGTCAAGAAACATATGAAAAAATGCTCAATGTCATTAATCATTAGAGAGATGCAAATGAAAATGATGAGGTACCACCTCACTCCTGACAGAATGGCTATCATCAATAAACCAACAAACAACAAATGCTGGCAAGAATGTGGAGAAAGAGGAACCCTAGTACACTGTTGGTGGAAATGCAGACTTGTACAACCACTATGGAAAACAGTGTGGAGTTTCCTCAAAAAATTAAAAATGGAACTTCCATTTGAACTAGTGATCCCACTTCTAGGAACATATCCTAAGAAGCTTGAAATACCAATCAGAAAGAATATATGCACCCCTATGTCCAAAGCAGCATTATTTACAATAGCTAAGATCTGGAAACAGCCCAAGTACCCATAAGTAGATGAGTGAATAAAAAAACTGTGGTGACAACAGGGGGGTGAGGGCATGAATGGGGGGGATAGGGGGTAATGTGCGGATAAGGATACATATGTTATAACTTAATCAATAAAAAATTTAGAAAAAAAATTGTGGTACATTTACACCATAGAGTACTATGCAGCTGTAAAAAAGAAGGATCTCTTACCCTTTGAGACAGCAGGGAGGAACATGGAGAGTATTATACTAAGTAAAATAAGCCAGATAGAGAAAGTCAAGTATCACAGGATCTCACTTATATGTGGAATAGAATGAATAAAATAAACTGAAAAACAAAATAGAAACAGAGACATTGAAGCATGCAACAGACTAAAGTATTTCAGAGGAAAGTGGGGGTGGGGGATTAACAAAAGAATTTATATGCATATATGCATAACCCATGGACACAGACAATAGTGAGGTGAAGGCCTGGGGAAGGGGCAGGAGCAGGGTGGAGGGAGTCAATGGGGAAAAAGAGGGACATCTGCAAAACTTTCAACAATAAAGATGAATTTTAAAAATGGGCAAAGGACTTGAATAGATATTTCTCCAAAGATTGATATACAAAGAACCAATAAGCACATGAAAAGGTACTTAATATTAAGAATCGTTAGAGATACATGCAAAAAAAAAAAAAAAAGAAAAAGAAAGAAACTAGTCCACCAACTTACACCATACACAAAAATAAACTCAAAATGGATAAAAGACCTAAATATAAGATGTGAAAACATAAAAATCCTAGAAGAAATCATTGGCAGCAAAATCTCAGACAACTCTCATAGCAATATATTTACTGATACATCTCCTAGGACAATGGAAACTAAGGAGAAAATAAACAAATGGGACTACATTAAAAAAAAGTTTTTGCACAGCAAAAGAAACCATCATCAAAATAACAAGAGAGCCCACTGCATGGGAGAACATATTTGCCAATGATACATCTGATAAGGGGTTAATGTCCAAAATTTATAGGGAACTCATACAACTTCAAAAAAAGGAAGATAAACAATCCAATTAAAAAATGGGCAAAGGACCTAAGTAGACACTTCTCCAAAGTGGACATACAGAAGGCCAAAAGGCATATGAAACAATGCTAAAAGTCACTAATCATCCAAGAGATGCAAATCAAAATGACGATGAGGTACCACTTCACACCTATCAGAATGGCTATCTTCAACAAATGATAAGTGTTGGCGAGGATGTGGAGAAAGGGGAACCCTAGTACACTGCTGGTGGGAATGTAGACTGGTACAGCTTCTGTAGAAAACAGTATGGAGTTTCCTCAAAAAATTTAAAATGGAACTCTCATTTGACCCAGTGATCTCACATCTAGGAATATATCCTAAGAAACCCAAAACACCAATCAGGAAGAATATATGCACCCCTATGTTCATAGCAGCACAAATTATAATAGGTACGATTTGGAAACAGCCTAAGAGCCCATCAGCAGATGAGTGGATTAAAAAACTCTGGTACATTTACACAATGGAATACTATGCAGCTGCAAAAGAGAACAAACTCCTACCATTTGCAACAGCATGGATGGACCTGGAGAGCATTATGCTAAGTGAAATAAGCCAGTCAGAGAAAGGTAAGTATCAGATGATTTCACTCATATATGAAATCCAATGACCAACATAAACTGATGAACAAAAATAGACCCAGAGACATAGAAGCATCCAACAGACAGTCAGACCTCAGAGGGAAGGCAGGGGAGGGTGAGTGGATGGGAAGAGATCAGCCAATGAACTTGTATGCATATGTGCATAACCCACAGACACAGACAATAGGGTGGTGAAGGCCTGGGGTGGAGTGGGGACAGGCTGGGAGAGGTCAATGGGGGGGAAAGGGGACATATGTAATACTTTCAACAATAAATATTTTTTTAAAAATAGAAAAAATAAAAAATAAATTTAAAGTAGTAAGCCCCCCCCCAAAAAAAAAATATCATTGGAGAAATGCAAATCAAAACCACAGTGAAATACCACCTCACACCCATTAGGATGGCTACTATTAAAAAAGAATCAGAAAATAAGTATTGGCAAAGATATAGAGAAATTGGAAGGCTTTTGCACTGTTCAGCGAAATATAAAATGGTACAGCCACTATAAAAAACAGTATGGCTGTTCCTCAATAAATTGGAAATAGAATTATCCAGTGATCTAGCAATTCCATTTCTGGGTATATATACCCAAAAGAATTGAAAGTAGGGACACAAAGATATATTTTTGCACCCATCTTCATAGCAGCATTATTCATAATGGCCAGAAGATACAATAAACCCAAGTGCCCATCAGCAGATGAATGGATAAACAAAATGTTGTCTATCCATACAATGGAATATTATTCAGCCTTAACAATTGAGCAAATTCTGACATATGCTACAACATGGATGAACTTAAAGACATTATGCTAAGTGAAATAAGCCAGTCACAAATGGAAAAATACTATATGATTCCATTTATGTGAAATACCCAGAGCACTCAAATTTATACAGACATCGAGTAGAATAGCGGTTGCCAGAAGTTGGGGAGGGGAATGGGACGTTAATGTCTAATGGGTATAGAGTTTCAGTTTTACAAGATGAAAAGAATCTGGAGATGGATGGTAGTGATGGTTACACAACAATGTGACTAATATCACTGAACTGTACACTTAAAGGTGGTTAAGATGGTAAATTTTACATGATGTGTATTTTACCACAATAAAAAAAAATAAACTTAAAAATAAATAAACAAACAAACAAAATTCAAGAAGAACACCAGTTCTGGTAACTATATGGGTAAATATAGAAAACTTTTCCTCTTATTTCAATCTCTTTTAAAAATTGTGTAAATGAAGATAATAATGCACTGTGGAATTTAGAGCAAATATAAAAGTAAAAATATATGGCAAGAATAGGATAAATGTTGGGAGGAGAAAAATGGAAATATATAATTGTAAGATTCTTGTACTACATGTGAAGTGGTATAATATCACTTGAAGGTATATAGTAACAGTTTAGTGCACTGCCTTTCATCTTCAAAACAGCTTGACTTACCTCTATTATCCAGATCTATCACTTTTATTGATTCTTCACCCACCCAACAGTTATTTACTATGTCCTCTTTGTCACTGCAATGGTTAGAATTGCATATATTGTTGCATTTAATCACTGTGTTGTGATTCATTCATTTGCATACATGTGAACTTCTTGAGAGAAACCAACTATCTTTACATCTTCAGTGACTAGCACAGAACCTGTCACGGAGTAGCTGTTCAGTAATACTGGATGACTGACTGTAGGGTTAAATATTATATTCTGATTCTCATACTGCAGTTCCTCTGGTGCCTATAGCTTAATTTGCTCAGTGGAAAGATCTAATTCCATGCCCTGGCCCAGCTACTCTGCTCCAACCAGATGCAGTTAATTCTGGTTACCCCCAAATGGGTCCTGAAATATATGAAAGACCTACAGAAAACTGTGGGAATTTTAGTTGTTATTACTGGAAGAAAGTGTAGACTAGTTTAACAGTTGGGAAATGGCATTTAGTAAACAGGTTGTTCACTAATGAACCCTAAATATGACAACATTGTTCTTCATGTATTCATTACTTACCAAACTTTTTCCTCACTGTTCTTCACATGTGTGGATGAAAAAGGGGCCACATACTAAACCTGACAAGCTCAGGGGAAGCCTGCATTGCATGCTTTGCAAACTCAGAGACCTAAAGTAACCATATAGGATGGTCTGAAATTAAAACTTCCTAACTAAAAGTTAGGCAGGTAGTCATGTCTTAGGCCAGTATCTTCCTTAACAAAAGTTAATCTTTAACTATCAGAGCCTGTCTATTGCCTTTTTGCATCTACAATAACATACCTTTGGAATATCAGAAAAGTCTCTTTTTTCCAGACCCCTCGGGGCACAATCTCACACCAGATCATGAGACCACAGAACACCTCATTGTTATCTTGTTCTTCCATATACCATCTCGATGTGCTGTAAATGTTCATTGTTAACTATACCCACCAATGTAAAAGAAGTATATGTCTCTCCATTTTATTCTTTATCCAACCACAGATATTTCTCTGCTTTTCTTTCTTCTGCCTCACTGATCTGCCACCAATAAATTTCATGTAATCCCCTTACATCTTCTCCTTTAATTGTAATGTAAGAAATAAGCTACAAAACTGCCATTCTCCAGAGCATTTGCTCAATTTGATAAGATTCATGCTTTCTGGCAATTGTCATCAATCTGATGTAAATTAACTCATAAAATTATCTATAAACTTGGGCATTTTTTATGTTGACACGTTAACTTCTGAAAATGTCTGATTTAGTGGAGCCTATCTTAGTGGGATTTTACATGAGGAAAATATAGATAATAATAATTTTAAAATAAAACAAATGCTTCCTACTAGCATATATAACCACTTAGAAACTTTACTTCTTTAATGAGAACTTTTCTCCTTTGATTCAAACTGGCCTCATCCAGCACTGTGACTCACCTGCCTCCTTCTCCCTTGCATGTCCACTCCTTTTATCATTAAGCCTTCAGGGCAATGAGATTCTGATCAACATCAAATAATATTAGGAACAAAGACTCAGGTCTATTGACCCCAGAGATAGTTTCAGTCAAACTAGAGATAAGATCAAGGCCTCAGTTGTGTTTTAGCTCCAGATGCAGAAAAGTGGTAAAACCAGAGGATGCCATGCCCTGGCTGACATCAGGGCCAGAAGCATTAATCAACTACCCACTATCCTTGCACTGACCAATCAGTAGAAACCACAGTCCTGACCATGACCCTAACTCCCTTAGTCATTATTATTAATAATTTTTCCCTTATATAACTCATACCCTGGAAGCCATTGAGGAGTCAGATCTTTTAGCATTAGCTCACCTGTCTTCAAGCATGGGCCACTTCCTAAAAATAAACCCTTACATTCTTTGCTGCAAGCTGCTGTTCATGTTTTATTGGGCTTTGATGCAAGCAGGCAAATGGAAACTTTAGCTTATTTGCCTAGTACAACTTTATAATCTTTTTTATTTTCTGGTAATAATTTAAGATTGAATGCCTCCATTTTTTCTAATCAGAGTTTTTAATTTTGTTTAATAAGTTATTAACCAGAACATGTGCTATTGTTACTACAGATAGTCAGTTGGAGTGCCAGGGAGCCTCCCCCATTGGCCAAAATGGCACTGGGGGAAGTTCTTACACTAAGCATGCCAAAAGCTAAAAAGATGAATGGACAAGGCCTGAGCCCACTGAAAGATAGAAATATGAATTGACAGGACTCATGTGTGCAAAAAGCTAGCAAGATAATTGGATAGAAAAACAGCCCTCCCCTTTCTTCTATAATAACCGAAGACTTGAGTAGGAAGGAGAGATGGTCTTTGAGATGGAAGTCCACCATTCTCCCAGGTCGCGGGGCACCTGAATAAAACCTCTTTCCTTGTGCACCAGCACCTGACTCACGAGTTTGGCTTTCATTATGGCAGGCAGCTGAACCTGCATTTTTTTTCTATTACATTATCTATATATAAAAGCTAAGCGACCAGAAAGACCAGAATGACCAATCACTATGGCATGCACTGTGGCCCCAACCACCCGCAGCCTCTCTTCCAGGCCAGCCCAGGCCCTGATTGGCCCCCCAACTCTGATCAGGGGCAGGGCTGGCCAGCCAACCTCCCAAGTCCCCTCTCCCATGCCGGCCTGGCCCGATCGGCCCCCATCAGGGTGAGCCAGCCAGATCCCACCCGTGCATGAATTCGTGCACCGGGCCTCTATTTGCTATCATAATAGGCTGTCATGAAAACACTGGTGATATCACAAACTTAGTATTACAGCACAATTTTGAAGGAAGAATAAATGAAAATGTAGGTAATAAACAAAAACTTGCTTTCATTCAAATACATATGATAATTAGGGAAAGAACCATATGGAAATCTTGAAAATAAAAAATTAAATATATTGATGGCTATTTCTTTGGAATTTCATGGAAGGAAATAGCTTTGCATGACAGTCATGCACTTTTATATTGGATCTGTTACAGGATAGCAAGAAGCTGGGAAAATTCCAGGGCAGGAGGAATAGGGAAACTGAGACAAGAAAATTAAACAAGGCCAAACAGTTTGGACAACTTGCAGCTAGCTTATAAATAACAAGCTAATATCTTTCCAAAACCAAGGACACTTGAGAGAAAATGATGAAAAGGCTCTCTAATGAGAGAATGCAGGAAAGGAAGGGAGAAGGGGAAAGGAAAAAAGGGCAGGTTTTTTTCACTCTCTAAACAGAAAAGCCAGCAGTCTTGGGGCTTAGTAAGATAAAATTGTCAGGTGCTTCTCACAAATTCTGGGAAAGCCACAACAAAGTAAAAGGGGAACCTTGAAAATTAATATGTACCAAGATATTTAACAGAGGAATTTAAAAATCTATAGACAGAAAAGTATATAAGGCAGAAAGCCTCCACCTCACTTGCTCCTTGGATTAGCTGAGAAAGCCCATCCACACTTTATATCAGGTGATATATTTGCTTGCCTTGCTCCTTTAATAAATTTGCATGTTTTACTTTCTTAATAAATTTGCTTTAACACAATGAAATTATCTGGAGTCACTTGTTTAAATTCATTAATACAAGACAAGAAACAAAGTGAGGACAGCCCTCTCCCTTTGACTTGGGGGGAGGGGTCCAATAATACCTTTCCTGGTGTTTTGGGTGCCTATAACAGATTTATGTACATAATCAATCAAAACAAGGTAGTTTACACAGTAATGATGAGATTCTGAAACCAGCAATTGAATATGCATAACTTGCTTTTCATATATAAATTCCATTACCATCAGAATATTTATATTCCCTTATATTTCTATGTAACACAGTAGTTAATAGGAGTATCATGATAGAATATGCGGGGGGGGGGGAAGGGGGCTCCTTATGTTCCATTTGCAAATTCACAAAAAACAAAAAAATCCAGATTTAAATTACAGCAGAAGACTGTCCTTACTTGGACACTTAACAAATAGTTTAGGATGAGAACACAATTAACAGATTTGTATCCTAATTTACAATTTGGCTATAATTCTCTGGTGAATATTGATCTGTTTCCTTTACTCCAGGATCGAAATGCAAAAGAGTTGTGTGGGTTTTTTTAAACTCTATATTCAAATGAATTTAAGTTCTGAATTCTTTCAGCTCCAGTTATAGCATTTAGCCACTTTGACTAGAATGAATACATCAATAAGCAGGTCAATTTATCCCCTCAGGGAAAAATGTAGATTTGTTAAGTGTTCAGCATTTCCTTTACTGAAGTATCAAGAGTGGAGAAATAAATAAAGGCACATCTATTAGAAACTCTGCCTGGTGGCTTAGCATCAAGAACTTTTCTTTCCAATTTATTTAATGGAATCAGTCAGAAATATTCACTGAAATCTGTCCGGGGTATATAATCTTTTAATAAACACAGTAGAGGGAAAACATGACTAGGCAACATCCTTACCCTCAAGTATCATATGCCAACTGGATACATAGACATAATTTAATGAAGAAGCATAAGGTATTCAGAAAGGTTTTCTTCATCTTTTAAAAAAATTTAAATCTTTATTGTTGAAAGTATTACATATATCCCCTTTTTGCCCCACTGACCCCTTCTAGCCTGCCCTTGCCCCTGCCCCCGGCCCGAGGTTTTCTTCATCTTAATAATGGCACCCCTATTTGCTAAGTTTAAACATACTGGATATTCTTGATTATTCTCTGTCACCTGACATCCAACTCATTAATGAATTCCACTGACTGTACCTTACAAACATGTCCAGAATCCACCACTTCTTATCACCTCCACAGCTACTATCCTGGTTCAGATCACTGTGATCTGTAGGGGAGGAAAGAATTAAACTAACATAAGACATTAACAGGAGAAAAGCATACACGTTTTTTTACATGTTCATGGGAGTCCTCACAAGAAAAATAAAGCCCCAAAGAAGCAGTTGAAATTGAACATTTATATACTGAATTGTACAGAGTATAGTAAATTGTGAAAACATGGCAAGGCAAAGGGGCTTGCGCTGGGTATTTAATTAGGTGGAACAGTGCCCAGGAAGATTAAGGGTAGTTTAACAAGTGTTGTTCGTACAGAATTCTCTCAGCCTCAACCACCTGTTCTTGGAGACAGGAATTTTCTTCTGGTATAGAGAGAACATCTTTCACATGGAAATTTGACCTCCCGTTGTTATTGTTGGGGGGGGGGGGTTGATTTTTTTTTTTTTTTAAGGAGAAAGGTCAGAGTGTCCTACTTGCATCTGCTTTTTCTCAAGTGCTTTTAACTCAAAATAGTCAATATCTTAAAGTGGCATATTTTGAGGGAGGTGCATGTTATCAATTACTTCACATCTTTCACATAAACTATGGCAACAGCCTCCCTGATGGCCTCTCTGCGTTATTCTTCTCTATATAGAGTCTCTATAATCCATGTAACAGCTAAAGTAACCATTTAAAAAAAATTATTGATTTTAGAGAAAGAGAGGTAGGAAGAGAGAGAGAGAGAGAGAGAGAGAGAGAGAGAGAGAGGCCTCGATTTGTTGTTCCACTCATCTATGCATTCATTGGTTGATTCTTGTGTGTACCTTGACTGGGGATCGAACCCTCAACCTTGGTATATTAAGACTATGCTCCAACCAGTGAGCTACCTGGCCAGGACCCAAAGTAACCTTTTAAAACTATAAATCAGTTTATTTCACTTCCCTGTGGAGAATACTCCAAAGAGTTCTTATCACGTTTAAATAAAACTAAACTCATTACCATGGATTTTCAGGCCCTACCAGTCCTTTTCTCCACGAATATAATACTTTCTGCTCCTTCCCTCATTTCCAGTCGCATTAGCCCTCCTAGTGTTCTCAAATATGTCATACTTGAGAGACTGAATATGCAAACACACAATGGCCAGACCATATATAAAAATAGAACTCTGATGCACAATCTGCAGAAACCAATCCAAGAAACCAACTTACTTTCTATAAGTAGACTTGAGGGAGTCAGACTATTATCTCTAGCAACTAACCTAGAAAACCAAACAATACTCTTGTAAAAATCAGCTCCAAACAACCAGGACATGGTTAACAACTGACAACTTCTCCAATTTTTGTCCCAGCTTCCAACTTAGGACCAGTCACAGAAAGCTAAATATGTACCTGTAATCAATCACATAGGACACCCTGCGTCTAGTTAGCCTTCCTACAGCTTCCCCATGCCAACAGCCTCCAAACCGGGCATATCTGAAACTATACCCTACTTCTTTCCTGCCTTTGGATCTCTGCCAAATGCAAGTGGTAGTGGCTGACTCCATTGCTATAACAAGCTCTGAATAATCAGTTTGCTCTCATTTGGGTGGTCTCTTTTACTTTCAAATGATCATTTATGCTTCTAAGTCTTGGCACTTTCTGTTCCTTCTGCCTGGAGCACCATTCTTTTTTGCATGGCTTCCTCACTTTATGAATTCAAGTCTTTGTTTCAAAATTATGTCCTCGGAGAGGCCTCCTCTGGTCAGCCTATCTAAAATATTCTTCTCAAAACAACTTATGTTAATCACTGATGTTCAAAACATATGTATTATCTAGAAATATTCTACAGGCAGCTCCATCCTTGCACAAAAGGTATATAAAACCAGGTGAGCCCAGCAGCTTAATACCTTCTAAAGAATACCTGTGAAAATACTGAAATTTATCTCAGTCCTGTGCTATAAGAAGGCAGTGTAGGAGAGGAATATATATTTTCCTTCAATCCTTCTAGGTTCTTAGCTGGGTCTTTAACAAAAGACAGATTAACAAGAAAAAGGCATGCATATTTATTTAATAAAAGCTTTACATGACACAGGAGCCTTCAGAAGGAAATGAAGACACAAAAGAAACAGTTAAACCTGACTGTTCCTATACTAGGTTTTATGAAAAGTGGAAAGTCTTGGAAAAATGAATATGATAAGACAAAAAGGCTTGAGCTAAGGGTAGTAAACTGGGGAAACTTAGCAAGACCTGTTTGATCAGATTCCTTCCATCTTCAGAGATAAGAATGCTTCTTTCCTTTGGGTACAGTGTAAGCATCTCTTTCATGATGGTATTATAATCTGGTTTGCCATTTCTCAAATTCCTTCAGCTTAAAATATTCAATATGACAAGGTACCACATTTTAGGGTAGTGTGTTCTGAACCCCATCATTATCAACAGTTAAGAATCTGCTTTATATTACAGCTAACCTCAAAGGACCACTCTGTTTTCATATATTCCCAGATAAGAGCCATCTACATCCTTCCTTATGACTCCCATATGCCTCATGGATAAATCCCTTATTTACCTGCCTCTATAAAACCTCAGGCTCCCTTCTTTTTCTTTGAGATGTTCCTCATTAATTAACATTCTCCCTATTACAATAGCCTGAATAAAATGATCTCTTTGGTGCATTTTGTCTTGCACATCTGCCGTACATTTGGAACTCCTTTCCTTTCTGTACTCAAAAAACTAGTAAGAAAAGATTTTGTTCCATGATTCAAATAGATTAGCTAAACCTACTGTCAGAAAAATTGCTTTGGAGTGAAATTTTTCATGCAAGATGCTTGTTAACATGCTCAGGAAGATGAAGCACATCTTTCCCTATTGTAAAAGCCTGTACGACTTTTTTTTGTGCCTAATTGCTCATAAATGTATGGGTAGGATAATTCAGTTTAAGACTTCTGTTTGTTGTAACATAACATGCAGTAGCAAAGTTGTGCATGTGTAGCTATAGATATTCAAACCTAACACTTGTGAAGTCAAAATTGGCTTAGGTCAGATTACAACAAAGATATGATAATAAATATAAATTAAATGTTAATAATCACTATTATTAATTTAATGTGTATCTTTTCATCCTTTTCTTATTTTCTTTTAATTTTCTTTTTATATGAAAACTGAGAGCATCTATACCCATACAGCTTACTGTCTACATAAGCAAGAGTTTATTCTTTCACTGCCTTTATCAATTTAATTTTACTATTCCAGGAAACTCTTTTCTAGAAAGGTAAAATTTGAAAATAAACTTATTATACATTCCAGGAACTTCCTGAAATAACCATCAGGAAAGTCCTAAAAGTCAATAGGTGGACTACTGGGTCCACAAATCGTTTAAGCTATTGTATTGTGATCCTTATCTAATCATAACCAAGCCCCTTGTCCAAATGAAAAGCCAGATTTAAACCAGACTTTAAAATCTCATAAATATCTTGAATTCACCCTGTCTACTATACGTAGATGATAATATGTCTCTGTTGATGTGATGCTCCCCCATCATGTGAAGAGAATAAGCTCAGCTTTGTCTCATCAAGGTGTTTTGGTGAAAAATGGAGAGCAAGTGTTTACAATAAGAACTTTCATAGAATCATTTACAAGCTCAATTTCCTTAGCTTGATATTTCTCACAAGGTTTTTGGTTCCGCAACCAGGAATTGTCCTTTCAAAAGTGTTTTTGGTATCTTAAGCTGCACACTTGGGGGCTGTGGTTTCACATTGCAGTTAGCTTTTCACACATCTCTGTCACTCACATTTCTTGTCATTCACTTGTAGACACTAATCTGGGGACCAGTTTGAAACCTATGTCAATAGAGAGAGATGGTGACAACTCTACTAAAGTAGTTGCTATGAGAATGGAGAAAGCCTGCATTTCAGGTGCTACCTGGGAGCTGGGCAGTCATCCATCTCATTCCCTCCTTCAACAGGGCACAAAAGACCTTAGTCCAAATCCACAGCGACCTGGGTCCCCTGATTGGCAGCACTAAAATGAATGAGACCCTGAAAGGCAGAGCCCACCCACACTTGCTGACTTTTCAAGAACCTCACTCACACCACCCTACAAGTACAGCAAGCAGCAAAAATATCACTAAACCATGCAAAGATGTGACATGGGAATTACAAAGTAGAAATTGAGGCTGTCTTCTCAAAATATGACTAACGAAAATAATATTTTAGCAAGAAAAATGTAATAGAGAACCTCAGTTATGAGAGATACCAAGATAGTTACAGACATGCTCTGCAAATAGAAACCCCACTTTCTCGGCCCTGCTCCTCATTTCCCAGCGGACTTGATCAATGTGGAGCTGCATCCAGACATCCATAAAATCCTGGTGATCCCAATTCACAATAAAAGCAAGACTCTTTTGCATTAAAAAAAAAAAAGAATGGAGAGTTCCTGAATTTAAGAAACATTAGAGTAAAATCAATACCATTTTGTGATTAACTAGAATTAAGAGTGACAGGGTAAAGCCAAGAATTGCATTAAGCTTTCTAATATTCAAGAATGGTAGAATTATGTTATTCAAAATATCAAGAATATTTCCATTTTAATTCAGATATTTCTTGAGCAACTATTATATGTAGAGCACATGTAAGAAGGAAGGATGGGAGGAGGGGATTAAATTAAATGGGAGGTTCTGGACAACATTCAAATGGATACAATTAATGAGTAGCTGATAATGTGAATCTTAAATTTAAGGAAGAAGTTGATATTGAAATGAGATGTGAAAACGATCAGCATGGAGTTTATTACGGAAGCAATGGGAGAACATATAAAATGGGGGGGCTACATAAAAATGGCTGGAGAGACAGGAAGAGAACTAGGTAAAAAAAAAAGTGATGTCACAGGGGGTAAGGAGAAATGGAAGACATCTATAATACTATCAAATATATATATATATATATATATATATATATATATATATATATATATACACACTAGAGGCCCGGTGTACAAAAATTTGTGCACTTGGGGGGGAAAGGGGGGTCCCTCAGCCCGGCTTGTGCCCTCTCGCAGTCTGGGACCCCTCGGGAGATAACGACCTGCTGGCTTAGGCCTGCTCCCGGGTGGCAGAGGGCAGGCCCAATCCCTAGGTGCAGCCCCTGGTCGGGCTCAGAGCAGGGCCGATTGGGGAGTTGGGACACCTTCCCCTGTCATGCACAGAGAAGGGTGGATTGGGAGGTTGCGATGCCACCCTCAGTCATGCTCAGGGTAGGGCGGATTGGGGGATTGGGGCACCGCCCCCTGTCACACTCAAGGCAGGGGCGATAGGGAGGTTGTGGCGCCACGCCCTGTCACACACAGAGCAGGGCCCATCAGGGGGTTGGGGAGCTCCCCCCTGTCACTCACAGAGTAGGGGTGATAGGGGAGTTGGGGCACCACCCCCTGTCACCCACAGAGCAGGGCCGATCAGGGGGTTGGGGTGCTGCCACTGTCACACTCAGGGCAGGGCCGATGGGGAGGTTATGGTTCTACCCCATCACACACAGAGTAGGGCTCGGGGGGGGGGGGGTTTGGGGCGCCGCACCCTGTCACACACAGAGCACGGCCAATCAGGGGGTTGGGGCGCCGCCACTCTCACACTCAGGGCAGGGCCGATGGGGAGGTTATGGCTCTACCCTGTCACAAAACGAGCAGGGCCCATGGGGAGGGGGGTTGGGGCGCTGCACCCTGTCACACACAGAGCCGCAGGGCGATCAGGGGGTTGGGGAGCTCCCCCCATCACGCACAGAGCAGGGCCGATCAGGGGGTTGGGGCGCTGCCACTGTCACACTCAGGGCGGGGCCGATGGGGAGGTTATGGTTCTACCCCATCACACACAGAGTAGGGTCCATGGGGTGGGGGGGGGTGGGGTACCGCCCTCTATCACCCACAGAGCAGGGCCGATCAGGGGGTTGGGGCGCCGCCACTGTCACACTCAAAGCAGGGACAATGGGGAAGTTATGGCTCTACCCCGTCACACACCGAGCAGGGCCCATGGGGAGGGGGGTTGGGGCGCCGCACCCTGTCACACACAGAGCCGCAGGGCGATCAGGGGGTTGGGGAGCTCCCCCCATCAGGCACAGAGCAGGGCTCATCAGGAGGTTGGGGCGCCTTCCCCTGTCATGAACAGAGCAGGGCCGATAGGGAGGTTGTGGCCCCACCCCCGTCACACACAGAGCCGCAGGGCGATCAGGGGGTTTGGGCGCTGCCCCTTGTCACGCTGATCCCGGTGCCGGGAGGCCTCGCGGCTCCGCTGATCCTGGTGCTGGGAGGCATATTACCCTTTTACTATATAGGATAGAGGCCTGGTGCACGGGTGGGGGCTGGCTGGTTTGCCTTGAAGGGTGTCCTGGATCAGGGTGGGGGTCCCCACTGGGATGCCTGGCCAGCCTGAGTGAGAGGCTGAGGGCTGTTTGCAGCTGATCACACACCCTTCAGGGTGGGGGTCCCCACTGGGGTGCCTGGCCAGCCTGGGTGAGGTGATGATGGCTGTTTGCAGCTGGTCACACACCCTTCAGAGTGGGGGTCCCCACTGGGGTGCCTGGCCAGTCTGGGTGAGGGGCTGAGGGCTGTTTTCAGGCTGGTGGGTGACTGAAGCTCCCAACCACTCCTTTTTTTTCTTTTTTTTTTTTATTCTGGGCCAGCTTTAGCTCTGAGGCTCCAGCTCTCAGGCCTCCGCTCCGGAAAGCAGGTATTTGGTTTGTTTCGGTTCTATAATCGAAACTCTGAATCAACTCCAGCTCTGAGATCCCAGCTCGCTGAAAGCAGGTTTCTGGGGTTTTGTTTAGCTTCTATATTTGTTACTATGTTTCAAACTGCAGGCTCAGAGCCCGGCAAGGCAGGTGGGGAACGTTGGAGTCCTCCGTCACTGAAGCAAGCAAGCCTCATGTTAGTTTCAAGCTGCCTGGCTGCCGGCCGCCATCTTGGCTGGCAGTTAATTTGCATATCTCGCTGATTAGCCAATGGGAAGGGTAGCGGTCGTACGCCAATGACCATGTTTCTCTTTTATTAGTTAGTATATATGTATATTTAAAAAGTGATGTCACAAAAGCTATAGTTGTATAACACTTTAAAAAAAAGGAGAAATTGGTTAACAAGGGCAAACATTGCAGAAAATATACTACAAACATTGCAGAAATATATACTTTTAAAAGTGCCTTTGGCAAATCAGGACATCCTTGGTAGTTTTAGCAAAAATAGAAGAGTGATGATGGAGGGAAGAATAAATTATGTAGTCCTCATAATTAATCTATTTTAAAGGAAGCCAATAGTTTTCAATTTATTTGTTACTGGCTGATAAGTTTCACTTTGAAAGATTAAGGGCATTAGATTGGAACCTTTCAAGAACACTCTCTTTAATGGAATGGATGGTCTTTGGAAAGGTATTTATTCAATTATGCATTAATCAGAATCTTGGTCATAGAATGCATTCAATAAATGATTGTTAAATTGAAGATGACACTCATTCACTTGCATTTCTCTTTTTCTTTTTTATATAACTTGAATAAAATATATTTTATATTTTAATATATATAATTTTTTAAAATAATCATAGACTCTCAGAAGGTTGCAAAAGAAATGTATAGGCAAGTCCCATGGACCATTTCCCCAATATTTACATCTTATACCACCATGATCAAAACCAAGAAATTAACTTTGGTACAATCCATAGAGCTTAATTGAAATTGCACAGTTATACATGCACTAATATGTGTATGTATAGGAGGGCGAGGGAGGCTCTGTGGAATATTATCATATGTGTAGCTTTGTGTAACCACCACTACAATTGAGATACTTAACTGTATCTTTACCACAAGACTCCTTCATGCTACCCCTTTATAACTACACTTGTCCTCTTCCTCCCTATCCCTATCACCTGGTAACCATTGACAAGTTCTCTAGCTCTATAATAATGCTCCTTCATGAAAGTTACATAAATGAAATTACACACTATCTTTTGAGACTGGCTTTTCCCACTCAGTATAATTTCTTTGAGGTTCGAGTAGTATTCCATGGTATATATGTACCACAGTTTAACTATTCACCCTTTGAAGGACACCTGGGCTGTTTCAAGTTTTTTACTGTTATGAATAAACCTGTTATGAGCCTTCATATAAAAGTTTTTTATGAACATAAGTCTTCATTTCTCTGGGATAAATTCTCAGGAATGTAATTACTAGATTGTGAGTTGTAGGTTCCGTTTTGTAAGAAACTGCCAAACTGTTTTCCAGCCTTGCTGTACCATTTTACCTTACCACTGGCAATGTATTTGATATTAATTTTCTCTACATATTCACCAGCATTTGGTATTATCACTATTTTTTTCTTTTAGCTATTCTGATAGGTGTGTAGTTGTATCTCATTTGTAATTCTAATTTGCATTTCTCTGATTGCTAACATTAAATATCTTTTTGTGTGTTTATTTGACATCTGTAGATCTTTGGTGAAATGTCTCTTCATGTATCTTGCCCATTTTTCAACTGTCGAGTTTTGCAAGCTATTTATATATTCTAGATACTAGCTCTTTGTCAGATATGTGATTTGCAAATATTTTCTCCCACTCTGTAGTTTATCTTGTCATCCCTCTTAACAGGATCTTTTGCAGAGCAAAAGTTTTCAATTTTGATGGGCCAATTTATTAGGTTTTTTTTTCCTTTATGGATCAAGTTTAAGAACTCTTTGCCTAGTGGTAATCCCCAAAAATTTCCTACCATGTTTTAATTTAAAAGTTTTATAGTTTTCCATTTTACATTTAAATTGGAATTTATTTGACTTAATTTTTGTATATAGTATGAAAATTGTGTGAAGGTTATTTTTTGCCTATAAGATGTCCAATTGCTTCAGTACCAATTGTTTAAGGGATGATTCATCCTCCATTGAATTGATTTTGCTCCTTTGTCAAAAATTAATTGAGTATACTTGTGCGGATCTATCTCTAGATTTTTATTCTGTTCCACTGATTTATGTGTCTACCCTTCTGCAAACACCATACTGTCTGAATTATGGCCAATATATTGTAAGACCTGACATTGGGGTGAGATATTTTTCCCAATAATATAGGGTGTCCCAAAAAATGTATACACACTTTGAAAAATTAGTGATTCCAATGTTTCTTTCTTTTCAGATTTAACACATTGGAATGAATAATTATTCAAAGTATGTATACATTTTTTGGTTCACTCTGTATATATATTATACTTTGCTATGTTATAGTAATACTAGAGGTCTGGTGCACAAGAATTTGTGCACTCGGAGGGTCCCTCAGCCTGGCCTGTGCCCTCTTGCAGTCTGGGACCCCTCGGGGGATAACCATCTGCTGGCTTAGGCCCGCTCCCTGGGGGATTGGGCCTAAGTTGGCAGTCAGACATCCCTCTGGCAGCCCGGGAGCCCTCAGGGGATGTCCACTTGCCAGCGGGGAGCAGGCCTAAGCTGCAGTCGGACATCCTTAGTGCTGTTGAGGAGGCGGGAGAGGCTCCCATCACCACCACTGTACTGGCAGCCGTCAGCCTGGCTTGTGGCTGGGCAGAGATCCCCCTGTGGGAGCGCACTGACCACCAGGAGGCAGCTCCTGCATTGAGCATCTCCCACCTGGTGGTCAGTGTGTGTCATAGTGACCAGTCATTCCCAGTCGTTCTGCTGTTCGGTTCAATTTGCATATTACCCTTTTATTATATAGGAGTGCCTGGCCAGCCTGGGTGAGGGGCTGATGGCTGTTTGCCGGCTGGCCACAGCCCCTTCAGGGTGGGGGTCATCATTGGGGTGCCTGGCCAGCCTGGGTGAGGGGCTGATGGCTGTTTGCAGGCTGGCCACAACCCCTAGCCACCCAAGCTCCCAGTGGAGGCTGGCTGGAAGCAGGTATCTGAGATTTATTTGTCTTCTATAATTGAAACGTTGTTGCCATGAGCGGAGGCCACAGCCAGCTCATGGCAGACAGGAAGCTTGGCTTCCTCCATCGCCCAGGCAACCAAGCCTCCTTCTTGCTCCAGCTCTGTGACTGCCAGCCGCCATCTTGGTTGGGCTAATTTGCATATAGTCGCTCTGATTGGCTGGTGGGCGTGGCTTAAGGTGTAGCGAAGGTATGGTCAGTTAGCATATTTGTCTTTTTAGTATTGTAGATCTCTTTGGTGTGAGTTGCTGCTTGTCTCTAACATGGGTCATCAACGTGTGATAAATAGAATACAATAAAGTATATTTTAAACTATAACTATATGAGAAATAATTTACTATTCATCCTCGATGGACTGATATATTGTAATAGAAAGAGCATTGGACTAGGAGTCAGGATACCTAGGTTTCAAATCTAGTTTTGACACTGATCAGCTATATTACTTTAAGCATGTCTCTTTCTAAACCTCTCAGGGTCTAAGTTTTCTCATCTGTAAAATGTATAGGAAACAAATAGTCCCTAAGGTCTTTTCTAGAGATGAAATTTTTTTGAGTTGATTTATTCTGTATAAATAATATACACAGCTACCACATTTAATAACTCTAGGAGGCATCATCCCTGTATTCTGTGACAGGGGTTAGATAAATTTAAGGCTGAGGGCTAAATACAGACTGCAGCCTACTCTTGTAAATAAAGTTTTACTGAAACAATGCCATGCTCATTCATTTACATATTGCCTATGGATTCTTTCCCCACTATAATGGCAGATCTGATTAGGTGCATTAAAGACCATGTCCTCAAGAAAGTCAAAAGTATTTGCTTTACAAAAAATTACTGGTCTACAAGAATGATGTTTCCTGGAGTTGTACAACTAAGGTTGACCTAATTACAAGTATATCTTGGAGATATTATGGGTTCAGTTCCAGATCACCACAATAAAACATGTATCTCAATAAAGTATGTTATAATCTTTTTGCTGGTGGTGGGTCTTGCCTTCAATTTGTTAAAAAAAAAAAAAAGCAACAACTGTAAAGCACATAAAGCAAAGCGCAATAAAATGAGGTATGCCTGTATTTATACTAGTATATCAACACTAATAAAAGAGAAACATGGTAATTGGCGTACGGCCGCTACCCTTCCCATTGGCTAATCCCCCTGTCACTCACAGAGTAGGGCCGAGATATGCAAATTAACTGGCAGCCAAGATGGCGGCCGGCAGCCAGGCAGCTGATGCGAACAGGGAGGCTTGCTTGCTTCAGTGACGGAGAACTCCAACATTTCCCGCCTGACTTGCCGGCCTCTCAGCTGCAACTCTAAGCAACTATGTTGCAAATATAGAAGCTAAAAAAACGACAGAAACCTGCTTTACTCAGCGGGGCTTCAGCCAGCCAGACCGCAACATTGTATCAAATACAGACGGTAAACAAAGGCCAGAAACCTGTTTTCAGCAGCCGAGGCCTCAGAGCTAAAGCTGGCCCAGAATTTAAAAAAAAAAAAAAAAAAAGGAGCAATTGGGAACAGCCTGAAAACAGCCCTCAGCCCCTCAGCCAGACTGGCCAGGCACCCCAGTGGGGACCCCCACCCTGATCCAGGACACCCTTCAGGGCAAACCAGCCAGCCCCACCCATGCACCAGGCCTCTATTCTATATAGTAAAAGGGTAATATGCCTCCCAGCACCGGAATCAGCGTGACAGGGGGCAGCGCCCAAACCCCCTGATCGCTTTGCAGCTCTGTGTGTGACAGGGGGCAGGGCCCCAACCCCCCCGTGCCCCACGGGCCCTGCTCTGTGTGTGATGGGGTAGAGGCATAACCTCCCCATTGGCCCTGCCCTGAGTATGAGAGTGGCGGCGCCCCAACCACCTGATCGGCCCTGCTCTGTGGGTGTTAGAGGGTGGCACCCCAACACCCCACCCCACACGGACCCTGCTCTGTGTGTGATGGGGTAGAGCCATAACCTCCCCATTGGCCCTGCCCTGAGTGTGACAGTGGCTGCGCCCCAACCACCTGATCGGCCCTGCTCTGTGGGTGATAGAGGGTGGCGCCCCAACCCCCCCCCCCCGAGCCCTACTCTGTGTGTGATGGGGTAGAGTCATAACCTCCCCATTTGCCCTGCCCTGAGTGTGACAGTGGCAGCGCCCCAACCCCCTGATCGGCCCTGCTCTGTGGATGATAGAGGGTGGCACCCCAACCCCCTGATCCGCCCTGCCCTGAGTGTGACAGGGGGCGGTGCCCCAACTCCCCTATCGGCCCTACTCGGTGAGTGACAGGGGGGAGCTCCTCAACTCCCTGATCGGCCCTGCTCTGTGCATGACAGGGGGGAGCTCCCCAACCCCCTGACTGACCCTGCTCTGTGCATGACAGGGTATGGAGCCCCAACCCCCCTGATGGGCCCTGCTCTGTGCATGACAGGGGGTGGCACCGCAACCTCCCCATCGACCCTGCCTTGAGTGTGACAGGGGGCGGTGCCCCAACCCCCCAATCGGCCCTACCCTGAGCATGACTGAGGGTGGCATTGCAACCTCCCAATCTGCCCTGCTCTGTGCATGACAGGGGAAGGCGCCCCAACTCCCCAATCGGCCCTGCTCTGAGCCCGACCAGGGGCTGCACCTAGGGATTGGGCCTGCCCCCTGCCACCCAGGAGCAGGCCTAAGCCAGCAGGTCGTTATCTCCCGAGGGGTCCCAGACTGCGAGAGGGCACAGGCCGGTCTGAGGGACCCCCTCTTCCCCCGAGTGCACAAATTTTTGTGCACCGGGCCTCTAGTCTATAAATAAGTGAGAGAATGATTTGACAAGAATTAAAGTGTTCTTTTGTTTTATTAACAGTACAGTTAGACAATAATCAGGGTAGCAAAGATAACATTCCTAATTTTAGTGTCATCATTATCATATTAATATACAGTAACTAAGCCCTTTCAAGTAGTAGCAGAAGTTTAGCCTAGGAGAAGCAGGCCTTGATATATGAACTTATATAGTTTCTTTTCTTTGAAATGCTTTTCACTTCAAAGAATATTTGAGCACCAATGAGCATCATGAGATATAATGTGTGCTGTAAGATATGAAATTAGTAAGACAAGATGTCTGTTCTCAAGAAACTCACAACCTAGTTGGGGGTAAAGGGGATAAACCAGAGGAAGAGGCAATATAATTAAGACACATGGTAATAAGATACATAAAAGGGAATCAAAATTTTGTAATTACATTGTATGGGAGGAAAGAGTTTTCCTAAACAACTTCAGGGTTCCTGGTTTGGTCTGAGAATTAAACTGACAAAGACAGATTAACAGGAGAAAAGCATACAAGTACTGAATGTACACAGGAGCTTTCATAAGAAAATGGAGACCCAAAGTGATCAGAGCAGGAAAGGTTTTATGTCTTTTAGACAAAAAAACAAAAACACAATAAATTTGTGAAGAACTGATAAGACAAAGGGGTTTGGGCTAGGGTAGTTAATGGTGAAGAAGTAACTATAAAGAAAAGGGTTAGTTTAACAAGGATTGTTTATACAGATTTCTCTGGAGCCATGTCTGGGCTGATTAGAATCTGTCTCTGGTAACAGGAGAATTTATTCTTTTCCTTTACGCAGAAAAGAAGGAGTTTTTCAACTCCAAATAATTTTTATGTCAAAGAGGCATATTTTGGGGTGACATATTCTGTTTTCCTTCAACATTCTATCATTCCACTAGAATGGCTCCTTTAAGGCATGCTTTGTATGAGTTCACAGAAACTTAAAAGCATTATCCATTCTTGGCACTTTTTAATTCCAGAGTTTTTAGTTATACTACACTAGAATGTCTGACCTAGATGGATAAGAAAATATGATGAGCAAAGGTAGGTTTACAGTTGTGAGTACATGAAACAGAGTTTATTTTTTATTATTTATTATTGCATTATTTTCCATATGGAAAACTAAACTTACTTTTGCCCACCCCTGTATATTACTATTCAGCCAGGAAAAATTAGGAAGTCTTGCCATCCATTACAACATGGATGGACCTTGAGGGCATTATGCTAAGTGTAATAAAACAGAGAAAGGCAAATACTGCATGATCTCACTTATATGTAGAATCTAACAAACAAAAAACAAACTCACAGAAAAACATATAAGATTTTTGGTTAACAGAGGTGGGGGTAGGAGGAGGGGGAATTGGATGAAGGTGGTCAAAACATACAAAAGGCCAGTTACAAGATAAATAAGTCCTGTAGATGTAATGTAGAACACAATGACTATAGTTGACACTGCTGTGTGGTATATTTGAAAGTTGATAAGAGAGTGAATCCTAAAAGTTCTGATCACAAGGAGTTAATATATACAAACTACTTAGAATATGCTTGGCACATAGCTCTAAATAAATGATTGTTATAAATCTCATTCCTCCTCCCTGTGCTCTATACATTTATTTACATAGGTTTATTCATATGCTTCTTCTACCATACCACTCTATTCCAACCTCTCTACTCCATTCTCACAGTTACCACACCTTTCTACTCTTCCTTTTCCCCCCATTCAAATCATCCCACCTTCCAACATCAAATTAATTTTCCTAAAATGAAGCTCCAAAGATGTAAAACTGCTTTTCTCCCCATATACCCAATGGTGATTTCCAACCTTAGACTATGGGTCCCTGTGACCCTATGAGGTTACTACAGGTGATTGTGGAATCTGTATGTATATAAATGTTTTTGCAATTAACAAAATCTACTAAAAATACAAGATGTGATTTTACATTCCAGAGGCAGAATTCTGTGAGCCTATAGCTGCATCAGGCAACTATAAATCCTCCAAACCAAAGGCTGGTACCTGGAACCATTTAGGTTTGAGTACTGGTATTCCTAATGATAAAGGCCATGAGCCTCACTAGATTTATTTTTACCCTACTCATATATGAATGAGTTGTGTATTCAAAATATTTTAGCTAATCCATATATTTTAATATCTTTAATTTCAACAAGGAGAACTCATTTCTAATATTCACTATGCTCATTAACAAGCCACAAATTTCACCAATAAAACTCAGCTTCCAACATTCACAATGCTAATTAGTAAAGCACCTGATATTGCTACACATAGTGTAAGCTATAAATAAAGCTACTTTAGGGGTAGATGCCTCTGAAATAAAATGTCAGTTGGCTTTCTGAAATGTGAACTCCTAACTAAAATACTAGTTGCACCTGTGTTGCAACTTCAACTAATACAGACACACAAACAATGCCACACTATGCCAAATAATTTTAAATTACAAATAACCTAACACTTCTGCTCTAATTTCTTCTTGTAATTATCCTTTCATTCTTCCTAGGTCATCTCAGATGTTACTCCCATAAAACCTTTCCATAAAGCTCTCTCCAATGAACTTCCATACCACTTAGAACTTCTCTTATGGCACTCCCCTCATGCTCATAGTTCCTTACCTCAAGCTGATCTTCAGAGCTGCTATGACCTGTCAACATAGCAGTTAAAATCATGAGCTCTGGAGTTAACTTACCAGAGTTTGAATCCTGACTCCACCTGTGACCTTGACAAGTTCTACAAGTTACTTAACTCCTCTGTGCAATTTCCTCATTTGTAAACTGGGATGTTTCAAACTAGTTGTAATATGCATTTACTGAAATTACTGAAAATATTCAATTCTGCTATGGAAAACCAAAAATAAATGGGAAAGATTAAATTCATATATATGTTAAGCAGAGACAAATAGGTTAGTAAGCCATGAGATATTTTAGACATAGAGTATATGTGTGCAGACCATAAATCAGAAAGGCTAGAAGAACCAAGTAGGCACTAAATATTCATGGAACACAGGAGGAACCTAATATTCATGATACACATCAGGCCCTGAGGCACCAGTATTCATGGTACATTAAATATATTAGACAATCAGTATTCATGGTGACCTAAATCAACCACCCATGAGTGACCACCTGTTCTGGACCTGTTTTGTCTGCTCAGGAAATGAAAAGTAAATATCCCTAGCTGCTCACTGGGCTATGACAAGTTTCAGCTTTAGACAGGCAGATCTGTGCCTACAACTCAGGCTTCTTTCATCCACAAAGCCCCTTTGCTCAAATCACATCTCTGGTCCTCCTAACCCCACTATTAGTGAGGAAGGCTGATGTGGACAAGAGGAACAGGAGCTACAAACATTGCACAGCCCAGGTGTGGCTTAGCTTGCTGGCCTCCTATCCTAAATATGTTAATATACTCTCCCCTAGCATCTCACTGTAAATATTAAATTTATTTAATAAATTATGTGATTTGAGTGATCTGAGACTTATCTGAGTTTATAGGAGCCTAATCAGTCATTATTTGCCCATGTTTTAGGTTGTTGTTTTTTTTAAACGGTCTTATTGAAATATAATTTGCATGCTATACAATTAACCTATTTAAAGTGTATAATTCAGTGTTTATTGGTATAAACAATGTTTTTTTAAAGTTGTGGTAAAGCCTGGCCAGTGTTGCTCAGTGGTTGAGTGTCGACCTATGAACCAGGAGGTCAGGGATCAATTCACGGTCAGGGCACATGTCATGTTGTCGGCTAGATCCCCAGTAGGGGCAGGCAGAAACATCATTGATGTTTCTATCTCTCCCTCTTCCTTCCTCTCTAAAATCAATAAAATATATATTTAAAAAAATTAAGTAGTGGTAATATATATATATATACTAGAAGCCTAGTGCACAAAAATTTATGCACTGGCAGGGAGTGGGGGTCCCTCAGCCCAACCTGTGACCTCTCACAGTCTGGGACCCTCAGGAGATAACCACCTGCTGGCTTAGGCCCGCTCCCCTGGTGGCAGATGGCACGCCCAGTCCCGCGGTGTCTGCCCCATCTCCCCTGGTCGCAGATGGCAGGCCCAGATCCCACGCTGGGTCGGGCGGCCGCTCAGATCATGCTGCTGCCCGCCCCGCCCATGCCGCCCTGCACACGGCAGGCCAGGATCTCGTGCTGGGGTGGCCAGCGGCTGAGGATCGCGCTGCCGCCAGCCCCAGGTGGGGCAGCGCAGCGGGATCTGCCTGCAGTATGCAAATTAGCTGCCAACTTTGTTGGTGGTTAATTTGTATATCGTGCTGATTAGCCAATGGGAGGCATAGCAAAGGTATGGTCAATTACCATATTTGTCTATTATTAGATAGGATTAGAGGGGCCTGGTGCACAAAATTCGTGCACGGAGAGGGGGTTCCCTCAGCCCAGCCTACACACTCTCCAATCCAGGACCCCCTTGGGGGATGTCCGACTGCCAGTTTAGGCCCAATCCCGGGGATCTGGCCTAAACTGGCAGTCAGACATCCCTCTCACAATCCTGGACTGTTGGCTCCTAATCATTCACCTGCCTGCCTGCCTGGTTGCCCCTAACTGCCCCCCCCACCAGCCTGATTGCCCCTCACTGCCCCCCCTGCTGGCCTGGTTGCCCCTAACTGCCCCCCGCTGACAGCAAGGTCACCCCCAACTGCCCCCTCCCTGCCACCTGGTTGTTCCTAACTGACCCCCCTCCCGCCAGCCTGGTCACCCCTAACTGTCCCCCCTGCCAGCCTGGTCACCCTCAACTTACCCCCCACCAGCCTAGTCACCCCTCCCTGCCTCCCCCTGTCAGTCTAATTGCCCCCAACTACCCCCCTGCCAGCCTGGTTGCCCCCAACTGCACCCCCCCACCGCTGGCCTGGTTTCCCCTAACTGCCCCCCTCCTGCCAGCCTGGCTTCCTCTTACTGCCCCCCCGCTTGCCTGGTTGCCCCCAACTGCCCCCCTGGTGGCCTAGTCACCCCTCATGCCCCCCCTCCACTCCCCGCCAGCCTGGTCACCCCACACAGCCTGCTGCTCATTCTTTTGGTCATCCCTCATTAACCCCCCTGCTGGCCTGGTTGTAGGCAGCCATCTTGTGAGGGAGTGGGGGTTAATTTGCATATTACCTCTTTATTATATAGGAGATAACAAAATTTTCATTGTAACAATTTCACTTGTATGATTCAGTGGCATTAATTACAATTTTATGTTGTACAGTAATCACTACTTCCAAAATTAGTTAATTGCCCAAAAAAGAAACTCTATTATTATTAAGCAATAATTCCTAAATCTCCCTTCCCCCAGCCATTGTCACCTCTAATGTACTTTCTAGTTTCTAAGAATTTGCCTAATCTAAATATTTCATGTAAGTGGAATCACACCTTTGTCCTTTTCAGTCTAACTTCTTTCACTTAGCATAATGTTTTCAAGGTTCATCCATACTGTACTTGTATGAGAACTCCTTTCCTTTTTATGGTTGAACTAGAGTCCCCATGCATGAAATTCGTGCAAGCGTAGGCCCTCGCAACCCTGGCTGCCTCGCAGCCCCATGGCCCCACCCCCCACAAACTGATTGTCCCGGAAGGTTGTTCTGGAAGGTCGTTCTGCCATCTGGTCTAATTAGCATATTAGCTCTTTATTATGTAGGATAATACTCCACTGTACAAAGTTACCATATTTTGTTTATCTGTTTATTGACACTTGGGTTGTGAACAGAAAAAAAACTCAGGTTTCCATCTCCTGTGTGTCTCTTTTACTATTCACACAGAACACTTCACTTGTGACACTTCTGACCACCAAATGTGTGTGGGGGGGGGGGGGGAGCATCCATGCCAGCTGGATGTCCTACAATTGAACTCAATTCTAACACTATCTACCGCAGATTAAAACTGAATCCCACAAGACTGCTCCCACTGTACTTCAGATGCCAATCACAAGTAGTAGGTCCCCAGGTTACCCACAATTGCTGTTCGATTTAGCTACAAATTAGAGGTTCTCATGGTGCCAGATCACAATTTATAGCCTCCAAAACTGCCCCCAAGCAAGAATGTTATCCTGTCCTTAAAAGCCTTGAAACTGGCATTGACTTGGCTTCATTATGGATGAAAGTTCTTTCAGACATCTGTTTCCAAAATTGGGAGTCTCATCCATATTGAATATTTGCTGTGGCAAGTAATTTTCCTCCACAATCAGCTTATCTAGAGTTTCCAAAAATTCTTCAGCTGCCTCCACATCTGCAATCAAAAACTCACTACTCACTTTCATATTATGTATTGAGTAATGATTCTTGAATAGTTTAAACTACCCAGAGCTAGCAACGTATTCAACATTATAGCTGGGTCTAGACTTTTAACAACACAAACTTTTTGCTTTGACTGTGACTGTCATGTGCTAAGAGCAATATGATTGTGTACCTGGCCTTCAATCCAGGCATTAGAAGTTTCTCCATGTCTATTAGGCCCTTCTTGATTTTTTTGTTAGTCTCATTTCCTTCAATGAAGCAGATCCTTGAACAGCTTCTATCACTTTGTTCTTGTTCTTCAAGATCATAGCTATGGCCTTGGCTGATGTAGCTCAGTAATTAGAGTGTGGACCAGCAAACCCAAGGGTCTCGGATTTGATTCCTGGTGAAGGGCACGTACCTAGATTTCAGGTTCACTCTCCAACCCTGGTCGAGGCTCATATGGGAGCCAACCAATCAATGTGTCTCTCTGTCTCTCTCTATTTCCCTCCCTCCCTCCCTCCCTTCCACTCTCACTAAAAATCAATGAAAAAAAATATCCTCGTGTGAGGATTAACAAAAAAAAAATGATGGTAGCTATGGTGGAATGGGACATGCCAGACTGGTGAGAAATACCCATCACTGGTTTTCCACCTTCAGAATCCTTAATCACTTTAAATCTCATTTCCAGAACAATCATTCAATGTGGTCACGTACTGACAACATTAACAGTGACTTCTGTATGCTTAGGGGCGGTGATGAACAAAACAGTAGGAAATTAAATCAAGTGCAAGAGAAAATGATGTAATCAAGAGACGAAATAAATAGTAGATGTATGAGACTGCTGAGCATACTGTTTTGCAGCAAACAACGTTTTATAAGTAGAAAGAGTACACTCTAAAATAACTATAAAAAGTACAGTAAAGAGGAGCTCAGCAAGGTGGTAGCGTAGGTGGACACTGAGTTCACCCCCTTACAAGAATACACCAAATGTACACCTATATTAACAGCAAATTCTCCTGAGAGATGAATATGAGCCAATTAAACAGCCTCTGCACAACAAGCAAGAGAGTGGGTGAACAACCCAAGACCAGAGGACCAGGTGAGCACCATTGTTTACATTTCCCCTGAATCTTGATAGTAGGCAGGAGCTCCATCCAGGTTCTCTGGCCAACCTGCGGGGCATTTTAGCACATTCCCAGCCACCTTTATGAGAGATAGACCTAACAGAAACAGAAGAGGGCCTAAAGAGATTAAAGAGAACTGTGGTAGCTGCCTGCAGGGCTGCCCTCTCCAGAGAAAGTCCAGAGATAGTATGGTGCTACTGTGAGAAACCATCTCACACCACTCAGAATGGCTATCATCAAAAGTCAACTTGTGTTGGTGAGGATATGGAGGAAAGGAAACTCTCATGCACTTCTAGTTGGGCTGCAAACTGTTGCAGCCCTTATTAAAAATAGTATCAATAGTCCTAAAAAAAATCCTAAAAATAGCCTGGCCCAGTGGATTGACATTGTCCAGTGCACCAGAAAGTCATGGTTTAATTCCCAGTCAGGGCACATGCCCAGGTTGTGGGCTTGATTCCCAGGAGGGGGCATACAGGAGGTAGCCTATCAGGGTTTCTACCTCATCCATGTTTCTATTTCTCTCTTCCTCTCCCTTCTCTCTCTCTCTAAAAAAAAAACAACAACAATAAAAACATTAAAAATCAATTAAAAAAACTAAAATTAGATTTACCATAAAACCCAGCAGTTCCATTTCTGAGCATTTATCCAAGGGAAATGAGAAAACTGATTTGCAAAGATGTATGGACCCCTATATTCATTGCAGCATTATTTACAATAGCCAAGATATAGGAGCAATAGACAAATGGATAAAAAATATATCTATACATATAATAGGGTAATATGCAAGTTGGTCAGGACATCGTCACGTAACAATTGATCAACAGGCTGCACGCACTTCAGGCGTGGGTGGGCAGGGACTTGCGGGGTCGGGGACAGGGTTGGGGACTTGCACCACCGGGGACATGAGGCTGCCTCCCAGCCCGGCACCCGGCTGGGGACATGAGGCTGCCTCATTGGCTCCTCATGTGAAAGGTGAGCTTGGATCCCCATTCTTATTCAGTGTAGTGGAGCGGGGGAATTGGTTTATAGGATCAAGTCCCACATGGGGAAATGTTACTACAGTCTGAAAGTAGTAGATGTAAAATTGGGATCATATTTATTCGCTCACAGGCTTGCTGTAGAACAGACAGAGTCACCATCCTCACAGTATTCAGGATGCCCCACGTGCAAACCTAGAATGAAAAGTCGGCAACACCCCACATGGCCAAGAACTAGAAACTGCTCCAAGAACTTTGAAAGGAGCATATCCAACAGAACTGTGAGTCCCAGGAGGGCGAAGAGGAAAGCTGTCCTTGCAGTTAATTTAAGAGTTTAAGGTGCAAAACTGGCATCAGAAAGTAGTGGCATAACACCGAGGCCATGCAGTTATGTGGCAACACTGAAACCATGGGACCCTTGTGATTAGCAGTTTCCGACACTGTGGGAACCCCTTGCCCCCACCCTGGCCAATGGGTGCCGGTTACAGATGACCACATGCACAGGGATGAGGGCTCTGGGCCTGCAGTGGCAGGGTTAGGGGACAGAGGACCTCTTCTCATAAAGTCTCCCCCAGCTCGAGCAGCATCATGCTGTGTGGCGCGCGCCCACTGATGGCATCACCAGGTGACATCACCTAGAGGAGCCGCTCAGGTGGTTTCCCTGAAGTGGGGCATGTGCCCAGCTCAGAGACCAGGAGGTACAGGCTTGGGTGCCACGCAACTCCCCACGGCCCCTGCAGTGTGGCCAGAGCGGAAGCTGCAGGTTCATCATGAGGCCTGGACAGTACGGTGGCCCCGGACAGTACAGTGGCCCCAGCGCTGGCGGTGAGTGCTGGGCACCTGAATCTGGGGAACCACCCTGAATCTGGGGAACCACCCAGACCCATGGGCCTTCCCAGCTAGACCGATCTACTCCTGCATCCCTCACCAAACCCAGGTCTGACCCTCAACCTCCCCACCAGACCTCAGGGGCCCAACCTCCCAAATGGTGACCTTTGACTGCGAGCCCTCACCCTAACATTTCAGTCTCAGAACCTAACACAGTGATGGCGAACCTATGACATGCGTGTCAGAGGTAACATGCGAACTCATTTTTTTGGTTGATTTTTCTTTGTTAAATGGCATTTAAATATATAAAATAAATATCAAAAATATAAATCTTTGTTTTACTATGGTTGCAAATATCAAAAAAATTCTATATGTGACACGGCACCAGAGTTAAGTTGGGGTTTTTCAAAATGCTGACACACCGATTTCAAAAGGTTTGCCATCACTGACCTAACACCTCCCTTAACGCCCTCACCTCTGATCTAACCTTTAACAGGAACCATTGTCAACCACATCTGGTCAGCACCACTCTCGGCCCTCTATGCCCCTGCCTTCCTCAATGGAAACTGCTATTGCTTCCAGTGAACTCAAACGAAATAGGATTAATCAAAGAAGAATATGTCCGAGCAAAGACCTTGAACTAAAGAAGAAATAAAGTAACTAATATACATGAGAAAAGTTAACTTCAAAGGTAATCAAGTAATTGCAAAGGAAAGATACCTGGAACATTTAAAAAAAAAACACAATATTCAGTACTGAAAACAGACACCTGCTCCAGAGTATAGGGGACAGCATTTCTGGAGACAGTTTGACAGGATGTAGCAAATATTCAGGCCCCTGGGCTGGATGATTACATTTCCAGGAATTTATCACACACAATAATCAAAAAGTTGAGCGAAATATCATCATAATAATAAAAGGCTAATATGAAAATGTTCATCATGCCATGACACTGTAATGACTGAACAGCAGGAGGCTGTGTGTGAGGAAGGCACGGGTGGGCAGGGACTTGCAGCATCAGTGGGCGGGGACTTGCACCAGCCCCCGGGATGTGAGGCTGCCTCCCCGCCCAGCACCGGGCTGGGGGATGTGAAAAGCAATATTAAAATATTTCCTCTAATGAATTCCCTTTTAATGTGTACAAATTTCATGCACCGGGCCACTAGTGTGTGTGTGTGTGTGTGTGTGTGTATGTATGTGTGTGTGTGTGTGTGTGTGTGTGTGTGTATGTATGTATGTATATATATATATATATATATATATATATATATATATATATATATATGGGATATTGTGTCAACATGGATGGATCTGGAGCAGCAGTTCTCAACCTGTGGGTCGCGACCCCTTTGGCGGTCAAACCACCCTTTCACAGGGGTCGCCTAAGACCATCCTGCATATCAGATAATTACATTATGATTCATAACAGTAGCAACATTACAGTTATGAAGTAGCAACAAAAATAATTTTATGGTTGGGTCACAACATGAGGAACTGTATTTAAAGGGCCAGAAGGTTGAGAACCACTGATTAGAGGATTTTATCCTATCTAATAAAGAGGGAATATGCTAATTGATCCTCACGCGGTCGCAAAACATGGCGGCGCCCACAGCCTCAAGATGGTGGTGCCCAGTCCTTTCAGCTCCGCTGGGGTGGCAGGTGTGCAGCAAGGCTGGGCCCACCCCCAGGCGGGCCCGGCCGCTCCGCTCACTTGCCTCTGGAGTCCCCCAGTCCCCTCAGCCCCCTAGCCACTCAGGGCCAGCCCGAGGCACAGGCAAGCCTCAGATGGTGGCTACCCAGCCACCCAGGGCCGCCTGAGGCTCAGGTAACCAGGGCTGGCCAAGGCTTGTGCTGTCGGCAGTGGCAGCAGCAGATGTGTGATGGGGCGCTGGCTTCCCCTGATTGCCGGGTCGCCTCCTGCCCCTGAGGGCTTCTGGACTGTGAGAGGAGGCATGTCGGGCTGAGGGACCCCCACTCCAGTGCATGAATTTTCATTCATTGGGCCTCTAGTGTTAAATGAAATAAGTCAGAGAAAGACAAATGTCATTTGATTTCATATATATGTAGAATCTAAAAACAAAACAAAAAAGTCTCATAGAAACAGAGACCAAAAGAATGGTTATCAGAAGGGAGAGGGTGGAGGGATAGGTGAAAAGAGGAAAGGGAATACAGTCAACAATATTGTGGTAAGTTTACACAGTGACAGACAATTACTAGAATTAGTGGGGTGATCACATTGTAAGGTACAAAATTGTTGAATCACCATATTGCACACATGAAACTAATATAACCGATATGATTACATACCAACTATAATTCAAAATAAAATTTAAATAGGATAGTAAATACTCAAACTAGTACATAGTCATTTATTATCATTATCAAATATTATGTACTGTACATAATTGCATGTGCCATAATTTTATAGAACTGGCAGCACAATAGTTTTGTTTATAGTAGCATTATCACAAACACATGAGTAATGCATTTTGCTGCAATGTGGAAATGAATGACATCACTGGGTGATAAGGATTAGCTCCATTATAATCTTACTAGAGGCCCGGTGCACGAATTTGTGCATGGGTATGGTCCCTAGGCCTGGCCGGCAATCAAAGCACGAGCATCAGGCATGGAAGGGCAGGTCCCAGCTGACCTCTGGGCCCTGGGAAGAACCTGGGACCCTGGGACCCTACACGCCCCCCCTCCTCCTGAGTTCCCAATCAGAGATGCAGTGAGTGCGGCCAGACGCCGTGGACTGGGGTGCAATGTGGGCCACCCAGCAGTGCCACACGGAAGCCGGGCAGGCAGTGTGCTCTCTCCTGGCCAGCCTCGCAGACCAGCTCCTGCAAGAACCCACAGGGAGCCCGAATGGCCCCTGCGGTCCCGGCGTCTGTGGCCCGGCTCACCTGGAAGAGGCTGTGCGGGTATAGGGTGGGCTCCTTGAGGGTGCCCGGCACCTGAGCACAGGGGCTTCACTGGCACGTGAGCCCTGTCATCCCGGGGGAAAATAGCAGGGAGAGTGAACTGTGGGAAGTTGGTCGCCAACACCCATCCCCAGTTCCCTGTCCCAGCCTGGGGCCTGGCCCTGATTGGGCAATAGGAGCCTGCCAGCCATTGGTCGCTTTTTTTCTGGAATCTAAACAAAATAAGTGAACAAACAAAATTTAAACAAAATTATAGACACACAGAGAGAGAACTGGTGGTTACCAGAGGGGAGGGGGTTTGAGGGACTGGGTAAAAGATGGAAGGGGGATTGGGGGGTTGGGTGAAGAAGGAGAAGGGATTAAGTACAAATTGGGAAAACCAAGATGGCGGCATAGGTAAACACCAGAGTTAGCTGCCTCGCACAACCACTTCAAAAATACAACTAAAGCCGAAACTGGTTTGGCTCAGTAGATAGAGCATTGGCCTGCGGACTGAAGGGTCCCGGGTTTGATTCTGGTCAAGGGCATGTACCTGGGTTGCAGGCACATCCCCAGTAGGAGATGTGCAGGAGGCAGCTGATCAATGTTTCTCTCATAGATGTTTCTGACTCTCTATCTCTTTCCCTTCCTCTCTGTAAAAAAGCAATAAAATATATTTAAAAAAAATACAACTAAAAGACGGAACGAACATCACACAGAACCACAGGAAGGCTGGCTGAGGGGAAATTCTACAACTAGAAGGAAAGAGAAAAGCATACCGAGACTCAGAGGAGGCGCAGTGCAGAAGTAAAATACTAAGGTGCGGAGGTGCGTGCAGAGCAGGCTGGCGGATGAGGGCGCAGTTGTTGTTTTCAATCGGGAGGGAGTCTCAGGCTCTGGGCTCCAGTTCCAGATGAGTCTCTGGGGACCCAGACTCATCTAGGAGAAGCGGGACTGTCTGGCATCGGTCAGAACTCGAGGGCAGCTTTCTCTCCAAGATACTTGCAGCGGTCGCTGGGACACTAAGAGGCAGAGCCTCTGGGGACGGGACTGAGAGCAGCCATAACTGCTCGCTCAGCCCACCCTGTTGATCCCCTGGGGCCCGCCCTGTCCAAGCCCTGCACAGAAGCATTTGCTGGTTAGCCTCAGGCAAAGGCTAGATTAGCACCTCCCTAGAGGACAGAAGTTCTCCCACTGCAGACACAGCTGATTCTCACAGCCAGTTGGCCTGGAGGTCAAATCCACCCCAGTGTTACCTACAAAAATCAAGGCTTAACTACAAAAAGACGGCACACAAACACCACTAGGGGGTGCACCAAGAAAGCATAAATAATGCAGAGACAAAGAAACAGGAAAGAAATGGAGGAAGGCAAAATGCTGGATATAGAGCTCAAAACCACACATCTAAGGTCTCTCAAGAACTGTCTAGAAGCCACCGATAAATTTAGTAAGGCCCTCGTAAAGACTGGTGAGACCGCCGATAAATATAGTGAGATCCTCAAGAAATCAAATGAGACCCTCGATGTTGTGATAAAGGACCAACTAGAAATTAAGCATACAATTACTGAAATAAAGAATATTATACAGACTCCCGACAGCAGACCAGAGGAGCGCAAGAATCAAGTCAAAGATTTGAAATGCGAGGAAGCAAAAAACACCCAACCGGAAAAGCAAAATGAAAAAAGAATCCGAAAATACGAAGATAGTGTAAGGAGCCTCTGGGACAGCTTCAAGCGTACCAACATCAGAATTATGGGGGGGGGGGGGGGGCAGAAGATGAGAGAGAGCAAGATATTGAAAACCTATTTGAAGAAATAATGACAGAAAACTTCGCCTACCTGGTGAAAGAAATAGACTTACAGGTCCAGGAAGCGCAGAGAACCCCAAACAAAAGGAATCCAAAGAGGACCACACCAAGACACATCATAATTAAAAATGCCAAGAGCAAAAGACAAAGAGAGAATCTTAAAAGCAGCAAGAGAAAGAAACTCAGTTACCTACAAGGGAATATCCATACGAATGTCAGCTGATTTCTCAACAGAAACTTTGCAGGCCAGAAGGGAATGGCAAGAAATATTCAAAGTGATGAATACCAAGAACCTACAACCAAGATTACTTTATCCAGCAAAGCTATCATTCCGAATTGAAGGTCAGATAAAGAGCTTCACAGATAAGGAAAAGCTAAAGGAGTTCATCACCACCAAACCAGTACTATATGAAATGCTGAAAGGGATCCTTTAAGAAGAGGAAGAGAAAGAAAAAGGTAAAGATACAAATTATGAACAACAAATATGCATCTATCAACAAGTGAATCTAAGAATCAAGTGAATAAATAATCTGATGAACAGAATGAACTGGTGATTATAATAGAATCAGAGACATAGAAAGGGAATGGACTGACTATTCTTGGGGGGGGAAAGGGTGTGGGGGATGCAGGAAGATACTGGACAAAAATCGTGCACCTATGGATGAGGACAGTGGGTAGGGAGTGAGGGCGGAGGGTGGGGCGGGAACTGGGAGGAGGGGAGTTATGGGGGGGAAAAAGAGGAACAAATGTATTAATCTGAACAATAAAGATTTAATTAAAAAAAAGAATTTTAAAAAAAATAAATAAAATTATTCAAACTATATTTACTGAGTACCTACTATACACCTCCATGTGCTAGGGGCTATGTATACAATGGTGAATAAGATATAGTTCTTGGTCTCCAGGAGCACTTTGGGAATTTCTGAGATACTTTTAGTGAGATGTCTTATTATTATTTTTCTGATGCAATTGAAGAGGTAGCTCTATTATAGAGGTATTATGGTTTTATTCCAACAGGGAACAAAACAAAATACTACAGAATTAGAAATAAAAATTATCCTGGGAAAAATATTTGGATCAATCCATTTGCTCATTTATTTTGCTCTTTTTCCTTTAAACCACACTAATTAGTTAAAGAAAAAAGAGATGCTATAAGCCCATACAATTTTCTTGACTGATTTTACACAAAAATTTTTAGTTCAGTGTGTTTAAAATCATAAGTATGTTTTAGAATGTAAAGTTGATCATTCTACGTGAGGATATTTTCCATTAATTTTTAGAGAGTGTGGAAGGGAAAGAGGGAGGGGGGTGGGAAACATCAAAGTGAGAGAGACACATCGATTGGTTGCCTCCTACTCACACCCTGACCTGGATTGAACCTGCAACTGAGATATTTGCCCTTGACCAGAATAAAACCTGAGACTCTTTGGTTCTCGGGGTGATTCTCTAACCAGTGAACAAGTTTTCCATCTTTAATGCTTTCTGTTTGCCTTTCACTCTCAATGATATCACTGAAGTGAATAAAAACTGACTGTACAAAAGGAAATTGAAAGGGTGAAAAGGACAAAGATCAAGTTATATATGAGTAGAGATAATCATGTTTTAAATCTTATAATTAATTTAATATGTGCAGTCCACAAAAAGATACAGGCAGCAACAGAATCTTCCTGGATTAAATCAAGAGAGTCAGGGGATTAGAAATGACATGTAATAGAATTATTATTATAAGCACATCTTATTAAGATGAATGAAATTCATGTTTTGTCTGAGTTTCTGAACACATACTGAGCAATTACAAGAATGTTTAAATAAATCATCAAAAGCCTTCCACCCCGGTTAAATCCCCTTTAATTAGACAAGAGCTTAGTAGAAAAGATTAGTCTTTACAGAGCTATCAGTATTTGAAAATGAAATTCAATTTGACAAATGAAATAGCTTAAATTCAAGGCAGAGCACAGGGCAAGAGTCTAGCTATCAGGAGGTTTATTTGTAAACTTGATCCCTCGAGTAAGCCTGGGAAAAAGTACTTTAAATTCTCAGTTCTAGATTGATGGATGGATAGAAGGATGGATAGATGGAGGAATATGTGATAAAGCTTGTAAAATAAAGTGTCAATTATAGAACGAAGGTAGGGGAATATGGCTAGTCAATGTAAAATGATTTCATCTTTTCTGTATGTTTGAATATTTTATTAATAAAATACTGGAAACAAGAAAAAATACTCAGTTCTGTATAATTAGCGACAACAAAATTACAGTCCCACTTTGACCATAAAAGATAAGTGTGTGTGTTACCTCACATGCTAACCAACTTACAGTACCTGTACTACATTCCTCACATATTCCAATATTTTATCTCTAATTTAGCATATTGGGCTGGAAAAGATTAAAGAGGTGATATTCCTTCATCATCTTTATTTATACCCATCTTCATTTATATCCACTCCCTGAAGTGAGGAGAGAAGCTACAATACAGGTCAGAAGAAAGTGTGCTGGAATCTCCATGTCAGCAAACTTTATGAAAATAATTCCAAGGTTATAGTTATCAGTCCATCAAACCAGAGCAATGACAGAATTTCACTATCTGTGTGGATGACAGATTGGCCATATTTCTTAAAAGAGAGAGGATAATGGAGAAAGAAAAGGTTCTTTAAACAAATGCTTATTCCTTAGTATTTATTTAGTTGACAACATACCCAATTCTGTGTTCGTAACATCAAGAGAAAAAGGGGTCTTGTCTCAAAAGGGTAACTGCATTTTCCCACAGAATATTAGCAGTTCTTGATCACTAAAGGGATTAATATTCAGAGCCCATCTTGGAAGCAGACTGGCTAGAGATGTAAAAATAATTAATGAGGATTTGGTGGAGGAGGCAAACCATAAGCTGCAGCCATGTATGTGGCAGAGATTTTTTTGTCTGTTTCAATTCACCTGTTATATCCTCAGTTCCTAGAACAGAGCCTAGCACATAGGAGGTACTCAATAAATACTGAATGAAGAAATTCTCCTTAATTGGCTATATTGTAAAAATCATTAGAACATGGACCATGGCTTGTCTCTGCTCATATTAAAAAGAACTTGGCAGTCTAGTCCCAAACTAAATCAATCATTATTGGGCTAAAATTAAAATTCCAGTGGGATGCAGCATTTCTTGGCATATATGTGCCTGCCTCTCTCTCTCTCTCTCTCTCTCTCTCTCTCTCTCTCTCTCTCTCCCCTTCCAAATTGTTCATTTGGTAACTTTAACAGGTTGATACTTTATACTAGACTAGAGACCCGGTGCACGAAATTCATGCACGGGAAAGAGGGCAGAGTGTCCCGCAGCCCAGCCTGCACCCTCTCCAATTTGGGACCGCTCAAGGGATGTCAGACTGCCCATTTAGGCTAGCAGGGAAGGGCAGTTAGGTGCAATCAGGCTGGCAGGGGAGCAGTTAGGGCAGGGGTGGGCAAACTTTTTGACTCGAGGGCCACAATGGGTTCTTAAACTGTACCAGAGGGCTGGAACAAAAGCATGGATGGAGTGTTTGTGTGAACTCATATAAATTCAAAGTAAACATCATTACATAAAAGGGTACGGTCTTTTTTTTCTTTTAGTGTTATTCATTTCAAACGGACCGGATCCGACCCGCGGGCCATAGTTTGCCCACGGCTGGGTTAGGGGCTATTAGGCAGGCAGGCAGTGAGCGGTTGGGAGCCAGTGGTTCTGGATTGTGAGAGGGATGTCGGACTGCCAGTTTAGGCCCTAAGGGGTCCTGGGTCGTGAGAGGGTGCAACCCAGGCTGAGGGACCTCCCAGCCTCATACATGAATTTCATGCACTGGGCCTCTAGTCATCACAATAAGTCTAGTTAACATCGATTACCATAGATAGTTACAAAAAATTTTCTTGTGCTAACTTTTAAGATCTATTCTCTTACAATATTCAAATATGCAATACAGTATCATTAACTATAGTCACTATGCTGCACATTATAGGGAGAGAATATGCTAATTTACTGCCACGCCCTCAAAGATGGCGGCGCCCAGTCCCCTCAGGCCCCAGCCACCCAGGGCTGGCCCAAGGCAGAGGTAAGCCTCAGATGGTGGTTGCCCAGCCACCAAGAGCCAGCCCGGGGTACAGGTAAGCCTCAGATGTCTGTTGCCCAGCCGCCCAGGGCCAGTCTGAGGCTCAGGTAACCAGGGCCGGCCGAGGCTTGCACTGTTGGCAGTGGCAGCAGCAGAGGTGTGATGGGGGCTTCGCGTTCCCCTGATCTCCGTGTCGCCTCCCACCCCTGAGGGCTCCCAGACTGAGAGGGGGAAGGCCGGGCTGAGGAACCCCCCCTCCAGTGCATGAATTTTCATGCACTGAGCCTCTGGTATTTAAATAATTCTGGTATAGCATTCACCCAGATTTCTAAAAGGTTAACATTTAACCACTTTCATTTTCTTCTTTAACTTTCCCCTGAAATGTTTCAGAGTAAGTTGCAGACAGGACGTTATTTCACAGTCTTACAAAGGACCACCATATTGGGACAAATGGTGAAATTTGAATAAGGTCTACATATGAGATAATAATGTATCCATGTTCATACTTTAACATAATAAAAGCCATATATGACAAACCCACAAGCAACATCATACTCAATGGGCAAAAACTAAAACCATTTCCCCTAAGAACAGGAACAAGACAGGGATGCCCACTCTCACCACCCCTGTTCCACATAGTACTGGAAGTACTAGCCATTGCGATTAGACAAGAAGAAGAAATAAAAGGCATCCAAATTGGAAAAAGAAGAAGTAAAACTGTCCTTATTCACAGATGACATGATACTGTACATAGGAAACCCTAAAGACTCCGTCAAAAAATTATTAGACTTAATAAATAAATTCAGCAAAGAAGCGGGATACAAAATTAACGCCAAGAAATCTACGGCATTTCTATACACCAATAATGAATTTACAGAAAGAGAGGCTAAAAAAGCAATCCCATTTACCATCATACCAAAAAAATTAAGATATCTAGGAATAAACTTGACTAAGTAGGTAAAAGATCTATGCACAGAAAACTACAGGACGCTGAAAAACGAGATAGAGGAAGACATAAAAAGATGGAAGTACATACCACGTTCATGGATTGGTAGAATCAACATCATGAAAATGTTCATACTACCCAAAGAAATCTATAGATTCTATGCACTCCCCAGTAAATACCAATGGCATACTTCACAGGCCTAGAATAAACTCTCCAAAAATTCATCTGGAATAAAAATAGACCCCAAATAGCTGCAGCAATCCTGAGAAAGAAGAACAAAGTAGGTGGAATCTCAATACCAGATACCAAGCTGTATGACAAAGCGACTTTTCTCAAAACAGCCTGGTACTGGCACAAGAACAGACATATAGATCAATGGAATAGAATAGAGAACCCAGAAATCTACCCAAACCACTATGCTCAATTAATATTCGACAAAGGAGGCATGAATATACAATGGAGTCAAGACAGCCTCCTCAATAAATGGTGTTGGGAAAATTGGACAGATACATGCAAAAAAATGAAACTAGACCACCAACTTAGACCATACACAAAAATAAACTCAAATTGGATAAAGTACTTAAACATAAGACAGGAAACCATAAAAATACTAGAGGAATCCACAGGCAACAAAATCTCAGACATATGCCGAAGCAATTTCTTCACTGATACTAGGGCAATGGAAACTAAAGACAAAATAAACAAATGGGACTACATCAAAATAAAAAGCTTTTGCACAGCAAAGGAAACCATCAACAAAACAATAAGAAAACCCACTGCATGGGAGAACATATTTGCAAATGTTATCACTGATAAGGGTTTAATCTCCAACATTTACAGGGAACTCATACAACGTAACAAAAGGAAGATAAACAACCCAATCAAAAAATGGGCAATGGGCCTAAATAGATACTTTTCGAAAGAAGACAGAAGAAAGGCCAAAAGACATATGAAAACATGCTCAAAGTCACTAATCATCTGAGAGATGCAAATGAAAGCGACAATGCTGTACCATCTCACACCTGTCAGAATGGCTATTATCAACAAAGCAACAAAGGACAAGTGCTAGCGAGGATGTGGAGAAAAAGGAACCCTCGTGCACTGCTGGTGGGAATGCAAACTGGTGCAGCCACTGTGGAGAACAGTATGGAGTTTCCTCAAAAAACTAAAAATGGAACTCCCATTTGACCCAGTGATCCCACTTCTAGGAATATATCCCAAGAAACTAAAAACACCAATTAGAAAGGCTATATGCACCCCTATGTTCATAGCAGCACAGTTCACCATAGCTAAGATTTGGAAACAGCCTAAGTGCCCATCGGCAGATGAGTGGATTAAAAAACTGTGGTACATCTACACAATGGAATAATATGCTGTGGTAAAAAAAGGAGTTCTTACTATTTGCAACAGCATGGATGGAACTGGAGAGCATTATGCTAAGTGAAATAAGCCAGTCAGAGAAAGATAAATATCACATGATCTCACTCATTTATGGAATATAATGAACAACATAAACTGATGAACAAAAACAGATCCAGAGACAGAGAAGCATCAATCAGACTTTGAAACCTCAGAGGGAATGTAGGGGAGTGGTAAGGTCAGGGGGAGAGATCAACCAAAGGACTTATATGCAAGCATATAGGCCTAACCAATGGATACAGACAACAGGGGGTGAGGGCATGAGTGGGTGGATGCAGGTAATGTGGGGATAAGGACACATATGTAATAACTCAATCAATGAAGAAGTTTAAAAAAATAAAAAATAATGTATCCATGTTAATTTCCTGATTTTGATCATTATACTGTGTACAATTAATATGTATGAGCCTCATGCCTGCAACTTATCTTCCCCATGATAGCTTTGAGAACTTCTTTATTTTCTGGCACCACAAGATGTTCCAGAATCTTCTTGTACTTTCTCTGACCTAACACTAAAATCAGTAATTTCTATAAGGAGCCTTTTTTCCTTTACCAGAGAATGATATTTAGAAACCAAAATCTTGGCACTGGGTGTGCTCACTGGTACTACAATATATTTGTTTCTACAATCTCTCAATGTACAAAACTATGACCTATATGCATGTATACACACATACCCGCATTTATATTTATATATCTATCTGTCAATCTATCTTTCAAAAATCATGAATTGACATTGATACCTATAACTCCAATTCAACACTATAGGGTTTGTTCTAGGTTTCACCTTTTCTTTATTTGTAGTTCTTTCTCCAACAGTGAGGTTGCTGGTTCTCATTATTGACAATATGATTACTTATTTGTTAAATTCCAGAATACATATACCAGTTAATTAGTTGCAGGATTGCTAATCCATATCACTGTGCAAATCAAACCTACCAACAAGATTACAATATTTGTTTCTAGTTCTTATATTTTTTCTTAGTTTATATTAGAGCAAACTCATGGCATCATGGGGAAGCTCCCTCCCAAGGTTAGGTTAGAGGTTGAAACTCATGCTAGTAGTCTTCTGATATGAAAAAAAAAACCACCAAATCTATATTACTCACAAGGTGAGGAAGTTCCAAGCCAAGGGCAGGAGGAGGGAAGGAAGAAAGAAAAAAAAGGGGAGTTTTATCTCATTTGCTGAACAAAGAAGTCAGCAGTCTTGGGACTTGCCAAAATAAAATTGTGAGATGTTCTCATAAATTCTGGGAAAAGCCACACAAAGTAAAAGGGGGGCCTTGAAATCTAGTCTGAGCCCAAGATATTTATCCAGCAGAGGAACTTTGAAACCTGTAGAAAGAAAAGTATAAAACCCTAAACCTCCACCAGACAGGGTGCTCAAACTAGTTGGGTGCCCATTTGTGTTTTATGCCAAGGACATTTTTAATAAATTTGCTTGCTTTGCTTCTTTCATAAATTTGCAAGCTTTGCTACAACACTGCTGTCTGTCACTCCTTTGAAATCTTTCTTACAATACTGACAAGAACCAAGGAGGGGATAGCCCTCTCCCTCTGACTCAGGGGGCTGTCCAATAACACCTTTTCTGGTGCCAATAACATATCCACTAAGAACATAAAATAGTAATAAAACTATAGGCATCTAACAAGAGAGCTTTGAAACATATAAAAAATCTAATAGAAATATAAGGAGAAATTTACAAAATTACTATCATAGTAGGAGACTTTGGCACACTTCTGTTAATGATCAAAAAATATACACAAAAACAGAAATGCCTACAAACAAGTACCTTTCAATAATAACTTTAAACGTAAATGGACTAAATGCTCCAAACAAAAGACATCGAGTGGCTGAATGGATAAAAAAACATGACCCATACATCTGCTGTCTACAAGAAACCCACCTCATTAGAAGGGACTCACACAGACTGAAAGTGAAAGGATGGAAAAATATCTTTCAGGCAAATGGAAAGGAAAAGAAAGCTGGGGTAGCAATACTTATATCGGACAAAATAGACCTCAAAGTGAAGGCCATAACAAGAGATAAGGAAGGCCACTTCATAATACTAAAGGGATCAATACAACAAGAAGATATAACCCTGGTAAACATATATGCACCCAATGCAGGAGCACCCAAATTCATAAAAAAACTCCTGGAGGATATCAAAGGAGAGATCGACAACAATACAATCATTGTAGGGGACTTTAATACACCACTGACAGCACTGGATAAGTCTTCTAGACAAATAATCAGCAAAGATACAGCAATCCTAAATGACTCACTAGATCAGATGGACTTAATAGACATCTTCAGAACACTTCACCCGAAAGCCAGGGAATATACATTCTACTCAAATGCTCATAGGACATATTCAAAAATAGACCATATATTGGGTCACAAGCAAAGTATCCCCAAATTCAAGAAGATTGAAATCATAAAAAGCGTCTTCGCAGACCACGATGGCATAATATTAGAAATAAACTACAATAAAAACAACCCAAAATACTCAAACACCTGGAAGCTGAATAGCATGCTATTAAATATTGATTGGGTTACCAATGAAATCAAAGAAGAAATTCGAAACATCCTGGAAACTAATGACAATGAAAACACAACAATCCAAAACCTATGGGACACAATGAAAGCAGTCCTGAGAGGGAAGTTTATAGCTCTACAGGCCTATCTCAAAAAACAAGAAAAAATGGTAGTAAATCATCTAACTCTACAACTCAAAGAATTAGAAAGAGAGCAACAAGAAAACCCCAGAGTGAGCAGAAGGAAGGAGATAATAAAGATTAGAGCAGAAATAAATGACATAGAGACCAAAAAAACAATACAGAAAATCAATGAAACCAAGAGCTGGTTCTTTGAAAGGATAAACAAGATTGACAAACCTCTAGCCAGACTCACCAAGAAGCAAAGAGAGAGGACCCAAATAAACAAAATCAGAAACGATAGAGGCAAAATAACAACAGACCCCACAGAAATACAAATGATTGTTAAAAAATACTATGGACAGCTCTACTCCAACAAACTAGACAACCTGGAGGAAATGGACAAATTCCTAGAAAAATACAACATTCCAAAACTCAATCAGGAAGAATCTAAAAATCTCAACAGGCCAATAACTATGGAAGAAATTGAAGCAGTCATCAAAAAGCTTCCAGCAAACAAAAGCCCAGGACCAGACGGCTTCACAGGGGAGTTTTACCAAACATTCAAGGAAGAACTGAAACCTATCCTCCTCAGACTACTACAAAAAATTCAAGAGGAAGGAACACTTCCAAGCTCATTCTATGAAGCCAGCATCACCCTAATACCAAAACCAGGTAAAGACAACACAATGAAAGAGAATTACAGGCCAATATCCCTCATGAACATAGATGCCAAAATCCTCAACAAAATCTTAGCAAATCGGATCCAGCAGTACATCAGAAAGATCATACACCATGACCAAGTAGGATTTATCCCAGGGATGCAAGGATGGTACAATATCCGCAAATCAATAAACGTGATACATCACATAAACAAATTGAAAGAAAAAAACCACATGGTCATATCAATTGATGCAGAAAAAGCATTTGACAAAATTCAACACCCATTTTTGATAAAAGCTCTCAGCAAGGTGGGAGTAGAAGGATCATACCTCAACATAATAAAAGCCATATATGACAGGCCCACAGCCAACATCATACTCAATGGACAAAAACTAACACCATTCCCCCTAAGAACAGGAACAAGACAGGGATGCCCCCTCTCACCACTCCTCTTCAACATAGTACTGGAAGTGTTAGCCATTGCAATTCGGCAAGAAGAAGAAATAAAAGGCATCCAAATTGGAAAAGAGGAAGTAAAACTGTCCTTATTTGCAGATGACATGATATTATACATACAAAACCCTAGAGACTCCATCAAAAAGCTACTGGACTTAATACATGAATTTGGCAATGTAGCAGGATACAAAATTAACCCCAAGAAATCCGAGGCATTTCTATACACCAATAGTGAACTTTCAGAAAGAGAGATTATAAAAACAATCCCGTTTACCATCGCACCAAAAAAATTAAGCTACCTAGGAATAAACTTAACTAAAGAGGTAAAAGACCTCTACTCAGAAAACTACAGGACGTTGAAAAATGATATAGAGGAAGACATAAACAGATGGAAGAACATACCGTGTTCATGGATTGGTAGAATCAACATCATTAAAATGTCCATACTACCCAAAGCAATCTATAAATTCAATGCACTTCCCATTAAAATACCAACGGCATACTTCAGAGATCTAGAACGAACTCTCCAAAAATTCATCTGGAATAATAAAAGACCCCGAATAGCTGCAGCAATCCTGAAAAAGACCAAAGTAGGTGGGATCTCAATACCAGATATCAAGATGTATTACAAAGCCACTGTTCTCAAAACTGCCTGGTACTGGCACAAGAATAGGCATATAGATCAATGGAATAGAATAGAGAGCCCAGAAATCGGCCCGAACCAATATGCTCAATTAATATTTGACAAAGGAGGCAAGAACATACAATGGAGCCAAGATAGTCTCTTCAATAAATGGTGTTGGGAAAATTGGACAGATATATGCAAGAAAATGAAACTAGACCACCAACTTACACCATACACAAAAATAAACTCAAAATGGATAAAGGACTTAAATGTACGACAGGAAACCATAAAAATTCTAGAAGAATCCAAAGGCAACAAAATCTCAGACATATGCCGAAGCAATTTCTTCACTGATACAGCTCCTAGGGCACTTGAAACGAAAGAGAAAATGAACAAATGGGACTACATCAAAATAAAAAGCTTCTGCACAGCAAAAGAAACCATCAACAAAACAACGAGAAAACCCACTGTGTGGGAAAACATATTTGCCAATGTCATATCTGAAAAAGGCCTAATCTCCAAAATTTATAGGGAACTCATACAACTTAACAAAAGGAAGATAAACAATCCAATCAAAAAATGGGCAAAGGACCTAAATAGACACCTTTCAAAAGAGGACATTCAGAAAGCCAAGAGACATATGAAAACATGCTCAAGGTCACTAATCATCCGAGAGATGCAAATCAAAACAACAATGAGGTACCATCTCACACCTGTCAGACTGGCTATCATCAACAAATCAACAAACGACAAGTGCTGGAGAGGATGTGGAGAAAAAGGAACACTTGTGCACTGCTGGTGGGAATGCAGACTGGTGCAGCCACTATGGAAGACAGTATGGAGTTTCCTTAAAAAACTGAAAATGGAACTCCCATTTGACCCTGTGATCCCACTTCTAGGAATATATCCCAAGAAACCGGAAACACCAATCAGAAAGGATATATGCACCCCTATGTTCATAGCAGCACAATTCACCATAGCTAAGATCTGGAAACAGCCTAAGTGCCCATCAGTAGATGAATGGATTAGAAAACTGTGGTACATCTACACGATGGAATACTATGCTGCTCTAAAAAGGAAGGAACTCTTACCATTTGCAACGTCATGGATGGAACTGGAGAGCATTATGCTAAGTGAAATAAGCCAGTCAATGAAGGAAAAATACCACATGATCTCACTCATTCATGGATAATAGAGACCATTATAAACTTTTGAACAATAATAGATACAGAGGCAGAGCTGCCTCAAACAGATTGTCAAACTGCAGCAGGAAGGCCGGGGAGGGTTGCGGGGCAGGAGGTAGGGGGGTAAGAGATCAACTAAAGGACTTGTATGCATGCATAGAAGCATAACCAGTGGACATAAGACATTGGGGGATAGGGGAGGCTAGGGGACTGTCTAGGGCGGGGGGATAAAATGGACACATATGTAATACCCTTTGTAATACTTTAAGCAATAAAAATTAAAAAAAAAAAATATCAAGCAGAAAAATATGAGGTGTCTTAATTTGGGTTACCTAGAGAGCAGATTTTGAAACAAGAACTGGATATGGGTAGTTTATTTGGGAAGTGGCCCCAAGTATCACATCCAAAGAAATAAGGTGCAACTCCTGTGAGCAACTGAAACTCAATCCTGCTAGGAGCTCTCTGAGCAACTGTAAAGAACAAGCCTCATATCATCTCTACATAGAACAGGGAAGCTGGAACATTTATCCGCTGACTTCATCCTCCTTTGGTTAGAGTTCTTCTCCATCTCTGGGGCATTAACTCCTCACACTTTTAGGTTGCACCTATATGTAGTTTAGCAATCTTCTGTACCTTCCAGGAAAACATGTGCAGAGAAATGCTGTGACTCATGCTCAGTTCCAGATATTGGCAATGCTACATTGAACTTCAACCAGTCTGAGCTGAAGTCATGTGGATGCAGGGATCTTGCATGGTACATCATAAGCATCTTTCATAGTAGGATTACTGAAGATTTAAACGATACAAATAATTTCAGATGATGCATGATGGGTTCATTGTTGGTAAGTAGGATGAAGCTGTATCCAAAAACCTTGTATATCAGACTTTAAAAGTACATTTTATCACTTTGCAACGGGAGATATTTCAGGTTTTAAGTCAGGGAATGGCACAATCAGATTGTGTTTTCAGATTGTAACTCTTGTAAAGTACAGGATCGTTTGGAGGAGGAAAAAGATGAGGCAAGGCTGACCAGTCCATTGCAATAGTCCAGAAGACTAAGATGAATAGGATTTGACCTAAAACAATGGAATAAAGAAGAAAAATTTGCCAGAAAATTAGGAGCATAAAAGAGAGTTGGGAGAAGAGATGGTGGAGATAGTTAAATTTGGAACATTTTGAGTTTGTCTTTACAGCATCCTAATGGGGTATATAGGATGTAACCACCCAGAAACTTCATTTATTTAATACAACATTTTCTCCTTTCTCTGCTTTTGATTCAAACTGGCCTCATCCAGCACTGTGGCTCACCTGACTCCTTGTCCCTTGCATGACCACTCCTTTTATCATTAAGGCCTCAGGACAGTGAGGTTCTGATCAGCATCAAATAATCTTAGGAACAAAGCCTCAAGTCTATTTACCCTAGGGCCTAGAGACAGAGTTTCAGTCAAACTAGAGATAACATCTAGGCCTCAGTATGTTTCAGCTGCAGAGCCAAAAAGTGGTGAAACTAGAGGAAATGACACCATGGGAAACATTAGGGCTAAAAGCACTGATCAACTACCCCTACCCTAGCACCAACCAATCAGTAGAGACCATGACCCTGACCAAGACCCTAACTACCTTAGTTACCATAATTAGTGATTTTTTTCCCACTATGTAACCCATTCCCTGGAAGCCATCCAGAAGCTACATGGCCCCACTTCCTCCAGTAATAAATCCTTACTTTCTTTGCTGCAAGCTCCTTTTTGTGTCTTATTGGGCTTTGATGAGAGCAGGAAATCAGACCCCTTCAGTCTGGTAACAGAGAGATGAAATTATGTGACAGATCAAGAACACTGTGGTCCCTATATGAAGTTGTGACTTTTCAAAGGTTACGGAGCTATTTAGTTGCAGGCTGAAACCCAGGTCTGAAACCCAGGTTTCCTAACAGACCTCTAGTCTTGTGTTCTCTCATTCTAGCAATATGTCAAAACAAGCAATTATACTTCTCTATTTCTAAAGAATATTTTACCCACTGGAACACACAACTACCTCATTAAAAATTGTGTTTTTAAAAAGCTGAATGTAAAAGAGCTTATATCCTGTTATACTATAAACATTTTTAAAGGTGCTGAAAATTATCATACAAAATGAAAATTAACAGCTACACTGAAATGGAAAATATTAATTGTGACTGTAACAAGACATGGATGAAAAGAGTTCTATGGAAAGTAACCTCAGAGGGTGATCTGATCATAAATTCCTTGCTGGTCAGGTCACAGTGAGTAGTCCTGCCACAAGCATGTAACTTCTTTAGTAAAATGTTTATCTTTGACTTAAGCAAGCCCTGTCCATTTTTTCTCTGCATCTAGGCTAACACACCTTTGGAATACTTCTTTAGATCTCTTCTTCTAATGCATGAACCATCCTCTTGGGCCCCCTCCTTCTTTTTTTAAAATATGTTTTTATTGATTTCAGAGAGGAAGGGAAAGGAAGAAAGATAGAAACATCAATGATGAGAGAGAATCATCGATCAGCTGCCTCCTGCACACCCCACACTGAGGAACAAGCCTGCAATCCAGGCATATGCCCTGACTGGGAATCGAACAGTAACCTCCTAGTTCATAGACCGATGCTCAACCACTGAGCCATGCTGGTCAGGCTGGACCCCCTCATTCTTAAGACTACCCTCAAGAAAGCAAATAATCCTAGCTATCCTGTAATCCAATTTCCATTTTGCTTTCTCCCACCTCCCTGTAATTTTCCTTAGGTCCCCTCCTTAATTTCAAATGCATAAAAGAAACTTCAAAACTGTTCTTCTCTGGAGCATTTCAGATCTTGCTCCCTGGCATATCATCAGATTGGCTCAAACTCTTATACAAATTCTTTACAGGTTTGGACATTTCTTACATTGACAAACACCATCATAACAAATTCAAGAATATATACGTCTGAGTATTACCCTAAGAAAGAAAAAGAAAATTTATTCCATGGACACCATTATCATTGCAAACCTTTTACTCTTTTTTGAAATAGCTTCTAAGCCAGTTTATGAGACATAGAAGGAAATTTATAAAGAAAATTTGTGGTCATATCTCTTACACAACTGATGGGGAATTTTAATCAGTATGCTGCTACTACTTATGGTTATAAAAGCTATAGACATGGGAACTGATTCAATGAAAATGATTAAAGTGCACAATTAATTCTGAGTGAATTAGCAAATGCCTAGTCTGGATCAATGATAAATTGTGTTATAAGAAATTGGCATAAAACCTAGCTGAGTAAGGTGCTTAAATGAAACTTCATGGTATAATGGTAGGTGGAAAGGGCAACTAAGCTATAAAAACCCTGAAGGCTGACCTTACGTGAGATGAAAAAATCCTAAAAGTGACCTTTAAAGAAAGTAGGCTCAAAATCATACCTCTATTTTGCAGAACTTTCACAGATAGCATCACATTAGAGATCAGAGTACAAGGAATGGAGTGTTACATTATGATCTTAATGTTCTCATTGTGATGTCATTTGCATTACCACCCACAGGGTTCAAAGCATTTTGGAGCTATCAAGGAATTACTGTGTCTCCTTTGACCATAACAAAAATGTTTTGGAACTAGACAGAAGTGGTAGTTGTGCAACACTGTACATGTACTAAATGTTGCTAATTATATACTTTAAAATGGTTAATTTTATGTTATGTTAATTTTGCCTGAATTTAAAAAAACAAGAGAGCTACCATTTCCTGAACATTTATGTTTCAGGCACTTTACTTAGCCTTAATATACAGCACCTCACACTTCCAATAGCCCTTAAAGATAGACATTATTATCTCCATGTTCAGGATAGTGGATCTGAGGTTCAGTGAGGTCAAGACAGTTAAGTAGAAGAGTTGGGGTTCAAACTAATTCTAATTTTGACTCCCAGATTTGAACATTAATAGTAGCCCATAAAGGGAGTGGTTAATCACTAAGGTGTAAATCCTTAAAGCAATTAAACAAAATGTGAAAAGAGGAATATGCCTGCTGAAAGTTTCCTTCTTCACTTAGTGTAATGGAAAAGAGAATTAATGTGAGGACTCCTCATGAGGATAATTTAGTTACTGTAACTGGATTATAAAGTAGAAACATATTCATCAGAAACAAGGTAAGAGCCCATTTGTTGCACTAGATAAGAGATTTTCAACCTTTTTCATGTCATGGCACATATAAACTAATTACTAAATTTCTGCGGAGCATTAAAAAATTGGGGGGGCCGATCTGACAAAATATAGGTACAATTTTGATTCATTCACGCTGGACGGCTATTCTGATATTGGCTGTTGTCATTTTTGTACTTGACAATCTAAGGGAAAAAAGGTCAGTGCCCCTGACTAGTCAGGTATTACATATTTAAAATTTTTTCACTGCACACCAGTGTGCTTTCATGGCATACTGGTGGAAATCGTTGGACTATCAGTGGTCAGCAAACTGTGGCTCACGAGCCACATGCGGCTCTTTGGCCCATGAGTGTGGCTCTTCCACAAAATATCACGTGCGGGCATGCATGAACAGTGTGATTGAAACTTCGTGGCCCATGTGCAGAAGTCAGTATTTTGTGGAAGAGCCACATTCTAGGGGCCAAAGAGCCACATGTGGCTCACGAGCCACAGTTTGCCGACCACTGGACTAGATGATTAGGTCAGAAAGGGAGTGGTAGGAAGGATGACTTTATGCTAAGTTGTTAGTCCAGGTTTCTTTACATTTTCCCTTACCTCACAGCCAGATGGCTTCTAGAGATTGGGGTAGGGCTGGGCCTGTACTTCTGGGCCAAGTGACAGAAGCTATTGAAACTAAAATGGAATTGATCTTTATACTAAGACACTACCTCTAGGAACCTCTTATCTCTAAATTGTCAGTGTCTAAATGTCTCTTAGGGCAGACAATTCATACATGCAGTCCTCAACACTCTATTCTCTCCTGCTTTGTTCTCCCTGTCCCTTGGGTATTTACAATGTCTGGTATAATAGGACTATATCATGTACTTCCTTATAGGTTCTGTCATCTGAAATACATGCTCTAATTTAAAAATATTAGATAAAACTGTGAATTCAAGGAATTATTAGTTCTCCATGTTTCAATTCTGAATATAATATTTTATTAAATAAATAATGCAGACATAAAGAATTGGTTGTATTCTTAAATCTCCAGCAAGGCAACACAGTACATGAGGCTTTAGAGACAGATCTGGATTCAAAATCAGCCTTTACCAGCTCTGCAACTTTGAGCAAGTTACTTATGGTCTCTAAGCCTCATTTCTTTCTCTGTAAAGTGAAGATGCTATCTGCCTTAAGGTTATTACTATTTTTAAATTATATTATGCATCATTATACATACAATAGTGCCTAATATATGAGCTCAATAAATATTAGTTTTCCATCCCTCCCCTCTTATAACAATACTAGAGGCCTGGTGCATGGATTTGTGCACATTGAAAGGAAATTAGTTAGAAGGTGGTCGACAGGACGGGACTGAGCGAGATGGGCAGGACACGCCCCGGAGCCAACCTCCCGCAGTCCCTCCCTGGCCAGCCGCACCTGGGGTGGCACCAAGGCTCAAAGGGTGTCTGCAGAGTGCGCAGGGTCCCTACAGCAGGTGGGGTCCCTTGGCCTCACCTGCAGGGATCAGGCTCAAACTGGCAGTCCAACATCCCCCAAGGGGTCCTGGATTGTGAGAGGGCACTCTGCAAAGTTGCTATAACTTGGCAGTTCCTGCGTTGAGCATCTGCCCCCGATAGTCATGGCATGTCATAGGTACTGGCCAGTCACTTCGGTTTTTATATAGATAGATAAATTAGAAAATGTCTGATTTTTATAGCAAGAACTCAACAAGAAAACAGAGAAAATGGGGTAAGAGCAGATAATGAAATGCTTCTAACTGAGAAAGAAAAAAAGCAGGCCCTGACATTGTGGAACTGGCCTGGCACACACAACTAGATCTTGGTGTTCTCCTGTTGAACATAAACAATCTTACAGACCACAAACTTGAAATGAGGCCATTCTATTATTATAATGTATTAAGGCAAAAAGTCCACTGTGTAATCATTTTTGAACATAGACAAAGTATGAACATTGTCCAAGTCACAAAAATGAACATCCCCTTATCATACCTAATATTTGTGACTGCTGCTTCTGTATCAATTACAAATTTGTTTGTTTGTTTGTTTATTTATTTATATTGATTTCAGAGGAAGGGAGAGGGAGAGAGAGAAACATAAATAATGAGAGAGAATCATTGATTGGCTGCCTCCTGCATGCCCCACACTGGGGATCAAGCCTGCAACTGGGTATGTACCCTGACCAGGAATTGAACCGTGACCTCCTGGTTCATAGGTTGATGCTCAACCACAGAGCCACATTGACTGGGCTCAATTACAGCTTTAAGCTCAGGCCAGTCTCCCCTTCTAAGTAAGATTTATTAAGACACTCAATCATGAAATTAATCCACTTCCTGATAGCATTCATTTCCAGAGAAAAGACTGCATCCTTAAACCCTTCCCCAAATTACTTAACATGAGCCCAAATTCTGTATACAGTAATTCCTCCCGTTCTACAGATTTGCTTTTCACTGTTTCAGTGACTCATGATGAATTACAGTTTAAAAATATTAAATTTCCCTAACCATTGACATCATCTGCTCATGATATCCAACCATCAACATCATGGCACCATGATCCAGGATCACTTGAAGCAGGTGGTCCTCCTTCAGAAAGTCAACAGTAGCCTAAGACTAAATCACAATGCCTGGTCATTAACTTCACTTCATCTCATCATGTATGTATTTTATCATCTCATATCATCACAAGAAGAAGGGTGAGAGAGCACAATAAGATATGTTGAGAAAGACCACATTCACATAACTTTTATTATAGTGTATTATTATAATTGTTCTATTTTATTATTAGTCATTATTGTTAATCTCTTACAGTGCCTAATTTATAAATTAAACTGTATCATAGGTATGTATATAATACTAGAGGCCCGGTGCACAAAAATTGTGAACTCAGGGGGCGGGTGGGGGGGTCCCTCAGCCCGGCCTGTGCCCTCTCACAGTCTGGGACCCCTCGGGAGATAACGACCTGCTGGCTTAGGCCTGCTCCCGGGTGGCAGGGGGCAGGCCCAATCCCTAGGTGCAGCCCCTGGTCGGGCTCAGAGCAGGGCCGATTGGGGAGTTGGGGCGCCTTCCCCTGTCATGCACAGAGCAGGGCAGATTGGGAGGTTGCGATGCCACCCTCAGTCATGCTCAGGGTAGGGCCGATTGGGGGGTTGGGGCACCATCCCCTGTCACACTCAAGGCAGGGTCGATGGGGAGGTTGTGGCGCCACCCCGTCACGCACAGAGCAGGGCCCATCAGGGGGGTTGGGGCTCCGTACCCTGTCACACACAGAGCAGGGCCAATCAGGGGGTTGGGGCGCTGCCCCCTGTCATGCACAGAGCAGGGCCGATCAGGGGGTTGAGGAGCTCCCCCCTGTCACTCACAGAGTAGGGCCCATAGGGGAGTTGGGGCACCGCCCCCTGTCACACACAGAGCAGGGCGGATCAGGAGGTTGGGGCATCGCCCTCTATCACCCACAGAGCAGGGCCGATCAGGGGGTTGGGGCGCCGCCACTGTCACACTCAGGGCAGGGCCGATGGGGAGGTTATGGCTCTACCCCATCACACACAAAGCAGGGCTCGTGGGGTGGGGATTGGGGCGCCGCCTGGATCAGGGTGGGGGTCCCCACTCGGGTGCCTGGCCAGCCTGGGTGAGGGGATGATGGCTGTTTGCAGCTGGTCACACACCCTTCAGGGTGGGGGTCCCCACTGGGGTGCCTGGCCAGTCTGGGTGAGGGGCTGAGGGCTGTTTTCAGGCTGGCGGGTGACTGAAGCTCCCAACCGCTCCTTTTTTTCTTTTTTTTTTTTATTCTGGGCCAGCTTTAGCTCTGAGGCTTGGCTCCAGCTCTGAAAGCAGGTTTTCCTCTGCTGCTGAAAGCAGGTTTCTGGCTTTTGTTTACCTTCTGTATTTGAAACAATGTTGCGATCTTGCTGGCTGAAGCCCGACGGACTAAAGCAGGTTTCTGGGGTTTTGTTTAGCTTCTATATTTGTAACATAGTTGCTTAGAGTTGCAGCTCAGAGGCCTGCAGCGGCTGGCGGGGAACGTTGGAGTCCTCCGTCACTGAAGCAAGCAAGCCTCATGTTTGTTTCAAGCTGGCTGGCTGCCGGCTGCCATCTTGGCTGGCAGTTAATTTGCATATTGCCCTGATTAGCCAATGGGAAGGGTAGCGGTGGTATGCTAATTACCATGTTTCTCTTTTATTAGATAGGATAAGGTTTGGTACTATCTGTGGTTTCAGGCATCAACTCTGGGTCTTGGAATATATCCCCAGTGGGTAACGAGGGACTACTGCACTAAGCCCTTTCTAAACTGTCTTTCTTTAAATACTCACCTGAGGATATTTTTCCATTGATTTTTAGAAAGAGTGGAAGAGAGAGGGAAAAACAGAGAGAAATATCAATGTGAAAGAAACACATAGATTGGTTGCCTCCTGCAAGCTCCCCAACCAGGGCCCAGCCAGGGCCGGCAAGGAGTCTGCAACTGAAGTACCTGCCCTTGACCAGAATCAAACCCTTCAGTCCGCAGATTGATGCTCTATCCACTGAGCAAAACTGGCTAGGGCTCTAAATTCTCTTAAGAGGACTCATGAGTTGCTATGGTGTGCACTCTCCCTCCCTGAAACAAGCAATAAACCAAACTTATTCAATTACAGGTGTGTTTCCAGTGACCTTTGGCTGGAGGGCATTGACATACATACTGGTTACCCACTAAGGTCTGTAAAAACCAAAAACACCTCCATTTTGGTCTTTCAATATAAGTTCCTTTCCCTTCTTCCCTCTGCACACACTTTTTAAAATTACTTATTGCAATTAATCTAAATATTATTAAGATATATCATGTGATTTAATCTGTACAGAACATACTGAACACTTCCTTGAGTTCTGCTGTTTACTTTCATCAGTTGCTTCTGTTTAATAGTTCTTTTTCACTGTTTATGTAATACACAACCCCCTTTTTTATCGTAGTCTAGAAATCATTTGTGAATGCTTTATATAAAAGCCATTGTTTGTTACTATAAAACTGTCATGATATTCACTGCTTACTGAGATTTGGGGAAAAGTACACATTGGTTTGCAAAACCATCATATTTCAAGTGTACAACTCAATAAAACATCATCTGCACACGGCATCGCACACACATTGCCCCAAGCAGTCTCTTCCTGTCCCCCTTTACTCCCCTTTTTCACCTCCACCCACCCCACCCCCTTTCCCTCTGGCTATCACCACTCTGCTGTCTGTGTCTTTGTGTTTTATCTATGTGCTTAAACTTTTTACCTTCTTTCATCTAGTACCCCCTGAGCACCTCTCCACCTCCCCTCTGACAGCTGTCAGTCTGTTCCATGTACCCATGCCTCTGTTTTTATTTTGTTCATCAGTATATCTTGTTCATTAAATTACACTTCTAAGTGAGATCTCAGACTTGCTTATTTTACTTGGCACTATAATCTTCAGGTCCATCCGTGCTGTGGCAAAAGGCATGATTTCCTTCTTTGTATGGCCTCGTAGTATTCCATTGTATAAATGTACCACAGCTTTATCTTAAGATTAGTTTGGCTATTTGGTGTCCTTTGAGATTCCATATAAATTTTTGTCTTTTTTTTTCTATTTCTGAAAAAAAATGCCTTTGGGATTCATAGAGTTTGCATTGAATTTGAAGATCACTTAGGTAGTATTGACATTTTAACAATATAAAGTCTTCCAATTCATGAACACAGGTTGTCTTTTTATTTATTGGTGTCTTCTTTAATTTCTTTCAGCAATGTTTTGTAGATTTCAGTGTACAAGCCTTTTACCTCCTTGGTTATTTACTCTTAAGTATTGTATTATTTTGATGCTACTATAAATGAAATACTATTCTTTTTAAAATATATATATTTTATTGATTTTTTACAGAGAGAAAGGGAGAGGGATAGAGAGTTAGAAACATTGATGAGAGAGAAACATCAATGTAGCTGCCTCCTGCACACTCCCTACTGGGGATGTGCCCACAACCAAGATATATGCCCTTGTTTGGAATCGAACCTGGGACCTTTCAGTCCACAGGCCAACGCTCTATCCACTGAGCCAAACCAGTTAGGGCTGAAATAGTATTCTTAATTTCCTTTTCAGTTGTTCATTGTTAGTATATAGAAATGTAATTGACTTTTGATATATTTCTTGCAACTATACTGTATTTAGTAGTTCTACTAGTGTGTGTGTATGTGTGTGTGTGTGTGTGTGTGTGTGTGTGGATTCTTCAGGGGTTTTCTACACATAAAATCATGTAATCTGTGAACAAAAATAATTTTACTTCTTCATTTCTAATTTAGATAACTTATGTTTCCTTTTCTCAGTACTTTGTTTAATAAAATGGCATACGTGAGCATCCTTTCCTTTTCCTTAGAGGAAAAGTTTTCAGTTTTTCTTTGTTGAGTATGTTACCTGTGGCCTTTTCATATATGGCCTTAATTACATTGATGTTGTTTCCTTCTATTCCTGGTTTGTTGGATTTTTATGATGAAAGGATGTTGAATTTCGTCAAATGCTTTTTCTGCATTTATTTTTTTTGCATTATTTGATATTAAGTTGTGAATTTTATATTTTGTTCTGTTAATATAGTGTACCACATTGATTGATTTTCATATGTTGAACCATCCTTGCATCACAAGGATAAATCCCACCTGGTAATTAAGTATTTAGTTGAGGATTTTTTGCATCAATTTTCACCAGGTATATTGACCTGTTGTTTTCTTTTCTTTTGTATCTTTGTCTGGCTTTGGTATTAGGATAATGCTGGCCTCAAAAAATAAAATGAATTTGTATTATCTCCTATTCATTTTTTACTAGCATTTCAATTGAAGAAATTGAATATTATAAATAATATCAAAGTACATTACACACATTAACTGTAAGAATTATTTTGTTAAGTTTAATATGAGTATGCACATGTGTATGTTCATGTGTGTGTGTTACATAGTAAAATATAAATTATTTTCTTACTGTGGGTTGTGGTTTTAAAATTTTAAAATTCACTGGTATAAGCCAGTCATGGTAATGCCATTCCCTTTGCCAGAGCTTGGTTTAGGCATAGGTTAGTAACGCAGTTCTGTATAATGAGACATTAAGAGAAGTCTTTTGACTGGAAAGTTATCTATTTTATCTTTATTGTTTTTTAAAAAAAAAGCATAAGGAAGAGATGCGTCCTTTTGCTTTGCTCCAGTCTTTAGGTAATTTTTTGGTTAATGGGTGATATCTGGAGCTACTGCATGCATTTTTTGACTATATGGGAAATAACCAACTTACCAAGGATTACAGATTGTAAAAACACAATGAATACAGGCCCTAATAACATTACTGAGTCTCTCAAGCACCCGCTCCTGAAACTGCCTTACCTTCCAATTTCCTTTTATGTAAGGTGAAATAAATGTATGTCCTTATTATTTATCTACTTTTTGGTCTTCTGTAACTTCTGTTTAATTTTATGTTAAGTGCATCAAAGATGAAGATATTTTATTCTTCTTTATATTCCCTACACCACCTTGTACATATTTGTGATCACAGAATTTTGATAATTTAATAAGAGCAGGGAGCCAAAGTAACGTGTCTTGAATTTCACCACATCTATTGCAAATTTTCAATTAAAAATCATGTAGATCTACTTATTTTTAGGGAAAATAGGTCTCTAGTACAAAGATTAGGTTTTGTCTATGCCAAAAGCTAAAACTAAGTCAAAACAATTAATTGAGGATTTACCATGTGCTAAGCATCACTGAATGCAATTATAAAATCTTTCAGGCAGTCTTTATTGTAAAAGTAATCTTAATCTCTTTGGCAAAACCAAATGCACTCAGTTTTTTAAAAGACTTTTTATAGATATTTTTAGAGAGGAAGGGAGAGCGAGAAAGAGAGAGAAACATCAGCTGCCTCCTGCCTGCCCCTTACCAGGGATCAAGCCAGCAACCTGGTGGGCATGTGCCCTGGGAACTGAACTGGCAACCCTCAGGTTGCCACACCAACTGAGCCACACCAACCAGGGCTGCACTAGATTTTTAACCCATTATGTCCAGTGTCTAGAACAATTCCTGGCACTCGTAGGTGCTTAATAATTATTTGTTGAATAAATCAAATGAATATAATAAAGCTATTTAAAACATGATTCAAATAATGGTGGAAGTAATGTCACAAAGTGATGCATAATCAATTTCCAAATGAACAGTACAGGTTAAGTGTGTGCCCTTCCAACTCTTTCCTGTTTTTGCCATTTGCATTTATATTTTTCTCTAAATTACATTGTAAGGGTTTTATCCAATATGTGTATTGATTGACTTGCTATTAAGCACTTAGCAGATGAAAAAACAGACAATGTTTTTAAGCTGAAAGTTATATATATAATTAATCTACTATAACTCTTCACTTTACAAAAAAATAAATCAAGTCCTTAGAGATTTTAACGATTTTCCAGAGGGATGCGGATAGACAGTAGGATCATATAAATTGTTCTATTAATATTCAAATAATAATTGAAATTGCTATAAGACTACAAGGGCATCCTTCTCTTTTAAAAATATTTCTTATATTACCAAAAAGATGGTAGCTATAATTAAAGGTAAAATTCTATAGTTCTATAGGCAATGTCAATAAGTAAACTATAGTTATAGAACATTTACAATTACAGATCAATAGATACAAAGTTCAATCTTGTTCAGTTGAAGAGACAGTGCATACTGAATTCCTTCAGTCAGTGCCCTGATCCTAGTCTGCTCTTTATCTAGGGCAGTGGTTCTCAACCTTCTGGCCCTTTAAATACAGTTCCTCATGTTGTGACCCAACCATAAAATTATTTTCGTTGCTACTTCATAACTGTAATGTTGCTACTGTTATGAATCATAATGTAAATATCTGATATGCAGGATGGTCTTAGGCGACCCCTGTGAAAGGGTCGTTCGACCACCAAAGGGGTCGCGACCCACAGGTTGAGAACCACTGCCTTAGACCGTTGTTTATCAAATGTTCTTATTTGTCTTCATCATGAATTTCTTCTGACAGAATTGTCCCCTTAGAAAGTGTGGTAAAGAGCATGGACATTGGAACCAGAGTGCCTGAATTCATAATCCCAGCCCCACCAGTTATTAGCCATATGACTTTGGTTAAGAGTCTCAACCTCTCTGTCATTCAGTTTCTTCATCTGTAAACTGAGGATATTAATACTTGTGCGAAATAAGTAAAAATTTTAACCTTAGATAATTATTAAGGGAAAGGCAAGGTATCTGAGTAAAAATGTGTATGCAGAGGACAACAGATAGTAACTTTAAGGATATCCAATAGAGGGAAGATAGTAGTCTTTTTCTAATTACATTTTATTTTCCCTTTTGTCCCTAATTACTGCTGGCCAAGTAGCAGGAGGCTGACGCACAAGTACTCACTACTGACTTTTCATAAGCTGCTTTAAACTGCAATTAAATCCACCTTATGCCTCATTTTGAAAAGATTTGACCTAAAAGGCATCTGATAAATATTGTCTATGGGATAATCACCATTGGTTGGTGTTGCAGCAAACCATTTTTACTTTTTTAAGATCTCAAGAAGCTCACAAAAACACAGAAAGGAAAGCCTCCTTAAACGTTGTAAGAGGTAACTTAAAGATTCCTTAGAGTTTGCCCATAGCATCCTGCATCAGCTCATAAGATGTGCAGAGAATTGCAAGTGTTGATCTACAATTTCCCTTACGAGCCTCCTGAAAATGACAGGCTTTCCAGAAGACTACATTAGCAAGGATACAGTTGTTTAAGAAAAGGATGTATCTCTGATGTATTATAACACAACTTCCTGGTGAAATGCAATTTATTAACAGCTGATATTTGCTCAGAATTTCCAGGTGAATCCTATGGGATGGAGGGGACTTCTCTGCTGCCTCAGCTCACCTATTTCCTGTTTTCTTGAGTCTTTTTCAGACTGTATTCTCAATGCATTTCCTCTTCACCACTAAGTGAATGAAGTGATACCTTCACCTGCATGCTAAGAAAACTATTAATTAAGAAGAGCATGTGACCTACGTCTCTGAAAACAGCACAGGAGATAGCAAGGAAGCAGTGTAACATGCACTTATGAGCACATGCTCTCTGGAATCTAACTCACCTAGGCTTGCAGTCCAGCTGTGTCATTTACTAACTGGATGATCTTGGGCAACTATGAACCTTAGTGTCCTCATTTGCAAAATGGGAGTAATTGCAGTACCTATCTCATAAGGCTATTACAAAAATTCAGTGAGATAATTCATGCTAATTCAGGGGCATAAACACATTGTGTGTGTGTGTTTTTTCTGGTGTAAAGTCCAGAGGTGGCCAGTCCAGGACTGGTATGTTTCACCACCATCTGTAGGGTCTGGCTGTGTTGCCTATCAGCTCACACATCCCTTTTAATCAGAATCTTCAGAAGTTATAAGTAACATCCTAAGTAACAATTTCTTCTTTGTACCTTTGACCAGAAGTGTGAAATATAGCCATAGCTATGTCCCAGGGTGGTTGGTAAATGCACCACTAAAGTTGGGGCTCTGTTAGTAGTAGTGGGAAGAAGAAGAAGGAAGAAGGAAGAAGGAAGAAGAAGAAGGAAGGAGGAAGGAGGAAGAAGGAAGGAGGAGGAGGAGGAGGAGGAGGAGGAGGAGGAGGAGGAGGAGGAGGAGGAGGAGGAGGAGGAGGAGGAGAAAAGAAGGAAGAAATAAAATGGATATTAGGTAAGCATTTTCTATTCTCTGCTCTAGTCCAGCATATTTGACAGTAGTCCAGTCTCCCTATATGTAGCCACTACTACATATTGCTCACTTCCGTCTGCTAGGTCTCATTACATGCAAACCCTAGCTCCAAGGAAGATAAAGAAAGATTTCAGCAGGAAGTCTGTTGGGGTGAGTGTTGAGTGAGCCAATTTATGGTATTTGTTATAACTGATCTTTTCCTTTCTCCTATCGCAGAGGAAGGGGTGTTCCTATTTCTTTTCAAAGTCTGCCACAATAAAAAAGATCCCACTTCTTTAATTTTTTAGGATCTGACTCCATCAACTGTTACTCAATCTATTTTCAATCTGTCCTCCACTGTCTTTCTATCCCAAATCTTCCCTCACCTATACTTTCCTATCAAGGATCTTGCTTTCTCTTTCTCCTTTACTTCAAATAAACATCAAATCATCAAATTTATAGAAAAGATAGTCTATATTAACTTTTCAGGCCACAGCAATCTGGACAGATCTGTGCAGCCAACTTTTTCTTGAAAAATCTGAGTAAAGAAAAAGCTTTGATATTGCCTGAGTTAGTCAGAATGCAGACAAAAATAGGATTTTGCTTGATTTATCAGTGCTATGAGCACAGCATAGACCTGATTTTTTTTTTTATTTAAAAACAACTTGAGATGCCCTATAATTTTTATGCTGAAAGAATACAAAGTGTAATTGGAGAAATATGCAAGGAATTGTTTCCTTCTGTCTTGGCCCAAGTTTTATGGTCTTTAAGAACAAACTTTTTAGTGACTATATTTGGGTACAAAACTGCATCACAAATTAAAGTCTATTGATAAATTCATAAATATGTGGTCATATCAACTATCTTCTAACTTTATATTTTCTGGATTTTAAACATGGATAATTTATTTTATATAACCCTCAAATATATAGGAAATCATAAATCTAAATGCAAGACTACTTATACCTACCTTTTCAAAGTACCATATTTCAGGGCTCCCAGTAAAAAATGCTCATAAATATTCCCTGCCTCAGAAATTAGAAAGTCCCCCTTTGTAATCTACTGAACACTGCAAAGGCTGTGTGATTGGTTGTTTCCGCAATACCATCATTACTAGCACAGTATGATAATTGATAAGATGGTGAATCACGAACTCTGTAACCTAGGAAGTTAGCCTGAAGTAGAATCATAACTAAAATGCTAAACTTTGTATTGAGAATGATAGAAAGAAAAATGTCAAAGATAAGCATACACATTAAGCCCTACTAATCTGATACTCATTCATTGTAAAACATACTTTTTGAATTATTCATTTATTGTCACAATTCTTTTCTTTGCTAGTAGGAAATCTAGCTATGGAATGGTTTCCCTTCACATCAGAGAAAAAGTTATAACCCTCCCAAACCAAGAAGGCATACTTAAAATGACTGAATGGGAAAATAGAATGGTATATTTCAAAATAACTTCATAAATGGGGGGAGGGGTTTGCATATGTATTCTGGTAAGAACCCTAGTTTTAAGCACTCAGGATTAGGAAAGTTTTGCTTAGTTTACTGCATTTATATCATCATTGGCACATGCAATATACCAGTTTAAAATTATTTAAGGTCTGTAGTTTTATGTTTAAAGTTCCTTAATTTACTAATTCTTCTATATGTTCAGCTATTATTCCAGGAAGTAGGAAAAAAATCACTCTGGCTTGCAGTCAATAGATCATTTTTAAGTAAGATTATTATTGCTACAGATGCCAATAAGGATGGTGAAGATAATCACACTTCTTTTTCTTTTTGCTTATTGAGTTTTTTAAAAACAGTTTTACTGAAGAAAATAACATAAAATAAACTGTATATCTTTACAGTACAGACTTTGGCCCTAGCCGATTTAGCTCAGTAGATGGAGCATCAGCCCGCGGACTGAAGGGTCCAGGTTTGACTCAGGTTAAGGGCACTTACCTGGGTTGCAGGCTGAATCCAGGGCCCTGTCAGGGCGCATGTGGGAGGCAACCAATCCATGTGTCTCTCTCTCCCTTCCTTCCACTCTCTCTTTCGCTTTAAATAAATAAATAACCAATGGAAAAATATCCTCCGGTGAGGATTAAAACAACAAAAAAAGTAAACAACTTGTTGCCCAAGCCAGGTAGCTTAGTTGGTTAGAGCATGGTCCCAATATGCCAAAGTTATGGGTTAAATCCCTACTCAGAGCACATACAAGCATCAACCAATAAATGTATAAATAAGTGGAACAACAAATCTCTCTCTTTCTCTCTCTTTCTCTCTCTCTCTCTCTCTCTCTCTCTCTCTCTCTCTCTCTCTTTCTCTCTCTCCCTTCCTCTCTCTAAAATCAAGAAATAAAAATTTATAAAGTACACAATTTTGAAGTCTCAACATATGCCTATACATGTGAAAACATCACCAAAATCAGAATGATGAATATCTCTATCACCCCCAAAGTTTTCTCTTGTGTCTTGGTAATCACTTTTTCCCACCTCTTTCTACTCTCCTCTTCCTCAAGCAACAACTAATCTGATTTCTGTCAATATAGATTAATTTGTACTTCTTACAATTTGTACAAATGTAATCATGAGTATGTGTTATTTTGGGCTGGCTTCTTTCATTCAGCAAAATTATTTTGCGATCCATCCAGGTTGTATCAACAGTTTATTCCTCTTTATTAATGAGTATTCCATGGTAGGGACATACACCAATTTATTTATCTATTCATCTGTTAATGGGTTATCTGGGTTGTTCCAACTTTTTGGCTACTACACAAGATGCTCTAAACATTCATGTACAATTTTTTGTATATGCATATGTGTTTTTCTTCAGTAAATCCATGGAGATGGAATGGATAGATCATATGGTAGCTGTGCATTGAAATTTTAAAGAAACTGCCAAACTCATTTCCAAGTGGCTGTACCATTTTACATTCCCACCAGCATGGTTATAATTTCAGTTCCTTCATATCCTTGCCAATGGATATGTGATTATTTGTATTAATTTGTTAGTATGATAAAGTACATTGATTGTTTTTTTAGGTTCCTGAGTGATATTGGTCAATAGTTTTCTTTCTTTGTAATATCTTCTGGTTTTGGGATTACAGTAATGCTGGCCTCATAAAATAAGTTGGGAAGAGGTCCCTCTCTTCCACTTTTGGGAAGTTTTTGTAGAATTCATATTATTTCTGCCTTCAATGTTTGATGGAAATCACCAGCAATCACATTTTTTAATATAAAAATTTTTAAATATCTTTTTATTGATTTCAGAGAGGAAGGGAGAGGGAAACATAGACACATCAATGATGAGAGAGAATCATTGATCAGCTGCCTCCTGCACACCCCACATTGGGGATCGAGTCCCCAACTTGGGCATGTGCCCTTGACCGGAATCAAACTCAGGACCCTTAGGTCCACAGGCTGACGCTCAATCCACAGAGCTAAACCAGCTAGGGCTTTAATATAAAAATTTTAAATAAACAAATATAAGAAACAAACAAAATCATTTTTGTGATTTGGTTAATGTTTAAATATAGCTATAACTATAACTTTAAAAAAATTTGTCCGTTAGGATCATCAGCTTTTATTGTGTTCAATTAGAAATAATAAAACTCGTTATTATGGGTTTAATGAAACCCATATATATTTTAACAGCTGAAGTGAGATATTATATATAAAATTCACCTATTTAATTATACAATTCAGTCTTTCTTAATACATTCACAAAGTTGTGCAAATCACCTAGTCATCACCATAATTTAATTAAAGAACATTTTCATCACCCCCAGAAGAAACCCTGTATCGATTAGCAGTCATTCCTTATTTACCCCTCCATGGTTCCTGGCAACCACTAATCTACTTTCTGTCTCTGAGGATTTTCTTATCTGGACATTTCATATATATGATTAAATGGAATTATATACATGGTCTTTGTGATTGGCTTCTATCACTTGGCACAATGTTTTCAAGGTTCATCCATGTTGTAGCATGTATTAAAACTTCATTCTTTTTTATTGCCTAAGAATATTCCACTGTAAGGACTATATACACTTTAAGGAAAACAATTTCAACTTATATTAGATATACTAATGCTATAAAAAAGCTAAATTTTTAGTACAAACAAGTCAGCAGTTTCTAGCCAAGATAGTGGGTTTGCACAAATAATAAGAGCCTGCCCACGTTAACAGTAAGTAACATATATTCTTTTAATTAAAAAATATAACAACTTATAATGATGGCTGCACAACTATCAATATACTAAAAGCCACTGAAATTGGAACTTCCTATTTTATTTTTTAATGTTTTTTTTATTAATTTCAGAGAGAGAAAGAGAGAGATAGAAACATCTATGATGAGAATCATTGATTGGCTGCCTCCTCCATATCCCTACTGAGAATCAAGCCCACAACCCAGGTATATGACCTGTCCAGGAATTGAAGTATGACCTCCTGGTCCATGGGTAGATGCTCAACCACTAAGCCACGTCAGCCGGGCAAAATTATAACTTTCAATGGGTGACTCAAAGAATATGAATTATAGCTCATTGAAACAGGTTTTTAAAAGATATAACAGATAAAAGTCTATTTGCCAAAAATGGAAGGGAAAGAGATCACAATGAGCAAGAAGCTGAAGCTACAGACTTTGTGAGTCGCTCCTAGGTATTCTATTGTACATAGCATACTATGCAGTTCATTGCTAACTACTTCTTTAGGAATTTTGTTAACTATGTTTGAGCTAGAGAAAGTAATAAGAATTAGGACTATAAAATATCCTTAAGTAAAAATAAAAACCCAACTTTTAAAACTATTCATCCCATCATTTCCATGCTTAGTACATGTTATTTTAGCATCTATTATGTACCAGACACTATTCTAGGAATTACAAATCAGTGGTAGGCAAGGAAGGTCACGGTGCATGAAAAATATACATAGAAACAAAACTGATATGAAATATTATTGTTGTGCCTTGATGTGGTTTCCAAATTTTCTAAAATAAACCTGTATTACTCTTATTATCACAAAGACAAACAGAATAACATACATGTTTTTTTTCACAGATTCTTTTTTTATATATATATATTTTATTGATTTTTTACAGAGAGGAAGGGAGAGAGACAGAGAGTTAGAAACATCAATGAGAGAGAAACATCGATCAGCTGCCTCCTGCACATCCCCACTGGGGATGTGCCCGCAGCCCAGGTACATGCCCTTGACCGGAATCAAACCTGGGACCCTTCAGTCCGCAAGCCGACGCTCTATCCACTGAGCCAAACCGGTTTCGGCTCACAGATTCTTATTATCTATATTTAATTGGAGAAGGGTCAGCTGTTGTTCAACATAAAGTTATGGTAACCAAGACTTCAAATTATTCCTGTGAGTTTTTTCCTTGTTTGTTTGCTTCCTTGCTTATATATTTATTTATATCCATTTATTAAGTTGGGGATGGGGAAATATTTTAAGATAAAAGAGGAAGTGTATCAGTTTTCTACTGCTGTGGACCAAAGTACCACAAATTTAGCAGCTTAAAATAAACACCCATTTATTTCCATGGGTCAGAAATCTGGGCTCAGATTACCTGGTTTCTCTCATCATTATCTCACTAGGCTGAAATCAAGGTGCTGACCAAGATGCTGAGGCTCTATGTACTCTTCCAAGATCACATGGTACTGGAAAATTGCATTTTCTTGCAACTCTTGAACTCATGGTGGCCATCTTCAAGGCCAGCAGGAGCATGTCTGTTGCTTCCTATCTCTTTTAAGGGCTAACTTGATTAGTTCAGGCCTACCCATAATAATCTCCATTTTTATTTACTCCAAAGCAACACCTGCAAAATCCCTTTACAATCATATTTGCAAAGCCCATCCACAATCAAGGGAAAATTATTTCACAGGGTATGTATATCTGAGGATAAGAATCTTGGGAACCATCTTTGAATTCCACCTACCACAGAAGGGTTCTTCTTTAAAGGATTATAAGAAGTTCTCCTAGTTCTCCTTCCATTCACTCACAAGAACTGGAGCTTGTTCTGTAAATACACACAAAATTAACAATAAAACTAGGAATTACAATAGCAATGTATAAGAACTTTATTTGAAGAAGGGAAACCTTAGATCACCTTAATGAATGAACCATTCCTATATATGCAGATTCCATTGTCAGAAAAAAAATATGAAAGATCAAAAGAAACATATTGTACATAAAAAACCCTAAAGACTCCATCAAAAAACTATTAGACTTCATAAATAAATTCGGCAATGTAGCAGGATACAAAATTAAAGCCAAGAAATCTATTGCATTTCTATACACCAATAGTGAACTTACAGAAAGAGAGACTAAAAAAGCAATCCCATTTACCATTGCACCAAAAAAATTAAGATACCTAGGAATAAACTTAACCAAAGAGGTAAAAGGCCTCTACTCAGAAAACTACAGGACGTTGAAAAAAGAGATAGAGGAAGACATAAACAGATGGAAGAACATACCATGTTCATGGATTGGTAGAATCAACATCATTAAAATGTCCATACTACCCAAAGCAATCTATAAATTCAACGCACTTCCCATTAAAATACCAACAGCATATTTCACAGACCTAGAACGAACTCTCCAAAAATTCATCTGGAATAAAAAAAGACCCCGAATAGCTGCAGCGATCCTGAGAAAGAAGAATAAAGTAGGTGGGATCTCAATACCAGATATCAAGCTGTATTACAAAGCCACTGTTCTCAAAACTGCCTGGTACTGGCGCAAGAACAGACATATAGATCAATGGAATAGAATAGAGAGCCCAGAAATCGACCCAAACCAATATGTTCAATTATTATTTGACAAAGGAGGCAAGAACATACAATGGAGCCAAGATAGTCTCTTCAATAAATGGTGTTGGGAAAATTGGACAGATACATGCAAAAAAAATGAAACTAGACCACCAACTTATATCATACACAAAAATAAACTCAAAATGGATAAAGGGCTTAAATGTAAGACGGGAAACCATAAAAACACTAGGGGAATCCAAGGCAACAAAATCTCAGACATATGCCGAAGCAATTTCTTCACTGATACAGCTCCTAGGACATTGGAAACTAAAGAGAAAATGAACAAATGGGACTACATCAAAATAAAAAGCTTCTGCACAGCAAAAGAAACCATCAACAAAACAACGAGAAAACCCACTGTGTGGGAAAACATATTTGCCAATGTCATATCTGATAAGGGCCTAATCTCCAAAATTTATAGGGAACTCATACAACTTAACAAAAGGAAGATAAACAATCCAATCAAAAAATGGGCAAAGGACCTAAATAGACACTTTTCAAAAGAGGACATTCAGAAAGCCAAGAGACATGAAAACATGCTCAAAGTCGCTAATTATCCAAGAAATGCAAATCAAAACAACAATGAGGTACCATCTCACACCTGTCAGAATGGCTATCATTAAGAAATCAACAAACAACCAGTGCTGGAGAGGATGTGGAGAAAAAGGAACACTTGTGCACTGCTGGTGGGAATGCAGACTGATGCAGCCACTATGGAAGACAGTACGGAGTTTCCTCAAAAAGTTAAAAATGGAACTCCCATTTGACCCAGTGATCCCACTTCTAGGAATGTATCCCAAGAAACCAGAAACACCAATCAGAACAGATATATGCACCCCTATGTTCATAGCAGCACAATTTACCATAGCTAAGATCTGGAAACAGCCTAAGTGCCCATCAGCAGATGAATGGATTAGAAAACTGTGGTAAATCTGCATGATGGAATACTATACTGCTGTAAAAAAGAAGGAATTCTTACCATTTGCTACAGCATGGATGGAACTGGAGAGCATTATGCTAAGTGAAATAAGCCAGTCAATGAAAGAAAAATACCACATGATCTCACTCATTTATGGATAATTAATACCATTATAAACTGATGAGCAAAAATAGATGCAGAGGCAGAGCAACATCGAACAGACTGTCAAACTACAGCAGGAAGGCCGGGGAGGGTTGGGGGGTGGGAGGGCTGGATAAGAGATCAACCAAAGGACTTGTATGCATGCATATAAGCATAACCAGCCTAACCGGTTTGGCTCAGTGGATAGAGCGTCAGCCTACAGACTGAAGGGTCCCAGGTTCGATTCCGGTCAAGGGCATGTACCTTGGTTGTGGGCACATCCCCAATAGGGGGTGTGCAGGAGGCAGCTGGTCGATGTTTCTCTCTCATCGATGTTTCTAACTCTCTATCCCTCTCCCTTCCTCTCTGTAAAAAATCAATAAAATATATTAAAGAAAAAGCATAACCAATGGACACAAGACACTGGGGGGTATGGGAGGCTAGGGGAAGGACAAGGGGAGAAAAAAAAAGGAGACATATATAATACTCTTTGTAATACTTTAAGCAATAAAACAATTAAAAAAAGATAAAAATAAAAGAATTAGTGGGTGTCCTATTGAGTTTATCTATCAGGGATATTTCCACCTTTCATTGTTTTTGAATTATTTTATAATTCTAAGTTGTACATAACTAAAATAACTGGAAATATTTTCCATATATAAATACATTCTGTTCATTGGAGAGACTGTTGATTTCCCCTTCCCTCTGTGTAAAAAGACAGTTTTTAATCTATTTTTAAATTAATTTCATGAGCTATTATTACTGCTTTTTCAATTTGCCTTGAATCAATAACATCTTTCTGGTTCTTTCATTAGTTAATAAGTTAAATAAGATCTTTGATATATGTTCATATTATATTTTATGACCATCATGACTTAACCTTTACAAAATTATCCTTTAACTATCTTTTAAATTCTGAAGAATTTTTAAAATGCTAGTGGGTTCAGTATGGGCAATGATATTATTTGACCATAGCATAGGAATTCTGTGCATGTGATGAGCCCAGTTTTGCAATACTGCTGATCTATTTAGTGACAAGTATTTTGCCACTTCTTTGCTCAATGCATTTAAAAACTGCCTCCTTCTGTTTTTTATTTTCAAATCATATATACATGAAGTAAAGTCACTTTCATGAAGTAAACACGGCATTAAATTCTCTAAGGCAGGCTTTTAAGAAATCAGAATATTTAGTCCCTCAACTAAGATTCTGTAAACTTACTTCCTATCATCAGGATAATGGGAATAAAATGTTAGTTCTCCTTCACAATTCATTATTTAAAATGTGCTTCAGTAATCAGTCTCTAAGATAAATATTTTCTAATCCCATCTACCAGTTTGGTGTGGGGAATCTGGCAATTAAAAATAAGCATGTTTTTTTTCCAGGCTAAAAGCTGAATTTCCAAAATAAATAAATCAAGTGCAGCCTTTTGAAAATTGGACCTATTATCCCAAGTTGATGTATGTTCACAGAGGAAAAGAGCAAAGCACTTGGAGCTAATAGAATTGGCTGAACACTGGGATTTTTAAAAGGCCCTGGCCCATTTCCTGGCTGACCTCTCTCACAGAATAATGTAGCACAAAATTAGAGTGGCATCTGGGTAGTACAGACACACACATTCTAGACATAGACTAGTTATAGTCATAATGTTTTACATAATATTTATTAAGATTTTATTCAGCTTGAAATGTGTAGAACACACACTCACAAATAAAATTAAATGCTAGATTATTTTTTCAAAATTGATTGTAATAGAAGGTAACTATCTATGTTCCCTAACAACAATAACATTGCCTAATTTATGAACACTAGCATTACCTAGTAGAATCAGACAAAGCACCTTAGAGAAAATTTAAGCTGACAGAAATGCCACATTGTTGAACACTACCTTATTAGAATTAAGAAAGCAAAAGATTTATCTAATCATCCCTTTATCCCAGGTAGTTGTCATATGGGGCTTTTTTTTCTTTCTTCATTAGTACCTCACAATCTAAAAATAGGAACTTATGTCTCTGAATCTATTTTGTTCATCAGTTTATTTTGTTCATTAGATTCCAAATATGAGTGAGATCATATTATACTTATCTTTCTCTGACAGAGACATAGAAGTATGGAACAGAATGATGAATCTCAGAGGGAAGGTGGGGGTGGGGAGAGATTTACTAGGGAATTTATATGCATTTATGCATAGCCCATGGACACAGACAATACTGTGGTAAAGGTCTGGGAGGGGTAGGTACAGGGTGGAGGGGTTTAATGGGAAAAAATAAGGATATCTGTAATACTCTCAACAATACAGATAAATTTTAAAAAATTAAAGTGGGCTTAGTATCTCTTAGATTTATCAATTTTCAAAGAAGTCTAGCCATGTTTTGAAAACAGTCACTTATTCAGTCATCAACATAAATTATTAGGATGCATATATCTTTAATTTATTATTGTGAGGGGAAAGTACCTGATGAAGTCTTGAATTATATTCACAAAACTGGTTTGGTGTCCTGTGGGTATAGATTTCAAATTATGGCCATGTTAGGAACTAAGTTAGGAACTCAGTTCACAAAAATAATTACACCATGTTTTCTGCCCTGGAGAAGTTTACAATCTAGCAGGAAAGACAAATATATAACAATGAATTACCCTATAAAACATACAATGAGGAAAAATACAAAGTGATTTGGAAAAACAAAGAAAAGCGTGATAATGATAAAACAAAGAAAGGGATCATGAAAGTAGAAGAGGGTCACAGAAGGTAACTTTTGGGAGGGTCAAAGAATTACCAAACAGAGAAGAGGCATTACCATCAGAAGGAAAAACTTTAGTAAAATGATGTATGCCAATTTTTTCATTACAAAAAAAATTTATTTTTTTTCATTGGCAATACAAACAGGACACATTTTTTTTAGCCCCTTGAGATGAAGTGATGAATTTGGTTTTCCCCTTTATCAGGTCCATAATCAAGATTATTTGAGTCTTGAATATAGTATTAAATAGAAATGTATTCCAAACCAGGACTAGCCATAGCTACTTCAGTATTTCAAAAAGATGTTAACATTAATGTAGCAAGTGTTGATTTTTTAAAAAACATTTTATTCTCATGATAAAGCCATATTACAAATTTTCCCAGTATTTCAAAGGGGCATCAAGTGAAAATAATTTTTAAATGACTTTATTTTCGGATTGCCTTACCTAGATATATTTGGTTGAGATATTTTTGGTTTTTAGGACAGCACTTCTAAAGTGTAGCATGCTTAAATTTCATACCTGTAGTGCTTGTTACAATTCCCTAGGCTCCTGCTTATGGAATCAGAATACAGGATGGGGCAAAGTAGGTTTATAGTTGTGAGTATGTGAAACAGTTTATTTTTTTATTATTATTTACTAATTACTAGAGGTCCAATGCACGAAATTCTGCAAGGGGCTTGGCCCTTGCAGCCATGGCTGCTGCCTTGGCCCTTGTAGCCCCAGCTTCGTCCGGAAGGTCGTCTGGAAGGATGTCTGGAAGGTCATTCGGCTGTCCAGTCTAATTAGCATATTATACTTTTATTATTATAGATTGCATTATTTTCCATATGAACAACTGTAAACCTACTTTTGCTCCACCCTGTATATAGAAATCAGAGGTGGGGCACAGGGATTTTCACTTTCTACAAATTCTTCAGGTAATCCCTAGATATTATAGCTTTAGAGATTTAGCTTAAAGATGCAGCTAAGATAGATTTATTTCTGAGACCCAGAGGTTGTCTAGAAGATCTTTAGATGTTATCTACTAGACTTTTAAGGGTTTTCTGACAACATTAAGAGCTATGCTTTTCACTCTCTTGGGGCTATTTTACATTTCTATATGTCGTAAAAAATGGATAATAATGCAAACTATTTTGATACATACAGATGCAAAAATTTTGTTCTGTTTGGGGATGCAATTAATTGAAGAAGAGATGTCTCCACAAATTACATTTTATTTCCCTGTAAGCACTGATCAGTTTTGCATCTATTAGGAAATTCATTTGATTACCTATATATATATGCCTGTTCTTTGGATTCGCCTTTGAACCATACTAACAGCTTACTTGTTCAATCATTGAGAGTTAAATAAAGCCTTTGTGTGTTTATATTGTATTTGTATAAACACAATTTTACCTTTTTGAAATTATCCTTTAACACTGATTATCTTTTGGGAGTCATGAATCAACCCTAGGATGAAAAAAGAAAAATGAATGAGATTTGGTTAAAAAACTAGGTAATATGCCAGAACTAAAAGGGGGAAAGAATAGGAACAGATCTGAGATTTTGGTAACTAGGACCATGAGAAGTGCAGCAGTCTATATTAGTCAGGGCTCTCCAGGCACAGAAAGAGAGAGAGAGAGAGAGAGAGAGAGAGAGAGAGAGAGAGAGAGAGAGAGAGAGATTTGGCTCACATGATTGTGGGGCCTGGCAAGTCTGAAATTTGCAGGGAGGCAAGAAGGCTGAAAATTCAGGTCACAGCTGATGTTGCAGTCTTGAGTCCAAAATCTGAAGGGCAGCCCAGCAGGCAGAAAACTCAGGCAGTATTGCTTTTATGTTGAAATCTAAAGAAAGAATGACATCTTTTTTGGAAAACCTCAGTTTTGCTCTTCAACTGAATAAATGAGACCCAGCCACATTATTCAGTATACTAGAGGCCTGGTGCACAAATTGGTGCATGAGTGGGGTCTGGCCGGCCCACCCCGATGGTGGGGGGGAGGGGCCATGGGAGGTTGGCCGGTTGGCCCCGCCCATGATTGGGGTGGGGGGCCGATCAAGGCAGGAATGACTGGGGGGAGGGGCCATGGGCCATTGGCCAGCTGGCCCTGCCCCTGATTGGGGCAGGGGGGCAATCAGGGGTGTGGCCAGCTTGGAGGGAGGGGCCATGGTGAGTTGGGGGGGTCAAGCAGGGCCCTGATCAGGCCAGTTGGCCACCACAGTGTGTGTCATAGTGACCGGTCATTCCGGTCGGTCCATTGTTCTGGTCGCTTGGCTTTTACATATATAGATTCTGCTCTACTCAAAGTCTATTGATAGCAAATTTTAATTGTATCTTAAAACAAACAAACAAACAAACAGAAAACACTGCAAAGTAACATCTAGGCCAGGGGTGGGCAAACTTTTTGACTCGAGGACCACAATGGGTTCTTAAACTGGACCAAAGGGCCGGAACAAAAGCATGGATGGAGTGTTTGTGTGAACTAATATAAATTCAAAGTAAACATCATTACATAAAAGGGTACGGTCTTTTTTTTCAATAGTTTTATTCATTTCAAACGGGCCGGATCTGGCCCGCGGGCCGTAGTTTGCCCACGGCTGATCTAGGCTGATATTTGACCAAATTAGCTGGGTACCATAGACTAGCCATGTTGACACATAAAATTAACCATTACACAGCCCCAAACTTTTTAATATACTTACAGTTGAGTCAAGAATAAGTCTTTTGTGCACTGTCTAAGAGTAGTGCTTCCCAAGTTTTAATGCACAAAGGAATCACCTGTGAATCATGTTATGTGTAGATTCTGATTTAGGCGGTTTGGGTAGGCCCTAATTAACTCCCAGATGATGCTAATGATGCTGGTTCTTGGACCACACTTTGGGTCTAAACCAGCACTGCACATAGAAATATTATTGAAGCCACAAATATGAGCCACATAAGTAACATAAAATTTCCTAGCGGCTACATTAAAAATGTAAAAAAAAAGAAATTGGTAAAATTAAATTTAATAACTATTTAACCCATAATATTAAAAATATTATCATTATAAAATGTCATCAATATAAAAATGGTTAACAATATCTTTTACATTGTTTTTATACCAAGTCTTTAAAACTAGGGTATATTTTACACTTACAGTACATCTCAATTTGTACTAGTCATATTTCATGTATTCAACTGTCACATTTAGCTGTTGGCTACCACAGCGAACAGTACAAGACTAACCATTCATGTAGGAGCCATAAAGGAGTATCTATCCGGATGAGTACTTGAGTCACTATTTTTCCCTCACCTTCTCATTTCTTCTTTTAGCTAAGCCTTTATTAAGTGAGATTTGTATTCAGGAATCAAGTGCATTTTAGCACAGACATTAACAACATTGGGACATGAGGCTGAACTATGCAGATTACTATCAGTCTTTGTTTCTTTTTCTCTCTTTAAGAAGTAGAGAAACGTCTACATTCATACATAGTAAGAGATGTAATACTATTGCATCAGTTTCTGATGTTGGAGTGCATAGTTGACATTTGCCCAACCCTCTCTTGGTTCTGCCAGCTGAGACTAGGATTAATGCAAGGATCCTGGACCATGATGCTGACATCTCAGAAAATCTGATCAAGTTTGGCCAAAGGCAAACACAATTCCATTCCAATGCCTAAACACTCCCTGTACTGATGCCTTTCAATATTATACCCTATAGCTGAAATAAATATTTCATCTCCTAGGAAGAGGAACTGGATCATGAAATGCTTCAGTGATGCATTAGACCTAGCACTTGAGAGATTGGCAAAACTTTGTGGGAAAAGTTCAAAAGATATAATATACCAGATAAAGAACAGGTATGAACAATTGTATGTATAAATCTAGTGGTAAAGAGGAAGGTCTTCAGTTTGAATCTTTGCCTTAATACTTACAAACACTACTGTGATTTTTATTCCATTTACTTATCTATGTGAAATCCCTGCCTTATTCCTTTTAGTTTCTTGCTCCCCTATTAGATAACCCTATCCCCATATCACATGCTCAATTACTTACATAGTTTATTTTATATCTGTGGGTAGGGAAATTCCCTTATGTTGTTTCACTCCCCTTCCCCACCACCCCTTATTGTACAGGTGAAGTTATCTCCTGGGCAGCCATTTTATCTTACTCGCTGGCTTACAAAAAAAAAAAAAGCTAACTAGATTTAAATTCAGAAGAATTACATTTACTCTTTTTTTTATATTGCCTTACTTAATTTAAAAATTTGAACCATTTTTCCATTTACATAGTAAAGTCATCCTCATAATTTTGTTAGCATTAAATAGAATCTAATAAAAGACAAAGATGCAAATTGACCATACCTTCGTTATGCCTTAAGCCATGCCCACTAGCCAATCAGAGCAACTATATGCAAATTAACCCACACAAGATGGCGGCTGGCAGCCACGGAGCTGGAGCGAGCATGAGGCTTGGTTGCTCCAGTGATGGAGGAAGACAAGCTTTCCACCTATGGCAGCCAGCTCTGACCTCCACTGAAGGCAACAAAGTTTCAATTATAGAAGGTAAATAAACCCCAGATACCTGCTTTCAGCCGGCCATGGCCACAGAGCTGGAGCGACCAGGAGGCTTGGTTGCTCCAGTGATGGAGGAAGCCAAGCTTCCCGCCCATCCTGGCCGGCTCTGAGCTCCACTGAAGGCAACAAAGTTTCAATTATAGAAGGTAAATAAATCTCAGAACAAAAAAAAAGAAAAAAAGGAGAGGCTGGGAGCTTCCATCAATAGGGGGCTTGGCCAGCCTGAAAATGGCCCTCAGCCCCTCACCCAGACTGGCCAGGCACCCCAGTGGGGACCCCCCACCCTAAAGGGGGTGTGACCAGCCTGAAAACAGCCATCAGAGCCTCACCCAGGCTGGCCAGGCACCCCAGCGGGACCCCCACCCTGATATGGGACACCCTTCAGGACAAACCAGCTGGCCCCCACCCATGCGCCAGGCCTCTATCTTATATAATAAAAGGGCAATATGCAAATTGACCCTAACAGCAGAACGACTGGGAATGACTGGTCACTATGACACACACTGACCACCAGGGGGCAGACTCTCAATGCAGGAGATGCCCCCTGGTTGTCAGTGCACTCCCACACGGGGAGCTCTGCTCAGCCACAAGCCAGGCTGATGGCTGCCAGTACAGTGGTGGTGGTGGGAGCCTCTCCCATGTCCTCAGCAGTGCTAAGGATGTCCGACTGCAGCTTAGGCCTGTTCCCCACTGGCAAGTGGACATCCCCCGAGGGCTCCCAGGCTGCCAGAGGGATGTCTGATTGCCAGCTTAGGCCCAATCCCCCAGGGAGCGGGTCTAAGCCAGCAGGTGGTCATCCCCCGAGGGGTCCCAGACTGCGAGAGGGCACAGGCTGGGCTGAGGGACTGCCCCCCCCCCCACCGAGTGCACAAATTTTTGTGCACAGAGCCTCTAGTACTTAAATAATAATGACTAGAAATTAGTAGATCCTCATTAAATTACATTGTCACCCTTTAAAAAAATGTGTGAGCAAGAGAAAATAGCAACTTTTGAAAGGCAGGTCCTATAACATAGACCATTCTTAGACTGAGGGTGTCTAAGGATTAAAGGTACATTTCAGTTAGCTTTTCAATTTTTTACCATTTGCAAAGATTACTTATATGCATTTCCAGTTAGAACTTCAGTGCATAATTGTAAATAATAAAAATTAAAATATATTACATGCATCTATAAATCTAATAATAGTCATGAAAGTGAATTAAATTGTATGTTAGTGAATTTAAGCCTTGTAATAAGGGATAATTGGTATGAGATAGAATTACGAAATCAACTCCAAGGAAGCTGTCCAAGGTCAAAATGCCAGTAGCTCTGTTTATGTACCCAAATCGAATAGGTGCAGGAGATATTGATGGGTCTTGTAACTCCAGGAAGACTCGTAATCTAAAAGGAAAGAAGCTAATAAAGGACTAGACTTCTAAAATCTAGTCAGGATATAGGTAGTCGAGTGTAATTCTTTTAGATAACAGTTTCTTTCCTTACAGGTAAAATTCTGATGCCTGACATGCATACATTTACAATGATTACTTCTCTGCAAAGTGAAATTGGCACAGTTCTCTGTTCAAAGTATTAATTTCACAATAATTGTTTTTGTATGTTTGTTTTTAATCCTCACCTGAGGATATTTTCCCATTGATCTTTTTAGAGAGAGTCAAAGGGAGGGGGAGAGAAAGAGAAACATCAATGTGAGAGAGACACATGGATTGGTTGCCTCTCGTATGCTCCCAGATGGGGATCAAGTCTGAAACCAAGGTACATGCCCTTGATTGGAATCAAATCCAGGACCCTTCAGTCTTCGAGCCAATGCTTTATCCACTGAGTCAAACTGGCCAGGGTCACATTAATTGTTTTTAGTAAAACATTACACCACTAGTGTATAGAATTTACACATAGTTATTCTCTTTTTCAGTTTGCTAGGATTTATAGGAACTTTAAGTAGATGCTAGTAGAATATATCTTCTCCAGGCTTTCAGCTCTGTTACATAAACATACTTAGACTCTTTCACAATTTGCAATATACTATATATGGCAATGAGAAAAGTTCAGTGTGAAAAGTATAGTGTGAAAACACTATAGTTAGAATGGACCTAAAGGAAAATTAATAATAGAGATAGATATTTCAAAGAATAAAAATTGAAACACTATGTTGACCTTGAGCTATGCAATTTTAATTTTGATGAGAACAATTACTAAAAATGATATATGTTTGGTATTGGGACGACAGTCATTTAAAGTCTCTGAATATTTGGAGTAACCACTATAAAAATTACAAGCAAGAAGTTTGGTCATGGGTTTACTATCCCTTTGCCAGAACAAAATTGGTTAAGATGATATCTTTTGTTAAGAAAATCGCCATTAGGGAAGATAGGTCCAACAGGGATTGATATGAAGGTCAAGTGAGGTCCAAAAAAGTATTTTTGGTGATTAAGTTGTTTTTCTTCCTCCAACCATTTACTATTGGATTCTAAATCATTAAGGAGAATGATTACATTTAACACACCTTAAATTTTGACAACCAATACAGTGTTATTTTCAGGACCACTGAGAAGGGTCTTTAAACCAGAGGTTTATAGAATGGATGTTTACAAGATGATCCATGGAGTACAGGAAGGAAAAGAAATTCTATTTAGATTTTTTTATTTATTTTGTTTTGCTTATTGTATTTTTACAGAACTTTATTGAGATATAATTTACATATCATAAAATTTCATCTGTTTGAGAGAAAGTCAATGGTTTTTTTGTATATTCAGATTTGTACAACCATCACCAGAATCTTATTTTAGAACATTTCAATACTCCAAAAATAAACCCCCAAACATTAACAGTCTCCCCTATTGACCCTTCACCCCATCTCCAGGAAACCACTAATATACTATCTATCTCTATAGATTTTCCTATACTGGACATTTCATATAAATGGAATCCTATCTAATAAAAGAGTAATATGCAAATTAACCATCACACCCTCACTCCATCAGTATGTCAAAAAGATGGCGGCAGCCACGGAGCTGGAGCCAGCAGGAGACTTGGTTGCCCTGGCGATGCAGGAAGCCAAGCTTCCTGCCTGTACTGGCCAGCCCTGAGCTCTGCTCAAGGCTAAAAAGTTTCAATTATAGAAGTTAAATAAATCCCAGATACCTGCTTCAAGCCTGCGGCCATGGCCAGCCAGAAAACAGCCATCAGCCCCGCACCCATGCTGGAAAGGCACCCCAGTGGGGATACCCAAACTGAAGGGGGTGTGACCAGCCTAAAAACAGCCATCAGCCCCTCACCCAGGCTGGCCAGGCACCCCAGTGGGGACCCCCACCCTGAAGGGAGTGTGACCAGCCTGCAAACAGCCATCAGCCCCTCACCCAGGCTGGCCAGGCAACCCAGTGGGAACCCCCAACCTGAAGGGGCTGTAGCCAGCCTTCAAACAGCCATTAGCCCCTCAAAAAGAATGGCCACACCCCCATGGTGTGATGGTCCCCACTGGGGGGGCTTGCCAGCCTGCAAACAGCCATCAGCCCCTCACCCAGGCTGGCCAGGCACCCCAGTGGGGACCTCCACCCTGAAAGGGGTGTTGCCATCCTGAAAACAGCCCTCAGCCCCTCACCCAGGCTGGCCAGGCACCCCAGTGGGACCCCCACCCTGATATGGGACACCCTTCAGGGCAAACCAGCCGGCCCCCACCCATGCACTAGGCCTCTATCCTATGTAATAAAAGGGTAATATGCAAATTGAACCTAACAGAACAACTGGGAATGACTGGTCACTATGACACACACTGACCACCAGGGGGCAGACTCTCAATGCAGGAGATACCCCCTGGTTGTCAGTGCACTCCCACAGGGGGAGCTCTGCTCAGCCACAAGTGAGGCTGATGGCTGCCAGCACTGCGGTGTTGGCGGGAGCCTCTCCCGCCTCCTCAGCAGTGCTAAGGATGTCTGACTGCAGCTTAGGCCTGCTACCCCTGGCAAGTGGACATCCCCCGAGGGCTCCCAGGCTGCCAAAGGGATGTCTGTCTGCCAGCTTAGGCCCAATCCCCCATGAAGCGGGCCTAAGCCAGCAGGCAGACATCCCCCAAGGGGTCCCAGACTGCGAGAGGGCACAGGCCGTGCTGAGGGACCCCCCGAGTGGACAAATTTTTGTGCACTGAGCCTCTAGTCATATAATAATTTTTTATTATTATGGGCTCTTTCACTTAGCATACAGTTTTCAAGGTTTATCCACTCTGTAGCATGTATCAGTACTTGATTGCTTTTAAAGCTAAAAATAGTCCATTGTATGGATATAACATGTTATTTATCCATTCATCCACCGATGAAAATTTGGATTGTTTCCACTTTTTGGCTAATATGAATGATGCTATGAACATTCATGTAGAAGTTCTTGTATGGAATACATTTTCAATTCTCTTGAGTATATAGCCAAGTGAAATTGTGGATCATATGGTAACTCTGCTGAACTGACAGAATGTTTTCCATAACAGCTACATCATTTTACATTTCTACCAGCAATGTATGAGGGTTCCATGTTCTCCACATTCTGGGCAACATTTGGTTTTTTCCCTTTATTTGATTACTAGAGGCCTGGTGCATGAATTCATGCATGGGTGGGGTCCTTCAGTGTGACCTCTGGGGATCAGGCCCCAGATCACGCCCCTAGCCTCGCAGACCCAGCTCACACCCCCAGCCTCACAGCCCTGCCTGGCACCCCACCATGGTCTGGCGCTGCCCCCTCACCTGCTCCACCATCCCACCTGTGGGGTGATCAATTGGGGGCAGCCCCCCCAATCCGGCTCCCTCAGTGCCTGGGATCCAGGCAGCTTCCCTGCCCCCTGCTGCCACTGGTCGCCATCTGCAGGGCGATTGATGGGGCAATTGGGCCCCACTCGCACCCGCGTTGGCCTGGCACCGCCCACTCATCTGCTCCACCATCCCACTGCAGGCCCACTCTTGTTGGGGCCCATTGGGGCCGACAGCACCTCCACTGCCACCTGCTGCCAGTGCCGCATTGGAGAAGCCTGCCATGTTCTGTGCCATCCCCTGGTGGTCAGTGCACGTCATAGTGAGCAGTTGAACTCCTGGCCGAACAATTTGCATATTAGGCTTTTATTATATAGGATAGTCACCTAGAACCGTGGTCGGCAAATTGCGGCTCGCGAGCCACATGTGGATCTTTGGCCCCTTGAGTGTGGCTCTTCCTAAGCCTTAGGAGGACCCTAATTAAGTTAATAACAATGTACCTACCTATATAGTTTAAGTTTAAAAAATTTGGCTCTCAAAAGAAATTTCAATCGTTGTACTGTTGATATTTGGCTGTGTTGACTAATGAGTTTGCCGACCACTGACCTAGAGGATATGCAGTGATATCACCCTGTGGTTTTGATTTGCATTTTTCTGATGTCTATTGGTATTGAGCACTTTTTCATATATTGATTGGCTTTTTTTTTGGTCTTCTTTGAAGAAATGTCTATTCATATACTTTGCCTATTTTTAAATTGGGTTGTCATTTTAATGTTGAGTTGTGTTTTTCATATATTTTGAATACAAGCCTCTAGTATTCATATTTATTTTTATCTTGTTTTACAATTTCTAATTTTTAATACACTTTATAATGAACACTAGAGGCCCATTGCAGAAAGATTCCTAAAAGAATAGGGCTTCCTCAGGCCTATTCCTGCAAGAATAGGGCTTCTTGAGGCCGCTGCCTCGCTCCTTCCTGTCTCCGCCGCCTGGCTTCCTCCTGTCTCTGCTGCTGTCCCACCCGGCCACCCTGGGTCGCACACATGAGGGCCAGATGGTAGTCAGGTAAGCGGCGGATTGCTGCTGTCCTGCCCAGCTGCCCCAGTTGCAGATGGCAGGCCCAGATGGCAGTGGGGCAGGTGGCGAATGGCACTGTCTCGCCCTGCCTGCAGTATACAAATTAATGGCCATCTTTGTTGGGTTAATTTGCATACTCTTCTGATTGGCTGATGGGCGTAGTGAAGGTACAGTCAATTAGCATCTTTGTCTTTTATTAGTGTAGATAATAGTATAATAATAAGAGTATATTAATTATAACTAAGTTTGGAGGCATGTGCTCAGTTATTTTTATTGTTAGGACCTGCAAGTAAAAGTCTATTGAGCACTGCTTTAGACCAATTTTTTTCCTTCCATGCTTTTGCTGTTTGCAAGAAGGGAAAGTGAGCTTAAGTCAAACTTCAGGTCTTATATATATTTTTTATTTTTTAAATATACTTTATTGTTTTTTTACAGAGAGGAAGGGAGAGGGATAGAGAGTTAGAAACATTGATGAGAGAGAAACATCAATCAGCTGCCTCCTGCACACCCCCTACTGGGGATGTGCCCACAACCAAGGAACATGCCCTTGACTGGAATAGAACATGGGACCCTTCAGTCCGCAGGCCAAGGCTCTATCCACTGAGCCAAACTGATTAGGGCTTTATATATTTTCGTTACTATCCTATTGAAGTGTGCCTGGTACATGCAAAGTATTTTAGGTTATGCTAGATAATTAACACATAATTTAGGAAACCCTAAATATGAGAAATGAGGAAGAGTGACTAAAATGTGCTACCACATAGTGACTGCTCTAGGAAATATTAACCAAGATAAACATCATCATCATTTCAATTCTACAGATTATATGAGGAGCCATGTTAAGTAACATGGACAAGGTCATACAGTTCATAAATGGTAAAGCTGAAATTTTAATTCAAGTCTAACTCCAAAGCCATTGTTTTCTATGTGACAATGCCTATCAGTAATATAATAAGTGAGATTTCTGCAGTGAGCAATAAATTGGAGATGACTTCCTTCTAATCCTTAGGTATTATGATGACATTTTGATTTATCAAAGTGTTCAGGTCTGTGTCAGTGGTTATTTTTATAGCTAATAAACATGTAGGGGCAAGAACAATTTTGTCTTACTGCAACATGTAAGTAGAATTGATAACTGAGATAATGTTTAAGTCAATGTTTGACATAAAAAGAAAAGATATACATCATTGGTGAAGTTTATTCCTCTATATCAGGGGTCCTCAAACTTTTTAAACAGGGGGCCAGTTCACTGTCCCTCAGACCGTTGAAGGGCCGGACTATAGTTTAAAAAAAACTATGAACAAATTCCTATGCACACTGCACATATCTTATTTTGAAGTAAAAAAACAAAACAGGAACAAATACAGTATTTGTATTTGCATGTGGCCTGTGGGCCGTAGTTTGAGGACCCCTGCTCTATATCTTATTTTTTTGTTGTTGCAATAGTAAATGAGATGTTTTTTTAGTTTCTCTTTCTGAGAATTCTTGGGGTATAAAAATACCATCGATTTTTAGGTATTAATTTTGTATCCTGCTATGTTACCAAATGAATTAAATCTACTTTTTTTGGTGGAGTATTTAAAGTTTTCTGTTACAATGTCATGCCATCTGTGAATAATGACAGTTTTTCTTCCTCCTTTTCAATTTGGATGCCTTTTATGTTTTCTTTTTGTCTGATCACTGTGGCTAAGACTTCCAGGACTGTGCTGAGTAAGATTGGTGAAAGCAGACATCACTGTCTTGTTCCTGTTCTTATGGAAATGGTTTTAGTTTTTGCCCAGGCTGTAAGTTTGTCATATGTGGCCTTTATTATGTTGAGGTATGATCCCTTTATTCCCACTTTGCTGAGAGTTTTTATCAAAAATGGCTGTTAGATTTTGTTGAATGCTTTCTCTGTGTCTATTGATATGATCATGTGATTTTTGTCTTTCAATTTGTGTATATGATGTATCACATATATTGAATTGCAAATATTGTACCAGCCTTTCATCCCTGGAATAAGTCCCATTGGCCATGGTAAATGATATTTTTAGTATATTGCTGGATCTGATTTGCTAATATTTTGTTGAGGATTTTAGCATCTATGTTCATCAGGGATATTGGTCTTTATGTTGTCTTTATCTGGTTTTGACATTAGGATAATGCTGGCATTATAAAAAGAGCTTGGAAGTGTTCCTTCCCTTGGATTTTTTGGAATAGTCTGAGGAGGATAGGTGTTAGTTCTTTGAATGTTTGGTAAAACTACCCTGTGGAGATATCTGGACCAGGGCTTTAGTTTTCTGGGAGTTTTTTCTTTATTATTACAGCTTCAATTTCATCAGTTGCTATTGGCCTATTCAGGTTTTCTGATTCTCATGAGTCAGCTTTGGAAGATTCTATTTTTCTAGGAATTTTCCCATTTTGTCCACATTGTCCAGCTTTTTGGTCTATAGTTGTTCATAGTATTTTCTTGCAATCCTTTGAATTTCTGTGGTGTCAGTTGTTACTTCATCTCTTTTGTTTCTGATTTTATTTATTTTGTCCCATGTTTCTTGTTTTAAAATATTTTTTACTCATTTCAGAGAGGAAGGGAGAGGGAGAGAGAAAATCAACGATGAGAGAGAATCATAGATTGGCTGCTTCCTGCATACCCCACACTGTTGCTTGAGCCCGCAACTCAGGTGATGTGAACTGACTGGGAATCGAACCATGACTTCCTGGTTCAAAGGTCAAAGCTCAACCACTGGGCTATCTTTGTTTCTTGATGAGTCTGGCAAAAGGTTCATAAATTTTATTTATCTTTTCAAAGAACCAGCTCTTGGTTTCATTGATCTTTTGTATTGTATGTTTTTCATTTTTAGTTTCTCTGTCATTTATTTCTGCTCTGATCTTTATTATTTCCTTCCTTCTACTTACTCTGGGCTTTCCTTTTTGTTCTTTAGCTAATTCTTTAAATTGTAGGGTTAGGTAGTTTATTAAAAGTTTTTTCTTGTTTTTTGAGGTAGGCATGTCATGCTATGAACTTCCCTCTTAGGACTGCTTTCAGTGTGTCCCATAGATTTGGGGTTGTTGTGTGTTCATTTTCATTTGTTTCCATGAAGTGTTTTATTTCTTTCTTGATCTCACTAGTAATCTAGACATTGATTAATAACATTCTATTTATCCTCCATGAGTTTGCATGTTTTTGATTACTTTTACTATAGTTGATTTCTAATTTCATACCATTGTGATCTGAGAAGATGCTTGATATGATTTCAATCTTCTTGAATTTGTAGAGACTTGCTTTATGTACTAACATGTTGAAACATGAGACATAGGTAGATATAAACAAGTGGAAGAATATACTGTGCTCATGGATTGCTCGAATTAACATCATTAAAATGTCCATATTGCCAAAAGCAGTCCATAGGTTCAATGCAATTCCTATTAAAATACCAATGGCATATTTCACAGATCTAGTACAAATACCCCAAAAATTTATGTGGAACCAAAATAGATCCCCAATAGCCATAGCAATCTTAAGAAAGAATAACGGAATTGGAGGAATCACAATACCAGATATCAAATTATGCTACAAAGGCACTGTACTCAAAACAGCCTGGTACTGGCATAAGAACAGGCACATAGATCAATGGAACAAAACAAAACCCAAGCCATAACGATCAATATTTGACAAAGGAGGCAAAAACATACAATGGAGTCAAGATAGCCTCTTCAATAAATGGTGTTGGGAAAATGGAATGTGCAAAAAATTGAAATTAGACCACCAACTTACACCATACACAAAATAAACTCAAAATGAATTAAAAACTTAGATGTAAGTCGTGAAATCATAAAAATCCTACAAGAAGCCATAGGCAGCAAAATCTCAGACATTTCTCATAGCAATATGTTCATGGATACATCTCCTAGGGCAAGGAAAACTAAGGAGAAAATAAACAAAGTGGACTACATCAAAATAAAAAGCTTCTTCATAGCAAAAGAAACCAATTTTGCCAGCGCTATTTATTGAAGAGACTGTCTTGACTCCATTGTATGCTCTTGCCTCCTTTGTCAAATATTAATTGAACCTAATGACTTGGGTCGATGTGGGGGTTCTTTGTTCTGTTCCATTGGTCTATATGTCTGTTCTTGTGATGGTACCAGGCAGCTTTTAGGACAGTGGCTTTGTAATATAGCTTGATATCTGGTATTGACATCTCGCCTACATTTTTCTTCTTTCTCAGGATTGCTGTGGCTATTAAGGGTCTTTTTTTATTCCATATGAATTTTTGGAGTTTGTTCTAGGTTTGTGAAATATGCCGTTGGTATTTTTTTTTTTTAATGATTAAAGTTTTACATAAGTCTCCTTTTTCCCCAGTTGACCCCCCAGTCACAGCCATTCCCACCCCAGGCAAGCGCCCACTGCCCTAGTATCTGTGTCTATTGGTTATGCTAATATGCATGCATACAAGTCCTTTGGTTGCTCGCTAACCACCCTCCCTCCCCTGCCATTTGTCTCTGGATCTATTCTTGTTCATCAAATTATGTGGATCATTATATCCCACATATGAGTGAGATCATGTGATATTTATCTTTCTCTGACTGACTTATTTCGCTTAGCATAATGCTCTCCAGTTCCATTCATGCTGTTGCAAATGGTAAAAGTTCCTTATTTTTCATAGCAGCATAGTATTCCATTGTATAGATGTACCACTGTTTTCTAATCCACTCATCTGCTGATGGGCACTTGGGCTATTTCCAAACCTTAGCTATTGAAAATTGTGCTGCTATGAACATAGGGGTGCATACATCCTCGCCAGCACTTGTTGTTTGTTGATTTGTTGATGATAGCCATTCTGACAGGTGTGAGATGGTATATCATCGTTGTTTTGATTTGCATCTCTTGGATGATTAGTGACTTTGAGCATGTTTTCATGCCTCTCGGCCTTCTGTATGTCCTCTTTCGAAAAGTGTCTATTTAGATCCTTTGCCCATTTTTTGATTGGATAGTTTATCTTCCTTTTGTTAAATTGTATGAGTTCTCTGTAAATTTTGGAGATTAAACCCTTATCTGAAATATCATTGGCTAATACGTTCAACCGTGCAGTGGGCTTTCTTGTTGTTTTGTTGATGGTTTATTTTGTTGTGCAGAAGCTTTTTATTTTGATGTAGTCCATTTATTTATTTTCTCCTTAGTCTCCATTGCCCTAGGAGCTGTGTCTATAAAGATATTGCTACAACGTATGTCTGCTATTTTGCTGCCTATAGTGCCTTGTAGGATTTTTATAGTTTCCTGTCTTACATTTAAGTCCTGTAGACATTTTGAGAGTTTTTTTTGTGTGTGTATGGTGTAAGTTGGTGATCTAGTTTCATTTTTTTTTTTTTGCATGTATCTGAACAAATTTCCCAACACCATTTATTGAAGAGACTGTCTTGACTCCATTGTATACTCTTGCCTCCTTTATCAAATATTAATTGTGCATAAGGGCTTGGGTTGATTTCTGGGTTCTCTGTTCTGTTCTATTGGTCTATATGTCTGTTCTTGTGCTGGTACCAGGCAGTTTTGAGAACTGTGGCTTGGTAATATAGCTTGATATCTGGTATTGTGATCCCTCCAACTTTGTTCTTCTTTCTCAAGATTGCTGCAACTATTTGGGGTCTTTTTTATTCCAGATGAATTTTTGGAGAGTTTGTTCTAGATCTTTGAAATATGCCATTGGTATTTTAATGGGGATTGCACTGAATCTGTAGATTGCTTTGGGTAGTGTGGACATTTTAATGATGTTGATTCTACCAATCCATGAACATGGTATGTTCTTCTACTTGTATATGTCTTCCTCTACCACTTTTTTCAACATTTTTCAGTTTTCTGAGTAAAGGATTTTTACCTCCTTAGTTAAGTTTATTCCCAGGTATCTTATTTGTGTGTGTGTGTGTGTGGCAATGGTAAATGGGATTTTTTTCTTCTCTTTCTGAGTTCAATATTGGTGTATAAGAAATCTATAGATCCCTAACCGGTTTGGCTCAGTGGATAGAGCGTCGGCCTGTGGACTGAAGGGTCCCAGGTTCAATTCTTGTCAAGGGCATGTACCTTGGTTGTGGGCACATCCGCAGTAGGGGGCGTGCAGGAGGCAGCTGATCAATGTTTCTCTCTCATCAATATTTCTAACTCTCTATCCCTCTCCCTTCCTCTCTGTAAAAAATCAATAAAATATATTTTAAAAAATAGAAATCTATAGATTTCTGGGTGGTAATTTGTATCCTGCTACATTGCAAAACACGTTTATTAGGTCTAATAGGTGTTTTGTTGTTTTTTTTATGGAGCCTTTATGGTTTTCTATGGTTTTCGATATCATTTCATCTGCAAATAATGACAATTTTACTTGTTCTTTTCCAATTTGGATACATTTTATTTCTTCTTCTTGTCTAATCACTATGACTAGCACTTCCAGTTCTATGTCAAATAAGAGTGGTGAAAGTGGGCATCCCTGTCTTGTTCTTGTTCTTAGTGGAAATGGTTTTAGTTTTTGCCCATTGAGTATGAAGTTGACTGTAGATTTGTTATTATTTTGAGGTATGATCCCTCTAGTCCCATTTTGCTGAGAGTTTTTATCAGGAAAGAGTGTTGGATTTTGTCAAATGCCTTTTTAGCATCAATTGATATGATTATGTGATTTTTATCTCTCAATTTGTTTATGTAATGTATCACATTTATTGATTTGTGGATATTGTACCAGCCTTGCATCCCCAGGATAAATCCCACTTGGTCATGGTGTATAGCCTTTCTAATGTAATGCTGGATCCAATTTGCTAGAATTTTATTGAGTATTTTAGCATCTATCATCAGGGACATTGGCCTGCAATTCTCTTTCTTTGGAGTGTCTTTGTCTCTAAGAATGCCTATCATCAACAAATCAACAAACGGCAAGTGCTGGAGAGGATGTAGAGAAAAAGGAACCCTCTTGCACTGCTGGTGGGAATGCAGACTGGTGTAGCCATTGTGGAAAACAGTATGGTGTTTCCTCAAAAATTAAAAATGGAACTTCCATTTGACCCAGTAATCCCACTTCTAGGAATATATCCCAAGAAAACAGAAACACCAATCAGAAAGGATATCTGCATCCCTATGTTCATAGCAGCATAATTTACAATAGCTAAGATATGGAAATAGCCTAAGTGCCTATCAGCAGATGAGTGGATTAGAAAACTGGGGTACATCTATACAATGGAATACTATGCTGCTGTAAAAAATAAGGAACTTTTACCATTTTCAACAGCATGGATGGAACTAGAGAGCATTACTGTAAGTGAAATAAGCCAGTTGGAGAAAGATAAATATCACATGATCTCACTCATTTGTGGAATGTAATGAACAATATAAACTGATGAACAAAAATAGAATCAATCATAGAAACATTGAACAGACTGTCCAACCTATAAGGGAAGGTGGCGGGGGGGGGGGAGGGATGGGGTAAGAGATCAACCAAAAGATTTGTAAGCATGCATATGAGCATAACCAATGGACACAGATCTGGGAGGAGGGGATGGCATGGTTCTGGGGGGTGGGGGCGGCTGGGGAGAGGTCAATGGAGGAAAAAGGAGACTTACGTAATACTTTAAACAATAAAGAGTTTTTTTAAGGAGAGTGTATTTTTATATTTCATTAAATTTTGGGAGGTGACATTGGTTAATAAGATTATATGTTTCAAGTGTATACTTCTCTGATATATTATCCATATATTGTATTGTGTGCCCACCACTCAAAGTCAAATTATCTCTTGTCACCATATAGTTAGTCCCCTTTACTCTTTACTAATGTTCATCCCCTTTCCTGCTGGTAACCAACATACGGTTGTCTGTGAGTTGCAATTTTATATCCAATAAAGAGGAAAGAATGGATTATTCTTTATGAAATAGAGAAAGTTCATTTAATTTTACCCAAGAGCAGGTTTAAAAAAACACCAAATCTAATGAAGCAATATCAAGATTCTATAAAGTCAAATGAATTATTATATAACTCAATGCTAATTTTACTTATTCCCAAAGTAGTTATCTTACCCTTACTCTCCTTCATTTTAATGTACTGGATGGTGCATGCCTCCTATGGCAAAGGTATTGAGAAATGCATAATAATTGGTATTTTGTAATATATAAGATTTCTGTTTGGAATTACTTCTTTACAGATGGTGTGTGTGTGGTTTTTTTTCCATTGAGGGATTTATACCATAATTAGAAAAATGATGGTCTAAACCCCAATGGAATGATAGTACATTAATTGGTATTCATTTATGTTAGACACGCCCATGGAGAAGACTAGAAGTCACTTTTTATTGAAGTTAAATTATTGTGTGAAATCAACTAAATCCCATTCTCACTTAAATATCTGAAATGACTGGACTTTTTAATTATTTTTTTTAAAAGAGCTAGTCGTCTGACATTAACTGAATAATTCTTCAGGACAAACATTTTTAAAACCCTTCAGATGAAAATATAGAATAAGATAAAGTTGAAGAGACAGTGGAATATTTTAAGTATATTTAAAATTACCATTTTAAAAGACAATCATATATTTTAAAAATATCTCAAAATTAAATAGTATGTTTCATATTTTGAGAGTTTCATAGCAGAAATATTTAGCCTAAGGTCAGATGAACCAGGGTGAAGGCCTATAATGGCAATAAGATTATACTTCTCATATATAAGATAAAAGTAATAGCATATGCTGTGTGGCCAGCCATCTGCTGACTTTGCATGATAGAATAAAACCATATCTAAAAGTCATCCTGATAATATTTATTAAGTACAATTTGCATGGTGATCTGGAATATTTAAGGCAGTCAAGGTAACATTCAGTATGCTTGTCTACATAAGTCATTTAGATGCCCTGAAAACCCAAAATTTCATCATCCAAACTATATCTTCTAGACTACATGTTACATTTAAAAGGAACAAAAAATCCCTTTTGTCACAATATGTTTAACACAAACATACGATTTTCAAAAATTTTGCCACCCTTGAGAAACCAAGATGGCGGCATAGGTTAACGCCGGAGATCGCTGCCTCAAACAACCACTTCAGAGATATAACTAAAGGACAGAACGGACATCATCCAGAACCACAGGAAGGCTGGCTGAGTGGAAATTCTACAACTAGGAGGAAAGAGAATATCATACCCAGACTCAGAGGAGGCGCAGTGCTGAAGTGAAATACTCAGATCCCCGGGGACCCACCCTGCCCAAGCCCTGCTCAGAGCCATTTGCCGGATAGCCTCAGGCAAACGCTAGATTAGCACCGCCCTAGAGATCCAGCACAGAAGCCCTCCCACTACAGACACAGCCGACTCTCATAGCCAGTTAGCCTGGAGGTCAAATCACCCCGGTATTGCCGACATCAATCAAGGCTTAAAGGCAACAAGACTTCGGACAAAGACCACTAGGGGGTGCACCAAGAAAACATAAAAAATGCGGAGACAAAGAAACAGGACAAAACTGTCAATGGAGGATATTGAGTTCAGAACCACACTTTTAAGGTCTCTTAAGAACTGTCTAGAAGCTGCCGATAAACTTAGTAAGGCCCTCGAAAAGACTGGTGAGACCGCCGATAAATGTAGTGAGATCCTCAAGAAATCTAATGAGACCCTCGATGTTGTGATAAAGAACCAACTAGAAATTAAGCATACACTGACTGAAATAAAGAATATTATACAGACACCCAACAGCAGACCAGAGGAGCGCAAGAATCAAGTCAAAGATTCGAAATGCGAAGAAGCAAAAAACACCCAACTGGAAAAGCAAAATGAAAAAAGAATCCGAAAATACGAAGATAGTGTAAGGAGCCTCTGGGACAGCTTCAAGCGTACCAACATCAGAATTATAGGGGTGCCAGAAGATGAGAGAGAGCAAGATATTGAAAACCTATTTGAAGAAATAATGACAGAAAACTTCCCCCACCTGGTGAAAGAAATAGACCTACAGGTCCAGGAAGCACAGAGAACCCCAAACAAAAGGAATCCAAAGAGGACCACACCAAGACACATCATAATTAAAATGCCAAGAGCAAAAGACAAAGAGAGAATCTTAAAAGCAGCAAGAGAAAGAAACCCAGTTACCTACAAGGGAATACCCATACGACTGTCAGCTGATTTCTCAACAGAAACTTTGCAGGCCAGAAGGGAATGGCAAGAAATATTCAAAGTGATGAATACCAAGAACCTACAACCAAGATTACTTTATCCAGCAAAGCTGTCGTTCAGAACGGAAGGTCAGATAAAGAGCTTCACAGATAAGGAAAAGCTAAAGGAGTTCATCACCACCAAACCAGTATTATATGAAATGCTGAAAGGTATCCTTTAAGAAGAGGAAGAAGAAAAAAAAAAGGTAAAGATACAAATTATGAACAACAAATATGCATCTATAACAAGTGAATCTAAGAATCAAGTGAATAAATAATCTGGTGATCATAATAGAATCAGGGACATAGAAAGGGAATGGACTGACTATTCTTGGGGGGGAAAGGGGTGTGGGAGATGCGGGAAGAGACTGGACAAAAATCGTGCACCTATGGAAGAGGACAGTGGGTGGGGAGTGAAGGCGGAGGGTGGGGCAGGAACTGGGAGGAGGGGCGTTATGGGGGGAAAAAAAAGAGGAACAAATGTAATAATCTGAACAATAAAGATTTAATTAAAAAATAAAAATAAAAAATAAAATGAAAAAAAAAATTTGCCACCCTCAATACTGGATTAACTTGTATTGACCAAATGTATTAATATCTAGTAAAAACAAGTGCTATTAAAATGCAAGTTATTTACCCTGTGTCTAGGGACATTCCAAATTGTTAAGTAAATAGCAAATACTATTCATATAATTTAGATTAAGAAACTATGTTAGATTGTAGATAAGTGATTGCTTTCTCAGAAATAATAAATTCAGCAGAATTTATATTTTACTTTTATATAATTTTACATAGGACTTCATTCATTTATAAGCAACTCATTTTTGCAGTCCTCCCTGAGCAATCCCAACCTCCAGGCTTCCTTGAGCTTTCACATTCACCTTTTATTTTGATTCAGTTTGTTACAACAAAGATTTATTGAATACCTACTGTTTGTAATTTACTATGCTAAGTACAAATACAAAGATGAAATGTTCTCAATAAGCTTAAATCTAATAAAGATCACAAAATCATCCTTTATAATAAAAGAGAAACATGGTAATTGGCGTACGACCGCTACCCTTCCCATTGGCTAATCAGGGCGATATGCAAATTAACTGCCAGCCAAGATGGCGGCCGGCAGCCAGGCAGCTTAAACTGAACATGAGGCTTGCTTGCTTCAGTGACGGAGGACTCCAACGTTCCCCGCCTGCCTTGCCGGCCTCTGAGCCTGCAGTTTGAACATTGTAACAAATATAGAAGCTAAACAAAACCCCAGAAACCTGCTATTCTATATAGTAAAAGGGCAATATGCCTCCCGGCACTGGGATCAATGTGACAGGGGGCAGCACCCAAACCCCCTGATCGCCCTGCAGCTCTGTGTGTGACAGGGGGTGGGGCCACAACATCCCTATCGGCCCTGCTCTGTTCCTAACAGGGGAAAGCGCCCAACCCCCTGATCAGCCCTGCTCTGTGCCTGATAGGGGGGAGCTCCCCAACCCCCTGATCGCCCTGCGGCTCTGTGTGTGACAGGGTGCGGCGCCCCAACCCCCCCAGCCCATGGGCCCTACTCTGTGTGTGACGGGGTAGAGCTATAACCTCCCCATCGGCCCTGCCCTGAGTGTGAGAGTGGCGGCGCCCCAACCCCCTGATCTGCCCTGCTCTGTGGGTGATAGAGGGCGGCGCCCCAACCCCCTGATCCGCCCTGCTCTGTGCGTGACAGGGGGGAGCTCCCCAACCCCCTGATGGGCCCTGCTCTGTGCATGACAGGGGGGAGCTCCCCAACCCCCTGATCAGCCCTGCTCTGTGCGTGACAGGGGGCAGCGCCCCAACCCCCTGATTGGCCCTGCCTTGAGTGTGACAGGGGGCAGTGCCCCAACCCCCCAATCAGCCCTACCCTGAGCGTGACTGAGGGTGGCATCGCAACCTCCCAATCCGCCCTGCTCTGTGCATGACAGGGGGCGGTGCCCCAACTCCCCAATCGGCCCTGCTCTGAGCCCGACCAGGGGCTGCCCCTAGGGATTAGGCCTGCCCTCTGCCACCCGGGAGCAGGCCTAAGCCAGCAGGTCGTTATCTCCCGAGGGGTCCCAGACTGCGAGAGGGCACAGGCCGGGCTGAGGGACACCCCCCCCCCCCCGGAGTGCACAAATTTTTGTGCACTGGGCCTCTAGTCTATATATATAAAAAGCCAGTGACTGGAATGCCATAATAGCTTGAAGGACTGGTCGCTATGACACCCACTGCGGCCAGTGAACCAGCCCGATCGGGGATGGGGCCAGCCGACCAACCTCCTGAAGACCCTTCCCCTGGCCAACTCGCCCCTGATTGGACTTATCCACCCCAAATGAGAGCAGGCAGCAGGCCAATCCCCCCGTGGCCCTTCCCTTCCCCCCCACCAGCCCCAACCCCAATTGGCCAGCCCCATCTCGATCGGCCCTCAGCCCCTCCCCCCAGCCGGCTCTGCCCCTGATCACACCCCCCACCCCAATAGGGGTCAGGGCCAGCCAGCCAACCTCCTGCAGCCCCTCCCTCCACTCAGCCGCAACCCAAATCAGACCCCTCCCAATCAGGGGCAGGGCCAGCTGGCCAACCACCTGCAGCCCCTCCCCAGCCAGCCAGGCCCTTATCAGGCCCCAATCAGGGCAGGCCAGCCGGCCAAACTCCCACTATCTCCTCTTCCTGACAGGCCCGGTCCTGATCTGCCCTGCTTGGGCCGGGCCGGACAGACTCCACCTGTGCACGAATTCATGCACTGGGTCTCTTGTATTATCCTATATAATAAATAAGTAATATGCAAATTGACCCTCATGCCCCCACATCATCACAAGATGGCCTCCCCCATGTCATCACAAAATGGCCGCTCCCACATTGTCACAAGATGGCCGACAGGGGAGGGCAGTTAGGGGTCCCAGATTGGAGAAGGTGCAGGCTAGGCTAAGGGACACCCCCTCAGTGCATGAATTTTGTGCACCAGGCCTCTAGTAATATTATGAGAGGGATATAAATAAACATGTAACCCTATGTTCATAGCAGCACACTTTATAATAGCTAAGATTTGGCAAAAGCCTACGTGCCCATCAGCAGATGAGTGGATTAAAATGTTGTGGTACATCTACACAATGGAATACTACACAGCTATAAAAAAGAAAGAACTCTTACCATTTGCAACAGCATGGATGGGCCTGGAGAGCATTATGCTAAGTGAAATAAGCCAGTCAATGAAAGATTAAGTATCACTTGATCTCATTCATACGTGGAATATAATGAACCAAATAAACTGATGATCAAAAATAGACCTAGAGACATAGAAGACTGTTGAACCTCAGTGGTAAAGTAGGGGAGGGTAGCTGGGAAGAGATAAACCTATGAACTTGTATGTATAGATGCATAACCAGTGGACAGAGACAATAGGGTGGTAGAGGGCCTGTGCAGTGGTGGAAGCGGGCTGGAAGAGATTAATGGGGGGAAAAGGAGGACCTATGTAACACTTTCAACAATAAAGATTTTCTTAAAAAAATAAAAATATAATATAATAAATTAATATGTAAACACAAAAAGGGAGAGAGTATGTCTACCATGGCAGAATAAGAGCAGTATTAAAAAGTTATCTGAAAATTAGAAATACTGCAAATGAGTTGGGACATATATTTTTTAATGTCATAAGAAAGTGAAGTCCAGAAGAATTGGGTTCAAGCTGCAGAAACTAAGATGGCGGAATAGGGAAACACCGAAATTGCTGCCTCCTACAACAACTTCAAAACACAATAAAAAGACAAAACGGACATCATCCAGAACTTACAGGAAGGCTGGCGGAGTGGAAATTCTACAACTACAAGGAAAGAGAAAGCACATTGAGGGTCAGGAGCTGCGGAAGTAAAGTGCAAAGGTACGGAGGCTCGAGAGTGCGCGGAAAGGGGCTGGTACCTGAGGACGCGGCTGTCTTTTTGAATCGGGAGGGAGTCACAAGCTCCCGACTGCTCTGAACTCTGGTTCCAGGAAGTCTCTGGGGACCCAGGACTCATACGGGGAGAAACTGGACTGTCTGGCAGCAGGCAGAACTCGGAACTCGAGGGCGGCTTTCCCTCAGAGGTGCTTGCAGCAATTAAATTATCAGGACACTAAGAGGTGCGCGGCCCCTTAGGGCAGGGCTGAGAATCCGCCATAGTTCCTTGCTCCGCCCTTTGATTCCCTGAGACCCCGCCCCACCCAGGCTGCAGCAGAGGCTTTTGCATATGAATGCCCTGGCCCTCTGCAACCTGAAAATTACCTAACAAACTGCAGCTGGGCCACAGACCCAGAACCTCCAAGAGAAGGCCCAAGGCCCCACAGCAACTTGCATTGCTTCACAGCTGGGCCTCATCTGGGCACTTCCAAACTCCAAAAAAGGAAGGGGAATCTGCAGTTCTCTTCATAGCTCCTGCTGGGTAACCTCGAAGAGTCAGTGTACCCAGAGGTCAGAGGGGGACCATCCGGATTACAACTCCTCAGATCCATAAGGGACACACCCAGGGGGCAGACTCAGTGAGCACCAAAGCCCCTCTGAAGCAAGTCTTGCCCCAGAAGGGTGTCTTCAGCACAGAAGTTCTCCCACTGCAGACACAGCCAATTCTCACTGCCAATTGGCCTGGAGGTCAATTCTTCCCAGTGATCCTAGAACAATCAAGGCATAACTACAACAAGACTGTGCACAAACCCACAAGGGGGTGCACCAAGAGTGTCCACCTCAGGTAATGGGGGAGGCTGAGCCACTGGGCCCTACAGGACACCTAGCACACAAAACCACTCTACCAACACAGGGAAGCATAAAAAATGTGGAGACAAAGAAACAGGTCATAAATGACAGAAATGGAGGAAAGCAAATGACTGGATATAGAGTTCAAAACCACGTTTATAAGGTTTTTCAAGAATTTTATGGAAACCGCCGATAAATTTAGTGAGACCCTCAAGAAATCTAGTGAGACCCTCGAGGATATGAAAAAGGACCAACTAGAAATTAAGCATACATTGACTGAAATAAAGAATAATATACAGAGATCCAACAGCAGACAAGAGTATCCCAAGAATCAAGTCAAAGATTTGAAATACAAAGAAACAAAAAATACCCAACTGAAAAAGAAAAAAGATTCCAAAAATATGAAGATAGTGTAAGGAGCCTCTGGGACAACTTCAAGCGTACCAACATCAGAATTATAGGGATACCAGAAGAAGAGAGAGGGCAAGATATTGAAAACCTATTTGAAGAAATAATGACAGGAAAATTCCCCTACCTGGTGAAAGAAATAGACTTACAAGTCCAGGAAGCACAGAGAACCCCAAACAAAAGGAATCCAAAGAGGACCACACCAAGACACATCATAATTAAAATACCAAGAGCAAAAGACAAAGAGAGAATTTTAAAAGCAGCAAGAGAAAGAAAGTCAGTTACCTACAAGGGAGTACCCATACGACTGTCAGCTGATTTCTCAACAGAAACCATGCAGGCCAGAAGAGAGTGGCAAGAAATATTCAAAGTGATGAATAGCAAGAACCTACAACCAAGATTACTTTATCCAGCAAAGCTATCATTCAGAATAGAAGGTCAGATAAAGAGCTTCACAGATAAGAAAAAGCTAAAGGAGTTCATTACCACCAAACCAGCATTATATGAAATGCTGAAAGGTATTCTTTAAGAAGAGGAAGAAGAAAAAGGAACTCTTACCATTTGCCACAGCATGGATGGAACTGGAGAGCGGATAAATACCACATGATCTCACTCATTTGTGGAATATAATGAACATAAACTGATGAACAAGGACTGATCCAGAGACGGAGAGGCATTGATTGGACTGTCGGGCCTTGGAGGGAAGGTAGGGGAGGGTGGGGGTAAGGGGGAAAGATCAACCAAAGGACTTATATGAAAGCATATAGGCCTAACCAATGGACATGGACAACAGGGGGGGGGTGAGGGCATGAGTGGGGGGGGGGGTAGGGGGCAACGTGGGGATAAGGACACATATGTAATATCTTAATCAATAAAAAATATATTTAAAAGAAAAAAGAAAGTGAAGTCCACCCAAAGAATGTCCAGAGCAACAATCAGAAAATGGTTTCTGTAAAGGTCCAGATAGTAAATATTTTTCGTTACATAGGCCATATGGTGTCACAAGTACTCAACTCTGCCTTTGTAACATGAAAGCAGCCATAAAAAATATGCAAACAATTGATAGTGGCCAGATTTCACGCACAGACTATAAGTTGTTAGCCCCTGGTCTAGGGGACCTAAGAGAACTCATTCAACTTACTATTTACTATTTATTTATGGTTCCAGATTTAGTGAAGTTGCATGTTAACGTGCAAATTTTGTCTTGTCTAAATGCAAATAAATTCTGTCTGTAGATAGATAATTCCAGTTTTATGGCCCTGTTGAATATTATCCAATTTGTATCAAATTTAGCAATTTCATCTTCCTATCAATACTCTTTTAAAATGGCCTTTGACTTAGTCATGATATATTTTTTAAAATTATTTTTAAACATATTTTTTTATTGATTTCAGAGAGGAAGGGAGAGGGAGAGAGAGATAGAAACATCAATGATGAGAGAGAATAATTGATTGGCTGCCTCCAGCACGCCCCCTACTGATGATTGAACCTCCAACCTCTGCATGCGCCCTTGACTGGAATCAAACCCGGAACCCTTCAGTCCACATGCCGACACTCTATCCACTGAACCAAACCAGCTAGGGCTAGTCATGATATCTTTTTTTTTAATTAAATCTTTATTGCTCAGATTATTACAGATGTTCCTCTTTTTTCCCCCCATAGCTCCCCTTCACCAGGTTCCCACCCCACTCTCTGCCCTTACACTCCCCCACTGTCCTAATCCATAGGTGTACGATTTTTGTCCAGTCTCTTCCCACACCTCCCACACCCCTTCCCCCCCCACCCGAGAATAGTCAGTCTACTCCCTATGTCCTTGATTCTATTATATTCACCAGTTTATTCTGTTCATCAAATTGTTTATTCACTTGATTTTTAGATTCACTTGTTGATAAATGTGTATTTGTTGTTCATAATTTGTATCTTTACCTTTTTCTTCTTCTTCCTCTTCTTAAAGGATACCTTTCAGCATTTCATATAATACTGGTTTAGTGGTGATGAACTGCTTTAGCTTTTCCTTATCTGTGAAGCTCTTTATCTGACCTTCAGTTCTGAATGATAGCTTTGCTGGATAAAGTAATCTTAGTTGTAGGTTCTTGCTATTCATCACTTTGAATATTTCTTGCCAATCCCTTCCGGCGTGCATAGTTTCTGTTGAGAAATCAGCTGACAGTCGTATGGGTATTCCCTTGTAGATAACTGACTGTTTTTCTATTGCTGCTTTTAAGATTCTCTCTTTGTCTTTTGCTCTTGGTATTTTAATTATGATGTGTCTTGGTGTGGTCCTCTTTGGATTCCTTTTGTTTGGGGTTCTCTGCGCTTTCTGGACTTGTAAGTCTATTTCTTTCACCAGGTAGGGGAATTTTCCTGTCATTATTTCTTCAAATAGGTTTTCAATATCTTGCTCTTTCTCTTCTTCTGGCACCCCCATAATTCAGATGTTGGTACGCTTGAAGTTGTCCCAGAGGAAGTCATGATATCTTAATTGTTCCTTCAATAATTAATAAGTTCAATAAAATCTTTGATATGTGTTCATTTTATATTTTTCTGATTATGATCATACTTGTTTAAAAATTATACTTTAACAATTTTGGAAAGTTCCATTCACCTGATGGAGACAAGTAAACTGCATTATGACAGAAATGCACCTCATAATCCATTTAAACCTAAGTACATTTTTATTGACTGTCAAGGTGAATCCCAACCAGTAATATTACTTGAACTTTGATTATTCTGTTTCTATACGTTTTATTTTCTCTTCTCTGGTGATTTTTGTGTTTTTGTTTCTTGTTTGTACATGACAATAACTTATTCCCACTTAGTGGTAGTAATGATTGGGAATTTTATTGTCTGACCATTTGATGATTTCTTCTAGATGGATGGTAGAGAGCTACTTTCTGCTGAGTGAGAAACAGAATCTGGTTTGTTTAGTCTTTTTGTTTGTTTATGAATTCATATCAATTAAGAACTCTATACCCATTGTGAAAGAGAATAACTCCTTAATATCTACATCTGTAAGTTTTTATGTTTGTGTTTACTCTTAACCTGTGGCAGAAGTTATAGTACCAACACTGTAAATTCTCCATATATCTGTGTTTATTTAAATTAGAGAGGACTTTCTGTTTCATATGAATATAAAATAATATCCTACCTATGAATAGTAATAAACTAAAACATAATGTCTCTTTAATGAGGCCAATTGTAATTGATTTGAGCACTTATATAAAAAATATTCCTATCAACCAGAAAATTTTAAAATGAACTTGTAATACTGTAAATATACTATGCATTTATAAAATCACTAGCGGCCCAGTGCACAAAATTCGTACATGGGTAGGGTCCTCAGGCCTGGCTGGCAATCAGGGCTGATCTGTAGGGCGACTGGCAGGGCAATCTTGGCCCCCCACTGGCACCTGCCTTGGCCGGCCTGGCACTGCCCGCTCATCAGCCCCACCCCCTGCCCCTGGTCACCTCCCTCTGTGGGATGACTGGCAGGGCAATCGGCAGGGGGGGCCCAGTTGGCACCTGCCTTGGCTGGCCTGGGGCCTGTGGGCTGGGAGCAGCTCCTGCATTGAGCGTCTGCCCCCTGGTGGTTAATGCGCATCATAGCGACCAGTCATTCCACCATTCTGCCATTTGGTCAATTTGCATATTAGGCTTTTATTATATAGGATTACAGAAATGTCTAACTCAGACACATTTTAAAAAGTCATCTATACTAATAAAAGGTAATATGCTAATTAGGGTGGACATCTTCCAGACGACCATCTGGACGTCCTTCCAGACAAAGCCACAGCAGCTGCCTGAGGCTCAGGCAAGCCATGGATGGCAGCTGCCACTATGAGGGCTGGCCCAAGGCTCAGGCAGCCACACCCAGCTGCGAGGCTGGAGGCTGAGGCAGCCATGGTGGCTTCCAGTGGCAGCAATACAGGGCTGATGGGCTGGTGCCTTCCCCTGATCAGCCAGGTCGCCTCTGGCAGAGGGAGGCCAGACTGCGGCTTAGGCTGGGGGCCAAGGCAGAGGTGCTTAGCGGTGATCCGGCTGGAAGGGGGGCAAGGTAGAGGCGATCAGGTCAGCAGGGGGCAAGGTAGGGGCAATCAGGCCTGCAGGGGGGCAGTTAGGGGCAATCAGGTTGGCTGAGGCAGTTAGGGGCGATCAGGCAGGCAGGTAGAGTGGTTAGGGGAGATCAGGCAGGCAGGCAGAGGGGTTAGGAGCCTGTGGTCCCAGATTGCGAGAGAGATGTCTGACTGCTCTGTGGGATCGAGCCTAATCTGGCAGTTGGACATCCCTAGAGGGGTCCCAGATTGGAGAGGGTGCAGGCTGGGATGAGGGACCCCCCCATTCATGAATTTCATGCACTGGGCCTCTAGTGTTTACATAATTAAGAATCTTTGAACAATTTAGATTGGTTTGATCATTTAGGTTTAAGAAAGAGAAAAAAATAGCTCGAGGTCCTTTTAAATGTATATTAAGTATAAGTTATAAAGTATACATTTTTTATAAAATTATGTCTTTTATGAAAATGACACATATTATGAATTTCTTAACACGTTAAGCACCCAGTCAGTCACTGGTGACTGACACTATACTTTCCATCCTGAAGTCAAAACAGGCTGGGCGCTTAATGTGTTAAACTTATTATTTTGGTTTACTAATCAAACAAGCTATTATAATTTTTTAAGATTGTGAAAAATTTAAGTTTGTTGTCTATATTTTATTATGATAAGCTTTTTACATGAGCTGTAATTATGTTTTGTAGCTTGAACATAATTTTCAAGATCATTTAGTAAATTAAACACAGGTTAATATCAAATAAAATGAATTAATCAATAAGTTTTTATTACTAAATAATTTTTAAATGAAATGGAATACTAAAAGCTGATTACTAAGAATAATTTCAAACTAATATACACTTGCTTATATTTTTATAAGCTATAGGATGACTGCCTTTGGTCCTGTGAATGAACACATTCATTCTTAACACTTTAAAATGTAAAATATATATGTGAGGCTGTATGATGTTGTATACTCATAAGCTTTCCTATTCTGATTAATTATGGTGTACAACAGTTTTCAATTACTTCCTCCCTTTTCTTTCCTGTGAGATAGAGGTTACTGTTTGTTTTTAAATATATTTTTATTGATTTCAGAAAGGAAGGGAGAAGGAGAGAGAATCGTTGATCGGCTGCCTCCTGTACACCCACAATCCAGGCAAGTGCCCTGACAGAGAAACAAACCATGACCTCCTGGTTCATCAGTTGATGTTCAACCACTGCGGCACACTGGCCGAGCAGAAGTTAGTTACTTTGTAAATGTTATAATTAATATGGATATACTAGAAAAACAGTAGGAGAGAAATAAACCTGGGTATATAAGGTAACAATTATGTTTTTATTTATTAAGGTAAGAAGAGACTAGTTTTTTCTTTGAAGCACCTGATTGCTCCAGAACATAAAAGAAGACAGGGAAAGACAAAGCATTAATGGTTATACAAAACTGTAGAAGGTTTTCAGGAAAGGGAATTTTCTTTTGCCTTGGTTTATAACACAGAATGTGAAAAGAAGCAACAAAACTGTTAAATTTTGCTAAGATTTGGCTCACTTTTGATGGGTTTGTTCACAATAGGAAAAAAAAGCTTGTGAAATTTTACTGCCAATATTGTATTAATGCAAATCTAGAATCTGACTTTCTTTCAGTTAAAGTCATAAATTGCAGAGGGATAGACACATAGATCAGTGGAACAGAATATAGAACCCAGGAATAAATCCCACTAATATGCCCATTTATTTTTGATAAAGGAGCAAAAGCAATTCAATGGAGGAAGAATGGCCTTTTCAATAAATGTTGCTGAAAAAAGCTGGATATCCATGAACAAGAAAATGAACCTTGACCTAAAATTTATATAAAAAATAACTCAAGGAGCGCAGGAGCTACTATAGTAACCAGTCCAAGGGAATAGTGACCAATCAAAGGGGATATTAAGGCACAAAGATTTGCAGTCTTTATAAACCATGGAAAAGAAAAGAGAAATAAACTCTTGAGGAAGAACCAAGATGGCAGCATAGGTTAACGCCGGAGATTGCTGCCTTGAACAACCAAATCAAAACACACCTAAAAGAAGGAACGGACATCATCCAGAACAACAGGAAGGCTGGCTGAGTGGAAATTCTACAACTAGGAGGAAAAGGAATATCATACCCAGACTCAGAGGAGGCGCAGTGCTGAAGTGAAATACTCAGGTACAGAGTGCGCACGGAGCGGGCTGGCAGCGGAGGGCATGGTTGGTGCTTTCAATCGGGAGGGAGTCTCAGATTCTGAGCTCCAGAGCCGGGCAAGTCTCTAGGGACCCAGACTCAAACGGGAGAAGTGGGACTGTCTGGCTTTGGTCGGAACTCGAAGGCAGCTTTCTCTCCGAGGTTTGCAGCGGTTGCTGGGACTCTGTGAGGCAGAGCCCCTAGGGACGGAACTGAGAGCTGCCATAACTGCTCTCTCCGGCCCACCCTGTTGATCCTGAGCCCGAGCGACCCACCCGCCTCGCCCAAGCCCTGCGCAGAGCCATTTGCCAGATAGCCTCAGGCAAACGCCAGATTAGCACCTCCCTAGAGGACAGAAGTTTTCCCACTGCAGACACAGCTGATTCTCACAGCCAGCTGGCCTGGAGGTCAAATCCCCCTAGTATTAACTACAGCAATCAAGGCTTAACTATAGGAGGACTGCACACAAAGACCACTAGGGGGTGCACCAAGAAAGCATAAAAAATGCGGAGACAAAGAAACAGGACAAAACTGTCAATGGAGGATATTCAGTTCAGAACCACACTTTTAGGGTCTCTCAAGAACTGTCTAGAAGCTGCTGATAAACTTAATGAGATCCTCAACAAATCTAATGAGACCCTCGATGTTATGATAAAGAACCAACTAGAAATTAAACATACATGGACTGAAATAACAAATATTATACAGACTCCCAACAGCAGACCAGAGGACCGCAAGAATCAAGTCAAAGATTTGAAATGCGAAGAAGCTAAAAACACCCAACCAGAAAAGCAAAATGAAAAAATAATCCGAAAATACGAAGATAGTGTAAGGAGCCTCTGGGACAGCTTCAAACGTACCAACATCAGAATTATAGGGGTGCCAGAAGATGAGAGAGAGCAAGATATTGAAAACCTATTTGAAGAAATAATGATAGAAAACTTCCCCTACCTGGTGAAAGAAATAGACTTACAAGTCCAGGAAGCACGGAGAACCCCAAACAAAAGGAATCCAAAGAGGACCACACCAAGACACATCATAATTAAAATGCCAAGAGCAAAAGATAAAGAGAGACTCTTAAGAGCAGCAAGAGAAAGAAACTCAGTTACCTACAAGGGAATACCCATACGACTGTCAGCTGATTTCTCAACAGAAACTTTGCAGGCCAGAAGGGAATGGCAAGAAATATTCAAAGTGATGAATACCAAGAACCTACAACCAAGATTACTTTATCCAGCAAAGCTATCATTCAGAACTGAAGGTCAGATAAAGAGCTTCACAGATAAGGAAAAGCTAAAGGAGTTCATCACCACCAAACCAGGATTATATGAAATGCTGAAAGGTATCCTTTAAGAAGAGGAAGAAGAAGAAAAAGGTAAAGATACAAATTATGAACAACAAACATGCATCTATCAACAAGTGAATCTAAGAATCAAGTGAATAAATAATCTGGTGATCATAATAGAATCAGGGACATAGAAAGGGAATGGACTGACTATTCTTGGGGGGGAAAGGGGTGTGGGAGATGTGGGAAGAGACTGGACAAAAATCGTGCACCTATGGATGAGGACAGTGGGTGGGGAATGAGGGCGGAGGGTGGGGCAGGAACTGGGAGGAGGGGAGTTATGGGGGGAAAAAAGAGGAACAAATGTAATAATCTGAACAATAAAGATTTAATTAAGAAAAAAAATAACTCAAAATGGATAATGGGCATAAATGTAAAATGTAAAACTACAAAACTTATAGAAAAGAACATGAACCTAGGTAGAACTAGTCAAAGCTCTTTGACTCGACACCAAATAGCACAATTGATAAAATGAAAATTTGACAACTTAGACCTCATCTAAAAGAAAAACAATTTATCTGTGAAATATTCTCTTAAAAGGATAAAAATACAAATCTCAGCCTGCAATTACATATCCAATAAAGAACTTCCATGTAAATATATTAAAAGCTCGAAACTTAGCATTACAAACAACAAGCAATCCAATTAGAAAATGAATGATATGTACAGACATTTCACTCCCACAGGATACACAAATGGCAAATAAATGAATGAAAAGATGTTCATCATCATTAGTCATTAGAGAGATGCAAATTAAAACAAATTAGGTATCACTATACACCTAGTAGAATAACTAAAATAAAAAATAGTAACAGCACCAAAATGCTGGTGAGGATATAGAGAAACTGAGTCATTCATATGATGCTGGTAGGAATGTAAAATGGTACAACCACCTTGGAAAAATATTTTTGCAGTTACTTTCAGATCTATACATGGACTTAACATATGGTGCAGTGATTATACTCTTAACATTTATCCCAAAGAAATGAAGATTTCTTTTTACGCAGGAACTTGTATATGAATGTTTATAGCAGCTTTATTTGTAATAATAAAAAACTGGAAAGTACCCAGTGTCCTTCAATGAGTGAATGGTTAAATAAACTGTAGTACATCCATACCATGAAACACTACTCAGCAGTAATAAAAGAATGAATTACTGACTCAGGTAATAATTTGGATAAATCAGAAAAGTATTATCCTGAGTGAGGAAGAGTCAATCTTAAAAGCTCACATACTACATGATTCTATTTATTGAACATTCATGAAATAACAGAGATAGAGAGGAGATTCATGGTTTACAGAAATCAGAGAAGGAAAGGAGAAAATTGGTGTGACATAAATGAATAACATGAAGGAGTCTTGTGGTGATGTTGGTTGAATGTCTTGATTGTGGTAATAGTTATGCAAAGATACGCATGAGATAAAAGTGCATAGATACATACACACATACATGCACTCAAGTGCATGTATAACTGTTTAAATCTGAATAATCTCTATGGATTTTATCAATATTAATTTATTTGTTTTGATATTGTATTACAGTAGTGTAAGTTGTTAACACTGGGAAAATCTGGGGTGTGAAGGAGGAGAGTGCATAGAACTTCCCTGCATATTTCTTTGCAACTTCCTGTGAATCTATAGTTATTTCAGTTAAAAAAAAAATTTAAAGATTACAGGGGAGAACCAAGATGGCGGCATAGGTTAACGCCGGAGTTTGCTGCCTTGAACAACTACTTCAAAAGTGAAACCAAAAAACGGAAGGGACATCACCCAGAACCACAGGAACGCTGGCTGAGTGGAAGTCCTACAACTAGGAGGAAAGAGAAACGCATACGGACACTCAGAGGAGGCACAGTGCTGAAGTCAAATTCTGAGGTGCGGAGTGCGCAGAGCGGGCTGGCGGCAGAGGGCGCGGTTGGCGTTTTCAATCGGGAGGGAGTCGCAGAATCTGAGCTCCAGATACAGGCGAGTCTTTAGGGACCCAGACTCAAACGGGAGAAGCGGGACTGTCTGGCTTCGGTCAGAGCGAGTGCAGCTTTCTCTCTGAGCTTTGCAGCAGGTGCTGGGACTCAGAGAGGCAGAGCCCCTGGGGACAGGACTGAGAGCCGCCATAACTGCTCTCTCCCGCCCACCCTGTTGATCCTGTTCGACCCACCCCGCCCAAGCCCTGCACACAGGCATTTGCCGGATAGCCTCAGGCAAAGGCTAGATTAGCACCTCCCTAGAGGACAGAAGTTCTCTCACTGCTGACACAGCTGATTCTCATAGCCACTTGGCCTGGAGGTCAAACCCTCCCTGGAATTAGCTACAACAATCAAGATTTAACTATAAGACTGCGAACAAAGACCACTAGGGGGTGCACCAAGGAAGCATAACAAAATGCAGAGACAAAGAAACAGGACAAAATTGTCAATGGAAGATATAGAGTTCAGAACCACACTTTTAAGGTCTCTCAAGAACTGTTTAGAAGCCGCCGATAAACTTAATGAGATCTACAAGAAAACTAATGAGACCCTCGATCTTATATTGGGGAACCAACTAGAAATTAAGCATACACGGACTGAAATAACGAATATTATACAGACTCCCGACAGCAGACCAGAGGAGCACAAGAATCAAGTCAATGATTTGAAATGCGAGGAAGCAAAAAACACCCAACCGGAAAAGCAAAATGAAAAAAGAATCCAAAAATGCGAGGATAGTGTAAGGAGCCTCTGGGACAGCTTCAAGCGTACCAACATCAGAATTATAGGGGTGCCAGAAGATGAGAGAGAGCAAGATATTGAAAACCTATTTGAAGAAATAATGACAGAAAACTTCCCCCACCTGGTGAAAGAAATGGACTTACAGGTACAAGAAGCGCGGAGAACCCCAAACAAAAGGAATCCAAAGAGGACCACACCAAGACACATCATCATTAAAATGCCAAGAGCAAAAGATAAAGAGAGAATCTTAAAAACAGCAAGAGAAAGAAACTCAGTTACCTACAAGGGAATACCCATATGACTGTCAGCTGATTTCTCAACAGAAACTTTGCAGGCCAGAAGGGAGTGGCAAGAAATATTCAAAGTGATGAATACCAAGAACCTACAACCAAGATTACTTTATCCAGCAAAGCTATCATTCAGAACTGAAGGTCAGATAAAGAGCTTCACAGATAAGGAAAAGCTAAAGGAGTTCATCACCACCAAACCAGGATTATATGAAATGCTGAAAGGTATCCTTTAAGAAGAGGAAGAAGAAGAAAAAGGTAAAGATACAAATTATGAACAACAAATATGCATCTATCAACAAGTGAATCTAAGAATCAAGTGAATAAATAATCTGATGAACAGAATGAACTGTTGATTATAATAGAATCAGGGACATAGAAAGGGAATGGACTGACTATTCCTGGGGGGGAAAGGGGTGTGGGAGATGTGGGAAGAGACTGGACAAAAATCGTGCACCTATGGATGAGGACAGTGGGTGGGGAGTGAGGGCGGAGGGTGGGGCAGGAACTGGGAGGAGGGGAGTTATGGGGGGAAAAAAAAGAGGAACAAATGTAATAATCTGAACAATAAAGATTTAATTTAAAAAAAAAAGATTATAAATTGGTCTTCAAGCTCTTATTAAGAGATAATGAGAAGTTATATTTCCCTTATGTAATCTTTCTTATAATAGAGACTTCACATATCATAGGAATAATTTTATCTTCATTTTATTGCCCTTACTATGTCCTCCAGTTTTTAAAAATGCACCCAAATGCACAGAGACCAAGGTGGAAGAACTAAATTTTCTTAGAATCGTGTTGGCTTCCTATATGGTTAATTTAAAACATTTTATTATCATGTTGATTAAATTGATAACCAAGTGCTATTTTTCAGATACCCATGTAAATATTTCAAAAATTGTACAATATATGTAAAGGCATTGGAAACTTGCCAATGCCTTTGTTGTCCAATATGTTCTTTATTTGCTGTCAAATGAATTTAAATATTTTAATTATTTGATTTACAGTTTACTTTCAATATTATTTTGTATTAGATTCACATGTACAGCATATTGGTTTATAGTTTACAAAATGTTCCACCTGATAGTTCTAGTACCCAAATGGCACCATACATAGTTATTACAGTATTATTGACTATATTTCATATGCTGTGCTTGACATGTTACACTCAGTGGAAACACTGAACAAACTCATGAAATAGTTCTGTACTGTTACTCTCCTCTAGTATAATATTACTAGAGGCCCAGTGCACAAAAATTTGTGCAATCGGGGGGGGGGGGGGCCCTCAACCTGGCCTATGCCCTCTTGCAGTCTGGGACCCCTCGGAGGATGCCCACCTGCTGGCTTAGGCCCGCTCCCTGGGGAATCAGGCCCAAGCTGGCAGTCAGACATCCCTCTGGCAGCCCGGCAGCCCTCGGGGGATGTCCACTTGCCAGCAGGGAGAAGGCCTAAGCTGCAGTCGGACATCCTTACTGCTTCTGAGGAGGTGGGAGAGGCTCCCGCCACCACCGCTGTACTGGCAACCATCAGCCTGGCTTGTGGCTGAGCAGAGCTCCCCCTGTGGGAGTGCACTGAGCACCAGGGGACAGCTCCTGCATTGAGCATCTGCCCCCTGGTGGTGTGTGTCATAGTGACCAGTCATTCCCAGTCGTTCTGCTGTTAGGGTCAATTTGTATATTACCCTTTTATTATATGGGATAGAGGCCTGGTGCATAGGTGGGGACTGGCTGGTTTGCCCTGAAGGGTGTCCCGGATCAGGGTAGGGGTCCCTACTGGGGTGCCTGGCCATCCTGGGTGAGGGGCTGATGGCTGTTTGCTGGCTGGCCACACCCCCTTTAGGGTGGGGGGTCCCCACTGGGGTGCCTGGCCAGTCTGGGTGAGGGGCTGAGGGCCGTTTTCGGGCTGGCCAAGCCCCTCCAGCCTCTTTTTTTTTTTTATTCTGGGATTTATTTACCTTCTATAATTGAAACTTTGTAGCCTTGAGAGGAGCTCAGAGCCAGCCAGGGTGGGCGGGATGGAAGCTTGGCTTCCTCCATCGCCAGGGGCAACCCACGCCTCTTGCTCGCTCCAGCTCCGTGGCCATGACTGGCTGAAAGCAGGTATCTGGGGTTTATTTATCTTCTATAATTGAAACTTTGTTGCTTTCAGTGGAGCTCAGAGCTGCCACAGCAGGCGGGAAGCTTGGCTTCCTCCATCATTGGGGCAACCAAGCCTCCTGCTCGCTCCAGCTCCATGGTTGCTGACTGCCATCTTGGTTGGGTTAATTTGCATATAGTCACTCTGATTGGCTGCTGGGCGTGGCTTAAGGTGTAGCAAAGGTAAGGTCAATTTGCATGTTTGTCTTTTATTAGTGTAGATTGATGACTGTAATAAACAAACTATAACCTCTCAATCTCACTACCAAACAGATTTCTGCTTCCTGAAGCATACGTGAAGTCTCTGCTATAAGATAGAGGCTGGAATTTGTGTTTACAACATAGGAAGAGGTTGTTGAGGCTCCTGGATAGGACTATATCAGGTTCTCTACTGCTACTTTAACTAGAGAATCTTGATTACAGGCTTCTGAGCTGACATTTGCTTAGGTAGGTTTCAGACTGAATGACTGGAGTGAGTCAGAGTTTCCAGGACTCTTCATAGTCCAAAAGTAGATATATTTCCCCAAGATGCAATGCACACACATCGAACAGAATTAATTACATAGTCATGAATGAACTGATGAGGAAATATTAGTTATTTCCTTAGAATATGGTGAGGTAATATACTGAGTAACATTCACATACTATAATATTTATCTATTGTAAGTATGCAACTCAATGATTTCTAGTACATTTATAGAATTGTGCAACTATCACCAAATCTAGTTTTCACATATTTCCATCACACCTAAAAATGCTCTCAGGCTCCTTTGCAGTTAATTTCCACTTCCTTACCCCTACCTTCCTGCCCCTAAGCCAAGGCAACCACTAATCTGCTTTCTCACTCTAAATGGCCTTTCCTGGACATGTTATATAAACGGAATCATGTAATAAAGAACCTGCTATGTTTGAATGCTTTCACTTAGCATGTTTTTGAGGTTCATCCATGTTTTAGCCTGCATCATTATTTCACTTGTTTTATAGCTGAATAGTTTTCCATTGTATCAATAAACCAATATTGTTTTATATTGTGTATCCATTCACCAACAATGCACATTTGAATTACTTCCAGGTTTTGGCTACTATAAATAACTATAGGCCCGGTGCACAAAATTCATGCACAGGAGGGTGGGGGGTGGAGGGGTCCCCTCAGCCCAGCCTGAACCCTCTCCAATCCGGTACCCCTTGGGGGATGTCTGACTGCCGGTTTAGGCCTAATCCCTCTCACAATCCTGGACCACTGGCTCCTAATCGCTCAACTGCCTACCTGCCTGATTACCCCTCACTGCCTCTGCATGCCATCCTGATTGCCCCTAACTGGCCCCCCAATGGCCTGGTCACCCCAAACTACCCTGCTGCCACCCTGGTTGCCCCTAACTTCCCCCCCACCTGCCGGCCTGGTTACCCCCAACTGTCCCCCTCTGCTGTCCTGGTTGCCCCTCACAGCCTGCCATTCAGTTGTTTGGTCATCCCTCACTATCCCCTGCTGGCCTGGTCGCCCCACACAGCCTGCTTGTTCAATTGTGTGGTAGTCCCTCACTAACCCCCCTGCCGACCTGGTTGCCCACGCAGCCTGCTTATTCAGTCGTTTGGTCGTCCCTCACTAACCCCCCTGCCGGCCTGGTTGTAGGCAGCCATCTTGTGAGGGCATGAGGGTTAATTTGCATATTTCCCTTTTATTATATAGGATGCTGCTATGAACACTCGCATACAGGTCTTTGTGTGACATATATTTTCATTCCTCTTGGGTGTATTCCTAAGAATGAGAATCACTAAATGATATGAAAATTTTATGTTCAACTTTTTATGAAACTTCCAAAATGTTTTCTGAAGAGAGCATACCAGTTTACCTTCCCACAAACAATGTGTGAATATTCTTATTTTTCCACATCCTCACCAACACTGCTATTGTTTTTCTTTTTGCATACAACCATTCTAGTGATATCTCACTGTGGTTTTAATTTGCATCTCCATGATGATTAATTATGTTGAACAATTTTTCATGTTTTCATTGGCCACTTGTATGGCTTCTTTGGAGAAATGTTTATTCAGATCTTTTGTCCATCTTTTTATGTGTAGCTTTATTATTGAGCTGTAATATTTCTTTATATATTTTAGATTAAGTCCTTTAACAGTTACATGATGTTAAAATATTTCCTCCCATTCTGTGGGTTGTCTTTCACTTTGTTGACGTTATCCTTTGAAATATAAATTTTTAATTTTGATGGAGTCCAATTTATTTATTTTTGTCATTTTTGCTGCTGCTTTAGGTATCATATCTAAGAAAGGTTGTGTAACCAAAGGTTAAAAATATTTTCTCTTAGAATTTTTAGTTTTAGTTTTACATTTAAGTCAATGATCCATTTTGACATTTTTGTTTATAGTGTAAAGAAAGTCTAAATTAATTTTTGGCATAATATGGATATTCAATCAACACAGAACCATTTGTTGCAAGGACTATCCTCTTCCCATTTAACTGTCTTGGAGTGTTGTTGAAAAATCATTTGATCATAACCATATGAGCTTATTTCTGGACTTCTAATTCTGTTCCACTAATCTACATGCCTATCATTATGCCAAAACCATGCTGTTTTGATGACTGTAGCTTTAATCTAAGCTTTGAAATAGGGTAGTATAAATTCTCCAACTTTGTTATTAATTTTCACATTTATTTTGGCTATTCTAGTAGCTTTGCGTTTCCATATAAATTTTAGGATTACCTCGGCATTTGGGGGAAAGTTGCAATCTTAACAATATTAAGGCTTCCAACCCATTAACATGGAATATCTCTCCCACTTATTTATATCTTTTATTTTTTTTATTTATTTTTTTTTAATATATATTTTATTGATTTTTCATAGAGAGGAAGGGAGAGAGATAGAGAGAGTTAGAAACATCGATGAGAGAGAAACATCGATCAGCCGCCTCCTGCACATCCCCCACGGGGATGTGCCCGCAACCCAGGTACATGCCCTTGACCGGAATCGAACCCGGGACCTCTCAGTCCGCAGGCTGACGCTCTATCCACTGAGCCAAACCGGTTTCGGCTATTTATATCTTTTAAAATTCATCTTAATATTGGAAGGAGACTTGACTTTGGGTGGTGAACACACAACACAATATAAAGATGATATATTATAGAATTGCACACTTGAAACCATATAATTTTGTTAACCATGTCACCCCAATAAATTCAATACAAATTTTTAAAAAATTATCTTAACAATGTTTTTTAGTTTTCAGTATAAAAATTTTGTACTTTTGTTAAATTTTTCCTAATTATTTTATTATTTTGATGTTATCAAGAATGTTTTCCTAATTGCACTTTCAAGTTGTTCATTGCCAGTAGTTCATTCATTGTATCAAAATACAATTAATTTTTATATGGATTTTGTGTCTTGTGACCTTGCTAAATTTATATATGACAGGCGAAAACACCGTAGACTTGCTCTGTTCTTACCCAAAGTTCAGTTCTCTGTTGTATTCAGAGTGTTGAAAATGATAGTTTTTGACAATTTGTTCAACTTCTTAGTTGTTATGCACATAAGCATAAATTGCCCAAACTCGGGAATTTATTTACTCAAATAGAGTACAATTTCCTTCATCAAGGTCAAAGAAAGTCTTCCAACTGAGGAAGATGTCAATCTTTGACCACCATCAGTGTAAGAAACAACAGTAATACTGACTTCGAGATTTTACTGCTCTTTTACAATATAGCCTTTTAACCAAATATCTGAAGAAGGGAACGAACATGCAATAAAAGATGGATATCAATTTTGATGAACACTTTGCTGATGTGATTTGAACTTGGAGTCATACAGGCAAATCTAGATGGCAGAACAAGAGAATAGAAGGCCATATGTCTGGGGGAATGGGAAAGTGAAATTTGGAAAGAAAGGGATAGAATAAAATATGAATGGAGTCTAATGATCATTCTGAAGTGTTCCTTATACCTAGATAAACTTTTCAAATTATTCTGTAAATCCTTCAAGAGCAAGAACAGTCTTTTATGTAGTGCAAATTTAATATAATTTTGGTACTACACATGTGTTAAAATAAGAGTCATCAACTCCAATGGACTAAGTAGTACTGAAAGTTAGATTTGCTAGTATTATCCTATATAATAAAAGGGTAATATGCAAATTGACAGAACAGTGGAATAACCTGTCGTTATGATGCGCACTGACTACCAGGGGGCAGACACTCAATGCAGGAGCTGCCACCTGGTGGTCAGTGTGCTTTCACAGGGGGAGCACCGCTCAGCTACAAACCAGGCTGACGGCTGGCAAGCGCAGCAGCGGCAGAGCTAAGGATGTCCAACTGATGACGTAGGCCTGCCGTCAGTCAAACATCCCCCGAGGGATCCCAGACTGCTAAACGGTGCAGGCCGGGCTGAGGGGACCCGCCCTCTCCACAACAGTGCACAAATGTTGTGCACTGGGCCTCTAGTATGACAATGAAGCCAAAATTCCACATCTATAAAGTGATGTGTGTCCTAGAAGGTGAGGCACTGATACACTGACACTAATAAAATTTCAGCAATATCAGAGCCATATTTTCTGACTTTCATTTTATAAACAATATCTAAAAGTAGGCATGCCAGGAACCAAAGATAGATGAGAATGGTTGTAGCCAAAATGCAGAGTATTTGTCATGTGAAGAGGAATGGCATCTAGGTATAGCTATATCAATTAAAAAATACTCAGAGCCTGGCCTGTGTGAATCAGTGGTTGAGCATCCACTCATGAACCAAAAGGTCATGGTTCAATACCCACACATGCCTGGGTTGTGGACTGCATCCCCAGTAGGGGACATGCATGAGGCAACCAATAGATGATGTTTCTCTTTCATTGATGTTTCTATCTCTCTTTTCCTTCTCCTTCCTCTTTCTCTAAAAAATCAATAAAAACATATTTAAAAAATACTCAGGAGATTTACATTTACTAAAACTCATTACATTGTATACTTGAAATTAGTGAATTATATATGTAAATTATGTTATAATAAAGTTACTAAAAATACCCAGGAGACTGAGAAGCATATTTTTCAAATACAGATTTTTGAAAGCATACAGATTCAAAATAAAATCAATTACAGTAATAAGAAATAGGCAGTCTGTTACGTATCATAGATATCTAATTCAAACAGATGTTTTACACAGCTGTACTTTAATGTTGGTGAAACATGCCACTTTAGAAATGAATTTATTAATGAAATGTCAGATGCAATTAGAACTCTAGCTATTCAGTAATAAAATTTTCAACAAATTCATTTTTTTTCTTTTTCTGGAACATTTACTATTATGCATACTTTCAGAAATTTGCAGTTCATGTAACCAACTCATCAATGACTTTCACCTTGACCACAGATTTATTTTTATGTAAAAACACAACAGTATTTGCTAAGTATATGCAATATTTTCCACCTCATTAGTACCTCAGGGCAGGTTGTTTATAAACAGAAAATAATAAGGGACATGTTAAATGGATATGCAGTACTTTCTGCATACTATCAAGTTTAGAAATAAAGAAGACAGTTTCATTTTAAGCAATAAACCAGCTAGCTCCCAGATTGCCATTAAGTACAAGGAATCTAACTAGAATAACTTGTGATTCGTGAAGAAATAATACGATCTACTGGATAAATGAATATGGTTCCTTTTAGCTTCAAATTAGAAATATGTTTAGAGTACAATATGGAAATAGATACTAATTTTTATTTTCAAGATTAATTTTAAAATAATGTTACTAAAATATTTCACACATGATGCTAAATACATCCCAACACTGCACATTCCCCCATTGTCCAATAATTACTGTCAAGTGACTACCATTTACTGGGATCACTATAGATCACTATAGAAATCAGCCATGAATCAGGGAGCATCTGGCTTAAGGGAACTGTAATGGGTGGCAGAGGAGTGTACATCCTGTTTGACATGCAGATGAGGTTGCCATCTGGTGGATTTTCTCTAACTAAACACTAATAACATTTAGAGGTATAAGCAGAGCACATCTTTTCTAGGTTGGTAAATGCTGCCACTTTTAGAAAACATATAGTTTATTTTAACATTTATTATGTCCATATTATGATTTGTACTGAATGGGTGCCTGTTTTTTGTAACTTAAGTATGAAGAAAAAATACCAGTACCAGGAAAAGAAATAAACGAAAGCTTCAGATTTAAAAGTTAATAAATGTGGGTGGGAAAAAATATTTCATTCAAACAAACAAAAAATGAGAGCAGGAGTGGCTATCATATCAGATAAAATAGACTTTAAGTAAAAGTTAGTTACAATAGTCACTATGTAGTAATAAAAGTATCAGTTCAGAAATAAACAGTGATACCATAGTAAGGGACTTAAATACATCACTCTCAACATTGGATAGATCATCCAGAAAGAAAACTAATAATGAAACAGTAGACCTAAATAACACTATAGAGCAAATTGACCTAACAGACAAATATAGAATATTCCATCCAACAGCACCAGAATACACATTCTTTTTAAGCTCACATGGAACATTCTCCAGGATAGATCATATGTTGGGCCACAAAACAAACCTTAACAAATTTAAGAAGACTGAATCATATCAAGTATCTTTTCTGACCACAAATGTATACAGCTAAAAATCAGTAACAGGAGGAAAAATGGAAAAATTCACACAAAAAATGAAACAACACATTCCTAAACAACCAATGGGTCAAAGAAGAAATCAAAGGAGAAATCAGAAAGTATCTTGAGACAAATGAAAACAAAAAGACATCATACCAAAATTTATGAGATGCAGCAAAAGCAGTGCTAAGGGTTTGCAGTGGTTCTCAATCTTCCTAATACCACGACCCTTTAATACAGTTCCTCATGTTGTGGTGACCCCCAACCATAAAATTATTTTCGTTGCTACTTCATAACTGTAATTTTGCTACTGTTATGAATCATAACGTAAATATCTGATATGCTATATGTGTTTTCCGATGGTCGCGACCCACAGGTTGGGAACCGCTGGTTTGTAGTGATGAATGCCTGCATTAAGAAAGATCTCATCAACCAATGGACTTGTATGCATGCATATAAGCATAACCAATGGACACAGACACGGGGGGGAAAGGGAGGGCATGAACGGGGGTGGGGTGAGGGGACAGTGGTGGGATAAGGGCATATATGTAATACCTTAATCAATAACGAAAAAAAAATTTTAAAAAGAAAGAAGATCTCAAATAAGTAACTTAACTTTACACCTTAAGTAATTAAAAGAAGAAAAATAAACTAAGCCCAAAGTTAACAGAAGGAAGGAAATAACAAAGATTATAGCAGGAATAAATGAAATAGAGACTACAGAGCCAATATTAAAAATTTAATGAAATTGAAACGTTTTTTGAAAATATAAACAGAATTCACAAATCTTTAGCTAAACTAATCAAGAAAAAAAAGAGAGGGCTCAAAAGGTCATAAATGTGACTTTTAAATTATTTATTTATGTATACTTTCTGTCTATTTTGTTTCTTTTTTAAAATTTATCGTTATTGTTGAAAGTATCACAGATGTCCCCTTTTGTGCCCCATTGACTCCCTCTACCTCTCTCCCCTCCCCCAGGCCTTCACACCTGGGTTGTGCATATATGTTCTTTAGTTAACCTTTACCTAACTAATCAAGAAAAAAGAGAGGATTTAAAATGTCATAAATGTGCCTTTTTAAAATGTATGTTACAATAATATTAAATATTCAACATATTAATTTGTCGTAAGTGTTTCCCTCCACGTCCTGCGTGGTTCAGGGTTCGGGTCTGGAAGAGGAGCCGCACAACAAATAAAAAAGAAAAGACAGGAGATAATTTGGGAATATTGGGGGACCAGGCGGCAAGTCCAACTCAAGAGGAAGGACTTCCACTGTGCTCAGACCCCACCAAGCTTTTTATAGTGAGAGGTAAACAAGGTAGTGGTTACCAAAGTTACACTTTTCTTGTGAGTTTCACTTGTTTTTGTTCTTGTGAGTTTCACTTGTTTACACCATGGTTATACTTCCTGCACTTCCTCAGCCCATTAGATTCCCAGATAAGATCTAGGGAGTATTATAAGGTCAAGCCTAATTATGCTAAGAGGACTGTGCCCTCTAAGCTAGGACTTGTTTGTGACTTTGCCAGCAGGTCAGTCCGAGGCTTAACCCTATATCAGTTTCCCACATTAATTTTTTATTTTTCTGGAGCATTTACTATCATGCATACTTTCAGAAATTTGCAGCTCATGTAACCAACTCATCAATGACTTTCACCTTGACCACAGATTTATTTTTATGGAAATACAAAACAGTATTTGCTAAGTATATGTAATATCTTCCACATACTTAGTACCTTCTAGATATTAAAAATATATAGATATTAAAAATAGCTAGAAGACTTGTGACATCACATCGGCTTTGTTTTAAATGTTAAAGTGACTTCTGGTGCCATGTATGTCCTTACATAACAGCCTTGCAATGAGGAATGAGGATCAGATACATGCCAGCACGTGCCCAGGTTGTGGGTTCAATCCCCAGTATGAGGCATGCCAGAGGCAGCTGATCAATGATTCTCTGTCATCATTGATGTTTCTATCTCTCTCTCCCTCTCCCTTCCTCTCTGAAATCAATAAAAATATATTTTTATAAACCTAGACAAGGCCATATATTTTATGTTTACTAGTATGTGTCAACTTAAATTAGCTATAATTAAGTATTTGAAAATTGATATGCCTGTTTTTTGTAGCAACCAACCTTTTCCTTTTTGATGGTGCAGTGAATAGTCATATACAGTGTATATTATTTACATATTATAGAATTATTGATATCATGTGTCTCTGAAACAGGTTTTTACTTTTTTGTTGCAAAGTGTGCTTCTTAATTTTCCGCCCTTAATATTATTAGCTTTGGACTGCATTAATTCTCGATATAGAATGTGTTATAAGACTTCCAGTTAAAGAAGGCAGATTAGACACATTGCATTTATCTCTGCTACTTCATGAAGCTCCACTTAAATGACAGCAAATTATTTTTAAAGGTATAAATAGAAAATGAAAAAGAAAACAAGAGAGGAAACAACAGAAGACTAGTGAAGTAGAAAAAATATTGGAAGTTGGAAAGCAATGGATGAAGTCAGTGTTAAGCTAACTTAAACTGGAGAAAGCTGAAACCTAAGGCTAGTTGTGATGGGTTCAGTTCTTAAAGTTATGGGATATCTCTGAGGTATAGGGTGAAGGGAGGACTGACTGAAAGTACAGTTAAGAAAAAGTTATATCCCAAAAGCCCCTTATCCATTCCAACAAAAGTTTCAAGTTTTATTTAACATATTTTCAGAAAAGTAGCTCTAGTTTTGGAAACAATAGGCATAGATTGAGTATTTACTAAATAGTAAGACACTTTTCAGTCACTTTTCTGCTGCTTGGTTTCTAACATATTTTCAGCTGGGCAAAAGACTGGAGAATTCTGTAAAAGCTGACCAGCACTAGTATAATGTTCTACAGACAGTGATATCTGGGGTTCTCCCATTGAAAAGATTGAATTTCTTCCCAGTTACTCCACAGTGAAGCTCATTTATTCCCAAGTCCCAACAATGAAGGCAGAACTTCTCTTCTGTGCCTCACTCTTAAACATTTTTGACTGGCCAAATCCCTAGATATTTGCAGGAAGTTTCTAAAATGAAACAATAGCAACAAGAATCAAAGCAAAAAGAACCAAAATATGTAACTAATAATATCTTCAGAAATATGAAAAAATACTGCATTCAAAACATAAGAACAGTATGCAGTAAACATGGAACTTTTAAGAAATGAGAAAGAGCTATTAGAAATTTAGAATATTATATGTATTAGAAATCTAAAAAATCAATAGAAAATTTTAAAAAGTTAAATTAAGAAGCATCCCTAGAGAGTAAAACAAAAAGAAATGGGGAAAAAATCAAGTATTGGAGGGCTAAATTAGACCTACAGAAGTTGGAGAAATAGAGGACAGAAAAAGGAGTGCGGGAAGCCACTGCTTGCCAATACTGTCACAAGAGTGCACCAGGAACACAGAAGGCTGATGGACCTTAGGCGTTAGCAGGCCTGACACTAAGTACCTTGTCTGTTGAGATAGTGGTGGCTCAAGGCAATTCCCTAACCTGGTAATCCTTTTACTGTTTACCAAACTTTACCTTTGATATGCTTGTATGCATTGCTAAAGGGCAAATGTGTATTCAAGTAAATAAATAGCAGACCAGGCCAGAAGTCAGTGTGTCTGTTCAAGAAAGAGGCTCCACTTGGCCCCCAATGCCTTCTAAATTCATATTTCTTATATAGTATTTTCATTTGTGTGTCAGCCCCTCCTTCAGATCCTGAACCCCGCCGCAAAGGTCACAGCAAAGGAGAAAGGAAGAAAATTACTAAAGAAATAACACAAGGAAAATTGCTAGCACTGCAGAATATGAGCATGCAGGCTGAAAAGGTCTATGAAGTATCCAGAGCAATAAATGAGAAAATTATTCTCAGCAATGTACGTCACAGTGAAATATTAGAAAATGAAATAGAAAATTTTACTAGTTCAAGCTTCCAGAGGGAAGAAACTGGTTATATATAAAAACATCACAGATAATTTTAGGAACAAACTTCTAAATTATATCCCTAGAATCAAGAAGACAAATTTTGAGGGAAAATAATTTCCAACTGTCATAGGTTTAATAATGCCTCCCCTCAAAGATGTTCTCTTCCTCAGCCTTGGACCTGTGACTATGTTATCTAAAAAACAGGATTTTACAGATGTGATTAAGTTAAGGACCTAGAGATGGGGGTGATTATACTAGATTTTCTGAGTTGGCCCAATGTAATTAAAAGGGAAGGCAGAAAGATCAATGTAAGAAAAAGAAGATATGAAAACCGAAGCATAGGTTGGAATGATATGCTTTAAAGATACAGGAAGGACCCATGAGCCAAGGAATTCAGGTGGCCTATAGAAACTGGAAGAGGAAAGGAAAAGCATTCTCCCCTAGAACCTCTAGAGAACCAGCCTTTCCATCCCCTTGACTTTAGCCCACTGAAACTGAATTCAGATTTCTTATAGAGAATAAATTTGCACTGTTTTGAGACACTAACTTGAGGGTAATTTTTTCCAACAGCAGTAGGAAACATACATCAACATAGAATTCTATATCAGTTGAACTAACAATCAGATGAGATATTAGAAAATGTGTTTTCAGACATGCAAGATCTAAAGAAATGTACCATATTTTCAGGAAGTTACTGAGGATATTTGTCCACCAAAATGAGGAAGTTAAAGCAAAACTGACAGAAATAAAAGGTCCAGAAAATGGAATCCAACACAAGAGAAAGGCAAAAAGGATTTTCAAGGTAAGGATGAGGGGATACCCCAGAAAGACAGCTATTCAGAAAGGTCAGATTGGAGAAGGACAAATATCTCCCATAACCAAACAAACAATCCAATTTAAAAAAGGGCAAAGGACCTAAATAGACACCACTCCCAAAAAGACATACAAATGGCTATCAGATATATGAAAAGGTGTTCAAATTCACTAGATATTAAGAAAATGCAAATCAAAACTACAATGGAATACCACCTCACATTGTTATAATGGCTATTATCAATAAGACAGGTAATAAAAAGTGTTAGAGAGGTTGTGAAGAAAAAGGAAGCCTCATTCACTGCTGTTGGGAATGTAAACTGGTACAACCATTATAAAAAACAATATGGTGGTTCCTCAAAAAACTAAAAATAAAGTTACCCAACAAATAAAAGTCCTGAAATGAATGGTTTCACGGGTTAATTTTTCCAAACACTCAAAGAACTAACACCTATCCTTCTCAAACTATTTCCAAAAATTCAAGAGGAAGGAAGACTCCCAAGCTCATTTTACTAGGCCAGCAATATCCTAATTCCAAAACCAAATGAAGAAGAAGAAGGATAAAAAATATGAACAATAAATAGCAATAAATACATATCTATCAATAATTGAACCTAAAAATCAAAATAAGTGAACAAGGAATCTGATGGACAAAATAAACTGTTGAATAAAATAGAACCAGAGGCATGGAAACCTGGAAGAGACTGACAAATCTCAGAGGGAAGGAGGGAAGGGGAGGGAAGAGATTAACAAAGATCTTATATGCATATATGCAGTACCTATGGACACATACAATAGGGTCCTGAAGGCCTGGGGCAGGGTGGGAATTGGGTAGAGGGGGGGCAATGGGAAGCAAAAGGAGGGCATCTGTAATACTCTCAACAATAAAGATTTTTTTTTAAAGACACTACAGAGAAAGAAAATTATAGGCCAATATCCCAGATGAACACATATGCAAAAATCCTCAACAAAATATTAGCAAATGAAATTCAGCCATACATTAATAAGAGCATATGCCATGATCAGGTAGTATTTATTCCTGGGATGCATTCATTCTGATAAGCACTCCATCAATTCTCAAGAAAAATCACAACAGCAGGAAAAAGCTGGAAGGCTTTTCACTTTTAAGATTGAAACTCCATGCTCATGAAGTCAGGAGAACTTCTTCAAAAAACTTATTCTGTTCTATAGCTTTCAATTTCTCTGTATCTATATGATTTGTTATAGGTACAACCTTTAACTTGATTCTCCAGGTAATATTCCCTTATAATCTTTGTAGAGGTCAAATGGTACGGTTTAATAACCTCCTTGAAGTATTCACCCTCTGCCCTACCTTCCTGCCATTCTTCATACAGGCTACTTTAACATTCCTTGGTAGTTGTTTACACATCGTAAAGCATGTGTAGCATTGAACTCAATCCCCAAGGCAGAACCATGCTGGATTGTTACAATGTTATCTCCAAACATCATTTCAGGGAGAGATGGCATACGCAATTGATTAGCTAACTTCTCCACCTCCACTGACTTCGTGATGTGAATTTTGGCCACCACCAGCTTTCAGAGCCTAAGAAAAAGTCCCAGTGGCTGCCCTGGAAGGCATGGATCATCATGACCAAGGTAGCCAGTGTGGGCCACGTGGAAAAGGCTGGATCCGCTGCCTCACTGCAGCTCAGCCCCCTTGGGCTTCAGAGCCCTTACCATGCTCAGCCATACCTCACCCTTCCATCCCAACTAAGAAAGTTTTTGCACAGCAAAGAAAATTATCAACAAAACAAAAAGACAACCTACTGAATGGGAGAAAATATCTGCCAATGATACATCTGATACGTATACACTCATACAACTCAACACCAAAAAAACCCAAATAATCCCATTAAAAATGGCCAATAGACATATGAAAAGATATTCAACATCACCAACACAGAAATGCAAATTAAAACAACAATAAGATATCACCTCACACCTTCCAGAATGACTATCATCAATAAACCAAGATACATCAAGTGTTGGTGAGGATGCGGGAATGCTGATTGGTGTAGCCACTATGGCAAACAGTATGGAGGTTCCTCAAAATATTAAAAATAGAACTGCCTTATGACCCAGTGATTCCACTACTGTGTATATATCTGAAGAAGTCCAAAACACTAATTTGAAAAGATACATGCACCCATATGTTTATCACAACGTTATTTACAATATCCAAGATATGAAAGCAACACAAGACAAGTCAATAGACAAGTAGATAAAAAGTGGTGGTACATATACAATGAAATATTAGTTAGCCATAAAGAGAATGAAGTCTTACCATTTGACCTTGAGAGCTTGTTTGGAGGTTCTAGCAGGGGAGCGCAGCTACTCGTATACCCTTGACCGAAGACCGGTCCTCTCCTGGGGGGGGGGGGGGGGGGCGAAGGTCGTCCTCTTCAACGGAGCGCGCAGCTTCGGGAGGGACGCACATGGATCGGTGAGGGAGGAGGGGGACACCCGCCTAGCCAGCCAGATCAGCCGAATCAACCCTGGCGATCAATGGGGTGACAGATGTCGCAGCCAGATCGCCCTCACATCCGAGTCTTACCATTTGAGACAACATGGTTGTACCTAGAGGGTATTATGTTAAGTGAAATAAAAGTCAGAAAGAGAAAGACAAATACCATATGAGGAATCTAATCAACAAAATATACCAACAAACAAAACAGAAATACTCATAGACACAGAGAACAAACTGAAGGCTGCCAAATGGGGAGGAAGTTGGGAGGTTGGGTGAAAAATGTGATGGGATTGAGAAGTACAACTTGGTAGGTGCGAACTTGTCATGGGGATGTAAATTACAGCATAGGGGATATAGTAATAATTATGTATAGTGCCAGGTGGGTAATTGAATATTGGAAGTATCACTTCATAATTTATATGATTGTCTAACCACTACGCTTTACAACTGAAATTAATCCAAAGTAATATTGAATGTGAACTGTAATTGAAAAATAAAAAAGGATATACAGAAATTTTTGTAGAATAATGAAAGCTTTTAAAAATAAATCTAAACAGAATAGTTAGGTTCAAGGATTCTTTAATGTGCTGTATTTAAAAGATTAAGAAGAAACTTCTAGTTTATCATCCTTTAAAATTATATTGCCCTTTTTTAAAATATATTTTTAATTTATTGATTTTAGAGAGAGAGGAAGAGGGAGAGATTTGTTGTTTCACCCATTCATGCATTCATTGGTTGATTGTTTCATGTGCCCTGACTGGCTATGGGGAGGATGCTCTAACCCAGTGGTCGGCAAATCAGCTCGGGAGCCACATGCGGCTCTTTGGTCCCTTGAGTGTGGCTCTTCCACAAAATACCGACTTCTGCGCACGGGCCACAAAGTTTCAATCGCCGCACGTGGTATTTTGTGGAAGAGCCACACTCAAGGGGCCAAAGAGCCGCGTGTGGCTCGCGAGCCGCAGTTTGCCGACCACTGCTCTAACCAACCGAGCTAGCTGGCCAGGACAGAGCCCTGCATTTTTAAGGGGGGTCCCAAGTGACCTGACGCAGCCAGTGTGACCCAGGTCTGTGGACTGGCTCTAAGTGCCAATGGTACTGCAGAAATGCTCAGTTTTCAGCATTGCAGGGCCTGGTTCAAGCCCCAGCCAGTTCTGCCACTTTATTGGGAAAGTCTCAGAGCCCTTTTCCCCAGCTTTCAAATGGGGACAATAATAGGACCATACCAATAACTAGCTCCTGCACAGAGCAGGGGTTCCTGTGCTGGGCTAGGCTCCACCTCAGGCTGCTAGAAAATGGGCTGGTGTACAGGACATTCGCCTCTGTTGGGCATTTTCCACAGGCCAGACCCGCCCTGCCTCACAGCCAGTCAGCTCCCCGGGGCTCTTGGCCGCCAGCACCTACCTAGTTACCCCCAGGTTCCCACCTGGCACCTGGCTGCCCCCAGTCTGGAAAAGGCCTCCCTTCAAACCACCACCACCACCACCACCCTCCACTGCCCCCCCAGCAACCCCCACCTCAGACCTCACCACAGCTGCCACTCTGTCTTGGGGTGCTGTTTCGTATTGCTTTTTTTTTTTTTTTTAATTCTTACCTGAGGATTTTTATTCTTTTTTTGTGTGTGCGTAAACCTGCTATTTCTTTTTATTAATCTTTACTAGAGGCCCGGTACACAAAAATTTGTGCACTCGGGGGGGGGGGGTCCCTCAGCCCGGCCTGTGCCCTCTCACAGTCTGGGAACCCTCAGGGGATGACCACCTGCTGGCTTAGGTCCGCACCCCAGGGGATTGGGCCTAAGATGGCAATCAGACATCCCTCTGGCAGCCCGGCAGCCCTTGGGGGATGTCCACTTGCCAGCGGGGAGCAGGCCTAAACTGCAGTCGGACATCCTTAGAGCTGCTGAGGAGGCAGGAGAGGCTCCCACCACCACCACTGTACTGGCAGCCATCAGCCTGGCTTGTGGCTGAGCAGAGCTCCTCCCATGTGAGAGCACCCTGACCACCAGAGGGCAGCTTCTGCATTGAGCGTCTGCCCCCTGGTGGTCAGTGTGTGTCATAGTGATCAGTCATTCCCAGTCATTAAGCTGTTAGGGTCAGTTTGCATATTACCCGTTTACTATATAGGATAGAGGCCTGGTGCATAGGTGGGGCCGGCTGGTTTGCCCTGAAGGGTGTCCCGGATCAGGATGGGGGTCCCGCTTGGGTACTTGGCCAGCTTGGATGAGGGGATGATGGCTGTTTGAGCTGGTCACACCCCCTTCAGGGTGGGGGTCCCCACTGGGGTGCCTGGCCAGTCTGGGTGAGGGGCTGAGGGCTGTTTTCAGGCTGGTGGGCGACTGAAGCTCCCAGCCTCTCCTTTTTTCTTTTCTTTTTTTATTCTGGGATTTATTTACCTTCTATAGCTGTCACTGGAGCTGAGAGCCAGCTCCAGCTCTGAGGCCGTTGCCAGTTGAATGCAGGTATCTGGGTTTGTTTAGATTCTATAATTGAAACTCTGTTGCCATCACTGGCCGCTCTAAGCTCTGAGGCCGCACTGGCTGAAAGCAGGTACCTTGGGTTTGTTTAGGTTCTATAATTGCAACATTGTTACATCCGTAGCTCAGAGCTGGGCTGCGGCAGGCGGGGAACCTTGGCTTCCTCAGTCACTGGAGCAAGCAAGCCTCCTGTTCACTTCAGCTGCCTGGCTTCCGGCCGCCATCTTGGTTGGCAGTTAATTTGCATATCTCGCTGATTAGCCAATGGGAAGGGTAGCGAAGTTATGGTTAATTACCATGTTTCTCTATTATTAGATAGGATTGTTGAGATTATTACAAATGCCCCTCTTTTTTCCCCCCATAGCTCCCCTCCACCTGGTTCCCACCCCACCCCAGGCCCTCATGACTCTATTGTCTGTGTCCATAGGTAATGCATACATCCATTATAAGATCTTTGTTTAATCTCTTCCCGCACTGCGCACACACCTTCCCTCTGAGAATCACCAGGGGGCAGACGCTCAATGCAGTCTGTTCCATTTCCATGCCGCTGATTCTATTCTAGTCACCATTCTGTTCATCAGATTTTTTATTCATTTTATTTTTAGATTCACTTGTTGATAGATATGTATTTGTTGTCACTTTGCTGTTCATTATTTTTTATCTTTACCTTCTTTTTCTTCTCCTCCTCCTTCTCCTCCTCCTTCTTCTTCTTTTTCTTCTTCTTCAGTGATGAACTCCTTTAGCTTTTTGTCTGTGAAGCTCTTTATCTGACCTTCAATTCTAAATAATAGCTTTGCTGGGTAGAGTAATCTTGGTTGTACGTTCTTACTATTCATCAGTTTGAATATTTCTTGCCACTCCCTTCTGGTCTGCATAGTTTCTGTTGCGAAATCAGCTCACAGTCATATGGGCACTCTCTTATAGGTAACTAATTTTCTCTTGCTGCTTTTAAGATTCTCTCTTTGTCTTTTGCCCTTGGCATTTTAACTATGATGTGTCTTGGTGTGGTCATCTTTGGATTCCTCTAGTTTGGGGTTCTCTGTGCTTCCTGGATGTGTACGTCTATTTCTTTCACCAGGTAGGGGAAGTTTTCTGTCATTATTTCTTTAAACAGGTTTTCAATATCTTGCTCTCTCTCTTCTTCTGGCACCCCCATAATTTGGATGTTGGTACACTTGAAGTTGTCCCAAAGGCTCTTTACACTATCTTCATATTTTTGAATTCTTTTTTCTTTTTGCTCTTCTGATTGGGTCTTTTTTGCTTCCTCATATTTCAATCTTTGACTTGATTCTTGGGATCCCCTAGTCTATTGTTGAATCCCAGTATACTATTCTTTATTTCAGTCAGTGTATGATTAGTTTCTGACTGGTCCTTTTCCATGTGTTTGGCATTCTCACTAAGATCCTCAAAAGTCTCTCTAAGTTCCTCAGAGGTTTCTAGAAGATTCTTGAATAACCTTATAACTGTGGTTTCGAACTCTATATTCAGTAGTTTGCTTTCTTCCATTTCTTTCATTTGTGACATGCTTCTTTGTCTCTGCATTTTGGCTGCTTCCCTGTATCTCTTTCTATATATTGGGTAGCTGCTAAGTCTCCTTGAGTTGATAGAGTGGCCCTGTGTAGTAGATTTCCTATAGGGCCCAGTGGCTCAGCTTCCCCTATTACCTAAGGTGGACACTCTTGGTGCACACATTTGTGGGCTGTGTGCACAGTTTTGTTGTAGTTAAGCCTTGATTGCTATTGGTAACAGGGGAGGAATTGACCTCCAGGCCAATTGGCTGTAGGGACCAGCTGCAACTACAGTGGGAGAGCTGCTGTGCATGAGACACACTTATGGAGCAGGACTTGCTTCAGTGGGGCTTTGGTGCTCACTGAGTCTCCCATTGAGTGTGTCTCTTATGGATGTGAAGAGTTGTAATCTGGTATGGTCTCACACTGACCCCTGGATGTACTGGCTCTTGGGTCTCCAGGGAAGTGCAAAGTCAGTCACTGCCTGTGGCCATCCAGGAGGAGCTACAGAGAGATATTCAGATTCCTTCTCTTTGTATGGGATTTGGAAGTGCCCTGATGAGGTCCAGCTGTGAAGCAAGGCAGGCTGGTGCCAGGCCTTGGCCCTTTTATTGATAGGTTTGGGGATTCCTGACCCAGCTTCAGCTTGACAGATTTTTAGCCTGAGAAAGGACAGAGCATTCATATGCAAAAGCCGCTGTGTAAAGCTTGGGTGGGGTTGTAAATTGGGTGGGGAAAGGTCTCAGGGAATCACCAGGGAGGAGCAAACAGAAATGGCTGCCAGTCTGCCCTGCATGGGGGAGGTCCTTACATGGGAGTAATGACTGCTGTGAGGGACAGTCCAGTTTCTCCCTGTATGTGTCTGGGTCCCCCAGAGCCTCGCCCTGCACTGGAGCTCAGAGGAAGTGGGAGCCTGTAAATTCAGTTCATGGTGCCGGCCTTTTAAGAGGAGCATCTGGGTCTCCAGCAGCCTGTGCGTCACTCAGCCCCAATCTGCACTGGTTTTTACAGTCCGTAGTTCTTACTGCCAGTAGGGACTTCTTTCCCCAGATCTGGCAGTAAGTTCTTACTGCTAGTAGGGACTTCTTTCCCCAGATCTGGGCTGGGGGTCTAGTGTGGGACTGGGACTCCTCACTCCTCCGAGTGGCCTCCGCAGAGGCAATCTCCCTCCCCATTAAAAAAAGTGGCACACCTGGGTGCCAGACCAGCCAATTCCATGCCTCCACACCTCCTACCAGTCTCATTGTGCTTTCTTCTTTATTTCTCTAGTTGTATTACTTCCATTCAGCCAGCTTTCCAGAGGTTCTGGATGATAGCTGTTCTGAATTTTAATTGTAATTTTGATGTGGTTGTGGAAGGCAGCAAGTAAAGGCACTTCCCTATGCCGCCATCTTGGTTCCACGGAGGATATTTTTCCCCCCATTGATTTTTTAAAGAGTGGAAGAGAGGAAGAAGTGGGAGAGAGAAACAGATGTGAGAGAGACTCATAGATTGGTTGCCTCCCATGAGAACCCCAGACCTGCAACCAATGTACATGCCCTTGATTGAAAATCAAACCCATGACCCTTTGGTTCACAGGCCCATGCTCTAACCCTGAGGCAAACCAGCCAGGGCAAAATTATATTGCTCTTAATGCTTTATATTATAATGCAGATGTCATTCCTGTAGGCTCATTGTTAAAAGATAGGTCAGCATAGTATAGGAGAGCACTTGACAGGATGGCTGGGTTCAGTCCTTAGTTCTGCTATTATTATTAGCTTGCTATTATACTTGGGAAAATTCACAGTCTTATTTGAACCTGTTTCCTGTTCATAAGATAAAAAGAATGGATTCCATGGTTTCTTAATTCTAAAAGCCCACAAAACATTGATAAGCCTATGAAAAACAATTGTTGTTGGAATAGAAAAGGAAACACGTTTTATTTATCTTTGCATTTCCCATACTGCTTAGTTGGTACCTAATAATTTAACATTTTTTAGTACAATAAACATTAATTGAGTATTGTCTAGGTCAGTGATGGTGAACCTTTTGAGCTCGGCATGTCAGCATTTTGAAAAACCCTAACTTAACTCTGGTGCTGTGTCACATATAGAAATTTTTTGATATTTGCAACCATAGTAAAACAAAGACTTATATTTTTGCTATTTATTTTATATATTTAAATGCCATTTAACAAAGAAAAATCAACCAAAAAAATGAGTTCGTATGTCACCTCTGACACGCGTGTCATAGGTTCGCCATCACTGGTCTAGGTTCTATGGAAGCACTAAATGATGGGAATTCACAGATGACTTAGATGATCTCTGCCTTTAGGATTTTACTATCCAGAGGAAGAAAAAAGTACATAGGTTATTTAAACACCAAGAATTATGACAGAGCTAGGTAAAGAGTAGTATTCATAAACATTGGGCATACCTTATTAGGCTTCCTTTGGGAAATTCCACCTCTGCTGAATCTTGAAGGATTAATTAGCCACATTGATGAGGAGGCAGAAAAATTACCAAGAGCAGAAACAAAAAATATATAAAATTAATATGAATAAATTAATGTTATACTTTCATTACAATTTCCTTCTGGATTATTTAAGTAAGAAAATAAAATAGATATTGTTATATAAAATCATTAGGAAACCACCCTTTTCATCTAGTTAACTAATGCTACTTTATTTTCCTTAGATTCTAAGCAATAGTTACATGTTTATTTTATCTGGGCAAGTATATATGATATTTCTTCTAAAATGCAAGTCAGAAATAATCAGTTTCACATGTCATCAAAAACTGTAAATACTTTGGAAGGGGGTAGAAAAAAAAGAATTATTGGGTATCTTATGGAAGGCTAACCATTGTCTAGCACAGTGGTTCTCAACCTTGGCTGCACATTAGAATCACCTGGGAATCTTTTTAAAATCCTGATTTCTGGGCCTCATCCTCCGGAAATTCTGTTTCTTTGTTACTAATGTTGTGGCCCCACCCCATAACAACGAAACAGAATTTCCAGAGGATGAGGTCCAGAAATCAGGATTTTAAAAAAGATTCCCAGGTGATTCTAATGTGCAGCCAAGGTTGAGAACCACTGGTCTAGCACATCCTCCTGGTTATCTGATTCTATATTACTCTGCACCTTTCATTGGATCAAAAAGATTCCTGGTAATACTGCCTCATCCCATTGGTGCCACCTGAAAGTTATCTAAGTGATATCAACTCAGGTGTCTGAACTCCAAAGTTTATTCTTTGAAGTGGCAAGCATGTTATGTCCTTTTCCATGAGGCTCTGAGATTGTTCTTCTTTGTTGAAAATATAAACTCTGTCCTGTAGTTTATAGTACAGCCTTTAGGCAAGCTTAGAGCAGGAGTTGGGAATGTCCAGCACTCAGGCCGTATAAGGCCTGCAAAATTATTTGGTCTGGCCCTGCCAAGGCATTAGGGGTGAGTTAATTAAATTTGACCAAATATAGCAGGCTAATTTTTATTTTTTTATTTTTTTAAAATATATATTTTATTGATTTTTCACAGAGCAGAAGGGAGAGGGATAGAGAATTAGAAACATCAATGAGAGAGGAACATCGATCAGCTGCCTCCTGCACACCTCCTACTGGGGATGTGCCCACAACCAAGGTACATGCCCTTGGCCGGAATCAAACTTGGGACCTTTCAGTCCGCAGGCCAATGCTCTACCCACTGAGCCAAACCGGTTAGGGCTAGCAGGCTAATTTTTAAATTGGTGATTTTGTATGGCCCACAAATTATGTTATAAATATCCAAATGGCCCTTGGTAGAAAAATGGTTCCCCATCCCTGCTTTAGAGTAGCACAAGAACATTAAGAAATTTAATAGCAGTGGTTAATTTATTTCTATTGTCAATTCTTTCATAATAGAGAGGAGTGAAATTCTGTATTGGAGTCCAGTACACAGGCATACCTCAGATATATGGTGAGCTCTGTTATATACAACCATAATAAAGCAAGTATCACAATAAAACTGGTTGTAATCTTTTTGCTGGAGGAGAGTCTTGCTTTCCATTTGTAAAAACACAACACCTGTGAAGCACAATAAACTGAGGTGTGCCTGTATAGCTACTTCATAAGAGTTTTGATAAGGGTTACCTCTGAAGGTAAAACAGAATTATGAAAAGATAGGGCACTGACAAATTGCCAGACACTTCCAATAAAACATACAATTTCTGAAATGTTTATATTAATAATATTTTACACCAAAATTAATTTACAGAAGGCTGTGTCCCTTATGATGACAACTCTTCCCAATCAACTTTACAGTAATAACACATTAAACAAACATAGTCATTTGCAATACCTCTTTTTCTAAGGTGAAAGAGCAAATATTTATGATTCCAGAGGCACTCTGAAATATCTCGTTTTATATATAAAAGTTTCAGTTTTAGCTATAAAATATATCATGAAGATTTTATTTTATGCTAAATTTAGGAACTGATTTGGCAAAAGCAAAATTAAGAATTGTTGGAGATTTGTGCACTTGAGTAAAAAGGATCCTGAGTGACTGAGAAAAATACTTTTATACATATTTAATCAAAGTAAAAATAAAGCATTTGAAAAAAAACACAGATATTAACACTATTGTAAGTGAAGAGCCTATGTTCTAAGGCAGTGGTTCCCAACCTTGGCTGCACATTAGAATCACCTGGGAATCTTTTTAAAATCCTGATTTCCGGGCCTCATCCTCCGGAAATTCTGTTTTTTTGTTATAGGGTGGGGCCACAACATTAATAACAAAGAAACAATTTCCAGAGGATGAGGCCCAGAAATCAGGATTTTAAAAAGATTCCCAGGTGATTCTAATGTGCAGCCAAAGTTGAGAACCACTGTTCTAAGGTTTTCCCTCCTTAAATAATCCTGAGCTGAAGTAGCGCCTGCAGGCCATCAGCGCCCAGGAGTGGCTGCGCAAGATCCGCCTCCTGGCCCAGAGGTGCAGGATCGCAGGGACAGCCACTGTGGCGGGCCAGACTGATGTCCTCCTGGCCGCACCACAGGGGTTTGCGGATCTGCAAAGCCAGAGGCCTCCGGTGTGCACATCCCCCCTGGCATGCGAACATCCCCCAGCACACTGTCACCCTCCCGCGTCTGCAACAGTTGCAAACCAAGGCGTGCACAAGTCCCCCCCCCCCCCCCCCCCGCCTCTCCACCGCACTTCCATCAAACCAGCATGCCTAACACCCCCACAGGATGTGCACACATCCCCTCTGATGCGCTCACTTCCTTTGGAGAGTGTCTGGGTGTTTCTGGGTGCTGAGAGTGGGCGCCTGTGAGATGACAGTGAGAGGGCGGAGTGGTGATGCCCTGTTACCACGGAGGCCAGTGCAGCTACGAGATCACCTCTGGGGGGTTAATGCAGGTGCTGAGGCGGGAGCAGATGCAGACAGACACACCTGGTGGGCGCGGGCGGCCCTCGCTGAGGTGCCTTCGGTCAGCATTCAAGATCAAGAACCCAGAGGCGGAGAGGAATTCTGTCCTCTCAGTGAAACAGTGGGATAGTCGGGGCTACTGTAGAGGAGGAATGTGCACTTTGGGTGCCAGCACCCGTGAGCGAAGGCTGCCCTGACTGAGCCTCGCTTGCTTGGGGCCTAGCACACTCCTGCTGGGCAGCGGGTGACAGGACGTGCTTTTCCGAATTAATGAGAGAAAACGTTGATTCTCCTGCTGCCCACGAAGGTGGAAAGTGAAGTGGGGAGACATGTGGGGAGTGAGCAAGGTTCTCTGTCTGGGGGTTCCAAATCTGCTGTTGGTTTCTTTCACTGCTGACTAGAGATATACAGGGTGTCCCCCCAAAATGTATACACACTTTGAATACCTACTAATTCCAATGGTTTTAAGCATAAGAAAGAAACAACAATGGAGCTGTTATCTGTTAAAAGTGTGGGCACAATCAGGCAGTTGGACATGAAAATCTTCCTCCTGTCAGAGTCTGGGGCATTATGCGGGACCCAGAGTCAAGTCCCTGCCCACCCGCGTGTGCCTCAAAATCACATGAGACCCAGACCTGGCCGGCCCCACCCCTATTGGGCGAGATCCAGACCCGGCTGGCCCCACCCCCATCAAGCCCCGTCAGGTGGGGCGCGTGGCTTTAGGTCCCCCAGCCTGGGCCAGGGGAGATCTCTGAGATTGGATAAAAAGTAAAATGGAGAGACAAATACTTCTTTTACATAGGTGGGTATAAAATAGTTAACAATTAACATTTACAGAAAAATGAGATGTTATTCAAGATAACAATGAGGGCTGTGGTCTCATGCTCTGGTGTGGTGGGTACAGGGGTAGGGTGTGATGAGGAAAAAGAAAATTATTCGGACATTCCAAAGGTGTGTTATCTTAGATGCAAAAAGACAATAAACAGGGTCAGTTAAGGTAAAGATTGACCATTGTCAAGGAAGAACCAGTCTAGGACAAGACTACATACCACGACTTGTTTTTAGTTAGAAATTTTAATTTCAGACCATCCTATGTGGTTACTTTCAGTCTCTGAGTTTATGAGACCCACCATGCAACAGGCCTCTCTTGAGCTTGTCCGGTCTAGTATGTGCCCCTTTTTCATCCACACAAATTTACCTTTTTCATAATTGTAATCATGTTTAAAAATAATGTTAATTTATTTGATCAGTAAGCTGGTATAAATTTAGGGTAAACACACCCAAGTAAATAAAATTCATGCTTGAATTATACTTAAAACTAACAAAACAGAGAAAAGAGTTAATTGCCAAAATTGTTTTCTTGGATTCTTAAGAGTTCTGGATCAGTTTCTGCAATATGTTTTATTAAAGTTTAGCAGATTAAAAGTATTAGAAGTTAAATTTTCTCATTTTCTGGTAATTTAAGAACATTTAATTTATATATGTGCTTAATCTCTCTGTGAGCCACAGAACAGTGCTCCTTTAATATCTTCCAGACATAGGAAAAGATTTCAGAGTGGGGGGGAGGAGGATGCGGGGTAATGTGGGGATAAGGACACATATGTAATAACTTAATCAATAAAAAATTTTAAAAAATATTTCAGAGACACAAGAGGTAAAGGTCTTTCGGAATTACAGAGTATTTTGGAATATTTTTGTCTTATATTTCAATAGTTTATTGCTCTTATTGGGCAGAATATATGATTATGTTTATATTTTATTATTCAACCATTATCTACATTTACTGTTATGAAACTGTAGTTTCACTGTATCATTAATTTGTGAAATTTAGAACCAAGAGAGGGATAGCAGGGATATCACTCCTCAGAAAGACAATTACTCAAGCTACAAGACTTAAAGGTAAAAAGATTTTTTTTCAGCCTAAGATCTACATCTAATTCAACTCCAATCCTATTTCTCTTTAAAACAATTTCTTCTTTAGGCTCCCTTTGGTATATAACTAGCCAGGGAAAAGTATAAATATGACCTAAAGTGAGATTTTAAGTTGGAAACAGAAAACATTAGAACCAGATAGAGCGGGCAATGATCTTAATAACAGTGGTAGGAGAAAGGAGTATTGAGAAATCACCTCTCCTGTACTTGACTGCCTAATTGTAATGTATCTGTGGTACATATTCATGCTAATGTACAATTTCACATTTCATCATAATTTAAATTTACCATAAATTTCACATTTTAAATGGTTCAATGGATGGGTTCAATGCATTACAGATGTAAACTTCAGGCCTTAACGCCTCTACTTTATGCGCAATGCTTGCTAATGGAGGTTAATTTTCTTGCTGCAGCTTCCAAAAAAACGCCAGCCATAGAGTTCTGGCTTCTGGAGAACCAAAGTTAGAAGAGCCCATTCTAATGAGTGATTTTAGAAAGGCGCTTTTTTATTTCATGCTCTCTCAACAGACTCAGAGTAAAACCATAGCTCATATGTTCATGTCTTGGCAAAACATGATAGAAAATAAAGAATTTCAAACTTCTGTACCATTAAGATTTGTGGTACCCAAGCAATGAATCAAACAGAATTCTTAAGATAGGATGCAAGGTTTCATTATTATTTGTTAACTGACACTTCTGAGAAAAATAAACTTAAATCTGTTAATTCTCCACCTCATTAATGTGAGTGTCCCAGGAGCTTACTTGTAAATGACTTCCGACAGTGGCTGACACGTCACTTAAGTAGCCTTTGGCCCCACCCCCCATAGGGCCATACAAACCCAGTTCCCGCCGCACTTTGTCTGCCTTGGCCAACTTCCGCCTCCCCCACTGAACGCGCCGTTCACGTGACCTCAATACGTCACATCCGATCCCTGCGATTCTGGGCTGGGAATCCTCGCGATGAAGTGCTTGTTTGTTACAGTGGGGACCACCAGCTTTGACGACCTCATAGCCTGTGTATTGGCGCCAGACTGTCTGCAAGTGAGTGGGGTTGCGGGAGGGCGGCAAGCGGGCGCGTCTCGCTGAGCTCGCCACTTGCCGCCGCCTCCACCCTCGGTAACCTAGCGCGACAGCCGCGCTAGGAGGAATCTTCCTGAGCGGGACACCAGGTCCCACTGTCCCTTTGCTGACTCCTTCCCGCATCACAGAGTCCTCTGCCTCAGTCAGCTTCCCTGCCGCCTTCCCGGGCCACTCCTCCCTGTCTTTCCTCAAGCTCCTCCTTTCCTTGGCTTTTCTCAGAATCTCCGCCTCCGCCTCTGTGGTCCTCGGCCTGGCCCCTCCTTCCTGCGGCTCCGCCTGTAGGGCTTAGGCCCGCCTCGCCGCCCTCTCCAGCGGGCTGTGGGCGGTGCAACCGCGTTGGGCCCCTGGGCCCTGGGCATGCTCAGCCAGACTGGATTCGGACCCGAATCGACCTGGCTGAACTCTGCTCAGCCCGTTCTGCTCGCCGCCCCTGCCCTGGCTCCGCTGCGCTTGGGCAGCCCCGCGCCTTTGGGGCGGCCCCGCGGCCGGTCGGTGGTCTGATGTGGCGCGGCGTCACTGTTTGCACAGTCGGACCTGGGAGCTCTTAGTTGTCTCCGGCCGAGTTTTCGGCGCCTTTTTCAAAAATCTTTGCCTGGTCTCAGATTTCTTGCGGGGCCACTTCTTTCAGGACTCCGTGAGCTGGGTCGCGTAGATCCGTTAGGGCTAGTGAGGTGCCTTGTCAGGGCCCGGGACGAGGAGGAAATGGGTCATTTTGGAAAACGAACAGAAATCGTCTCCATTTAGACTATTTGGCAGCCCGTCCTCAGATCTGAACACCGACTTTAGAGTTTGCTGTTACTACTATTTTTATAGTAACCTGTGTAAAAGGCCTGTTGTTTTCTGTTTTGCCTCTTTTCAGATCATCAAGACCCTTGGTTACAACCGACTCGTTCTACAGATAGGCAGAGGAAAGTTTGTACCTGAACCATTCAGTACTGAGTCATTTACTCTGGATGTTTATAGGTACAAGGATTCACTGAAAGAAGACCTTGAGGAAGCAGATCTTGTTATAAGTCACGCAGGTAAAGTGCCTTAGAATCTTAACGGGGTTTGGTTTTTTCAGAACAGAAACTTGAACCTTTTGGAGATAAAATCATTAGAGTAACTGTAGCCCTTTTGAGTAAAAGACTTATTTGAACATAACAATCGAGAATATTGGACAGAATTTGTTATTTCTGGGTGGTAAAAGGATGGGATATTAATTATCATAGCCCAACTTTACAGTAAGAAACTTTAAACACGGGCAAAATAATTGACCCAATGACGTGTGTAAAGAGTTGTCATTTGAGGTATTTGGACTTAGATCTGCAGTAGTGTTAAGCCATCTAATTGGTTGGATTAGTCATGGAGAAACTGACTTTGAAAGATGTTTTACATTTTTATTAAATGTGAATGTGAAATACATTAAGTAAAAATATTCTGTAACAAGTATATATTGTATATCATTGCCTGCTCTTCAGCGAACCATCCTGATCTAGTTACACTGCCTATACCTTCAGAAGAACTGTTTTGGGAGAGCATTGCAATTATGACCGCTGGATAACTGAGGGAGGAAGAAGTTTTGTGGTTCTTAAAAAGCCTTCTTTGGAGAGAGAAAAGTCTTTAGAAGTAGACAGCACTAACAAATTGGTGATTAGAAATGGATAATAGCAACAGCTTTTGGTATTGTTATACTTGTTATGTGTGTATAACTGGTTGAACCCTCCCAATCCTATGAACTAAATACTGTTAGTATCTCTATTTTACAGATGACGAAACAGAGACACAGAGGTTAAGTGACTTTTCCAGTTAGTAAGTGGTAGACAGATAACAATCTGATGCTGGAGTCTGTGTTTTTATTACTGCCTTAGCATTATTTACCCATAAAGGATTTGTCTGTTCATTTATCAATCTCCTCCCTGCCATAGAAAATACCAAATGATTTTAGATTTTAAAGTTGAGTTGACCCAAGTATTGTATATATGCACATTTGTGGAGATTTACCCTTGACTGTTTTCTGGAATCAAACCTCACAGGCAAACTCATAAGGAGTGGTCAGAGTTTTTCTTTATTGGTGCCTATCACTATTGAGGGCTTGCTTTTTCTACTTTTTTAATAGATGTGCAGAACACTTCATGTACAGTATGTTGAACCTGAATTTTATTTGGATTCAAAACCCATGCCCAGGGCATCCAACTAGAGGGCAAATGGCAAAGCACTTAATTTATTGGCAGTGTTAAAAAAATGTATTTTTAAAATTAGGTTTATAACATTAAAGAGCAACTGATAACTATACTTTTGGTATTTTGAATATATAATTAAAAGTCCTGGTTTGTAGTTCTGCCAACTAAGTTTTTCAGTTTTAGCACAAAACTTGGTAGAACACTTTAACTTTTTAAAACATTTTATTAAATTTAAATAATTGGGGTGAAAATGGTTAATAGGATCATATAGGTTTCAAGTGTACAATTCTATGGTACATGATCTGTATATTGTATTGTGGACCCACCAACCAAAGTCAAATCTTCTGTCACCATAAATTTCTCCTGCATTACCCTTTACTACCACCATCCCCTTCCCTCTGGTAACCACCATATTGTTGTCTGTGTCATAAGTTTCAGTTTTATATTATCCCACATATGAGTGAAATCATATGGTTCTTAGCTTTTTCTGACTAACTTATTTTGCTTAGCATAATATTCTCAAGGTTCATCTGTGTTGTCACCAATGGCAGTGTTGTCTTTTTTCTTATGGGGGAATAGTATTCCATGATATATATCTATCACATTTCCTTTATCTAATCCTCTATCGAAGGACACTTTGGTTGTCTTCATGTCTTGGCCACCTTGAATAATGCTGCAGTGCACATAGGGGTGCATATATCTTTGCAAATAAATGTTTTCAAGTTTTTGGGGTAAACATCCAGAAGAGGGATTGCTGGGTATGTGGTAATTAAATTCCTAAGTTTTTGAGGAACCTCCATACTGTTTTCCATAGTGGCTCTACTAGTTTACATTCCCACCAGCAGTGAATGAGGGTTCCTTTTTCTTCATAATCTCTCTAACACTTGTTATTACCTATGGTGTTGATAATGGCCACTCTAATAGGTGTGAGGTGGTATCTCATTGTAGTTTTGATTTGCATTTCCTTAATAGCTAGTGAGGTGAGCATCTTTTTGTATATCTGTTGGCTTAACTTTTTTAAAAACCTGTATTAACAAATTTGATGTATGTTTGTAGGTGCAGGAAGCTGTTTGGAGACTCTGGAAAAAAGAAAGCCTCTTGTAGTGGTTATAAATGAAAAATTGATGAACAATCATCAGCTGGAATTAGCAAAACAGCTACACAAAGACGGGCATCTCTTTTACTGTACCTGCAGGTATACTAGAGACTTATTATTTGACTTCTTGCTTTAATTCCTCCCTATTTTTACCCAGCTACCTACCCCATCTGTCTCTTCATCCTCTTACTTTCTCCCACTTATCAAACATTCTTTGATTTTTCTCACCTGTCAGACCCTCTCATTTGTTTGTCTTCCACTCCAACTATGATCTGTACCTGCATCATTGCATGTAAATATCTGAGTGTGTGTGTGTGTGTGTGTGCATGTAATTTATGTTCATCTGGGTGCTAAAATCTCTGAGAATATAATTTTTGAGTTCATTATTTAGATTTTCATTATTCAAAGAAGGAATTTGCTTATTTTTTTAAACATTTTTAATATATTATTGATTTCAGAGAGGAAGTGAGAGGGAGAGAGAGATAGAAACATCATTGATGAGAGAGAATCATTGATCAGCTGCCTCCTGCACACCCCACACTGGGGATCCAGCCCACAGCCCGAGCATATGCCCTGACCAGGAATTGAACTATGCTCTCCTGGTTCATAGGTTGATGCTCAACCACTGAGACACTGACTGGGCCATTTGCTTATTTTTAATTCAGGTTTTGCGTTAAGTAAATCCCCTGGAATCTCTTAAGTGTGCTCATTCATTAATTCAACTACACCTAATATATGGCAGGCATTGTTTTAGGTACTGTGGATACAGTGGTAAACATGAGATAAAGTCCCATGGTACTAATGTTCTAATGGTGGGAGATAGTAAACAGTTCATAAATAAGCAATCAATATAATTTTACATAGTGAAATGTGCTATGAAGAAAGTAAGTCAGGGTGGAGTGATAGGTTGGGTGAAGACTAATTATCTAATTTTATCTAAAATGGTTAGGGAAGTCATGATGGTATTTGACATTTAAGCTAATGAATGAAAAGGAAGAGCCAGTCTTGTGAAGCTCTACAGCAGTGGTTCCCAACGTGAGGCAAATGCCCCAGAGGGGGGCAGTTTGATTTTTAAGGGGGGCAATTAAAGAATGAGTTATTAGCAGTGAATTTTTTGCATTTCTTATGGTGGTAGGGGCCTCATATATAGTATATAAATATATATTGTGACATATTTATGCATTTCAGGTCTCTATTATATGTTTTAAAACTGTTATTTTTTCATATCACTTCATATTATTTTTAACAATTTATTCCTCAGTACTTCAACTGTCCTTTCGTTCTTTCATTTTTCTCTTTCATGGATGCCATGTTCTTTGGAAGCTTGTTTAGACCAAGTTAATGGCCTTTTAGGCTTCCTCTGTGTGAATAGGAGTTCACTTTTTGAATAATAAGAATTATATGTCACAGGGGGGGGAGAGGGGCATCAGGATTTCAGAGATGCTTAGGTGGGGCATTGCCAAAAAAAAGGTTGGGAACCACTGCTCTAAAGGCAGAAGGAACAGCCATTGCAAAGGCCCTAAGCTAGGAATGAGCTTTGAGTTTGATATGTTTGAGGAACAGAGGGAGGGTTAGTGTGGCAGCATAGTAAGTAAAGGAGAATGTAGAATAAGATGATACTGGGCAGAGAAGCTCATGTAAGAGTTCTGATTTTATTCTATGTTTAGCGAGAAGTCATTGGAGTATTTTAAGCAGGGGAATTACATTATGGTAAGGAGTATTATTTTCTAGAAGTACCTTAGAATTCAACAGAAACTGATCAACATCACAGTAGAAGGAAGAAGAAAATTGCTGCTTTGTTTTCTATTAATTCTTCTTGAGACACTAGAAGCTTGCCAAAGGGTCAGGTCAGTAATTTGCAATTGTTCGACTTGAAGAGCTATCCTAATTTGATGTTTTAAAAAGCAAAGACCTTATAGAAGTATTGCAAAATACATACAGGGATGGGCAAAAATAGGGTTATAGTTGTAATACAGATAATTAATATAATAATACAAGAATAAACTGCTTCACATACTCACAACTATAAGCCTACTTTTGCCCACCCTGTATTTTTATATTATAATAAGTTGAAGTTAATTTGAAAATAAAGAATAAACTTTAGAAGAAACATGTTACAGGGGTGGGCAAACTTTTTGACTCGAGGGCCACAATGAGTTCTTAAACTGGACTGGAGGGCTGGAACAAAAGCATGGATGGAGTGTTTGTGTGAACTAATATAAATTCAAAGTAAACATCATTACATAAAAGGGTACGGTTTTTTTTTTGTTTTTTTTTTTTAGTTTTATTCATTTCAAAGGGGCTGGATCCAGCCGGCGGGCTGTAGTTTGCCCACGGCTGTTTAGAACGTAGTAAGTTTTTCTTTTAAGCTTTACTGCATCTGTCTCCTAGGCATTCAGTAAACACTTGTTCATTCATTAAATATTTATTGTGCACCTACTATGTGCCTCACATTATTCTAGGTACTAAGGATACATCAGTAAACAAAACAAGGATTCCTCCTCATTAAGAGGAGACAGATTCATTGATTGTTTCAGGAGTATTTGTTGACATCATAATCCCTATAATGATGGAAGAGAGGGAATGTCAGGCTGCTTTGTAATATAGAAGCCATTCTTAAAGGTATTGTAAGTCAGGGAGAATCTAGATAATCAAAATTATGTGGACCTCAGATAATGGGCATATCTGTCATTAGGTAGTTGAGAGTAATAAACTCTAATCTTACTGTTTATGAAAGTCAATTTTTCCAGACACTTTTGATGAGTATTTCCATTTAAAATGTTAAATCAGCTTTGAATTTGTGTCAGTACATTTATAAAAGGAAAACATTGATTTCATAAAGGATGTCCTGTCCTGACTCTTTATTTAGGCTGAAAAGGAAGCTGTACAAATCTCTAAAAATTTATTAAAGGTTTAAAAGTCATTTTTTTCTTATATTAATTTCAATAAAATCATACACATGAATGCCATAAGAATCAGCAATTAGTTGTGCTTTCATCTTAGGTATATTATTTATTTGCCACAAATTTAGGCTAGGTGGTTGTATATTCTAATTTAAGTGGCTGGTTTAATTAAATTCCTGAAGTATAGTTTTAAGTTGTGGTTTGGAATCTTATTTCCAACAAGCATGGCTTGTACATTGCTTAATTTACACCAGATTTATTATAGTAAATTACTGTCAAAAAGTTATTCCACCAACTTCATGAATGGTCTAGTAGTTTCCCAAGCTTATTGTTCTTGTCTGGCAGCTGTTACTTTTAGTTTCATTTGTTCTGTTTCATAAATTAATTTTGTTTCAATTTGTATCTTCCCAGTCCTAAGAAGTGTTCCAAAGCCATGTGACCACATCCTTTCTGAAATATATCAGTTGACATAAGATACAGTATCTTTTGAATTGATGTTGATATATAGCTCTTTGTATTGCTTTAATCTTAGTATGTATACCTATAATATTAAAATACATTAAAATTACATGTATAGATTGAGAAGCTTCACAATATTCTTGGAAGTTAGATTCATTCATCAAATGGGCAGCAGGTGAATGCTGAAATTTTCTCCCATGTTACCTAATATTTTTCTTTTTTGTTTTAGCACGCTTCCTGGGCTGTTACAGTCAATGGACTTATCAACACTGAAATGTTTTCCTCCTGGCCAGCCAGAAAAATTTTCTGCATTTTTGGATAAAGTTGTTGGATTACAAAAATAAACATTAAACTCTCAACACTTTAAAAACATCCCCCCCCCCAAATCCAACCAATGGGATATGGTTAAATCAAATTAAATGCATAAGATATATTTGCAGAGTAATATAAATTAATAAACTTCCTACATCTAAAGAATGTTAGAAAATTTTATGGTGTGAATATTAGCATTTGAGTTCAAATAGTAATTGCAGTTTAGTAGATTTATTAGAATTCCCCTTGATCTTTATTTTTAAGTATTAGAAGTATGTAGTGAGCATTTACAGGTTTCATCCTAGAATCCCAAGTGGAATTGGAATCATGAGAAAAAATGAATAAAATTTGAAAACTCTGACAACAATATCAAATGTAGTTAGTTTGATTTTTCTTAGAGTAAGAAAATAAAACAGTAACAAACTTGTAAAAAAATTCTGAGAGTCAACATCTTTAGATTTATAACTCAAGGAGTCAAATATTAGAGTGGAGTGGATGTGTTCACTTTTTTTCTCTAAAATATAGTGACAGTAATCTTGCCCAATGTCAGAACTTTACTGGTTTGAGAAGAGTAAACCAAAAGGACAAGCCAATAGGATTTGCTGTGTTATTCTTTTCTAAGAAACCTCTCTTACAGTGATATTATAACATTTAATGTAACATCATAATTTTACTTATAAAATTAGTTTTACGAATGAATAAATATTCTGATGTGTATGGGCTAAATATATGGTTTTACAGTTCACATAACAGATATGCAGGGTGGGGCAAAAGTATGTTTACAGTTATGAGTATGGGAAAGTTTATTTTTACATATTTATTGTATTTTTTCATACAAACAACTAAACCAACTTTTGCCTCACCTATATTATGAAATTATGATGAGCATAAGTAGTCTTAAGACCTGTAAAATAAATTAGGTTATCCATAAATATTCATGGTTTTCTGGCAGAAATTTTAGACAAAGTTCATCCATGAAAATAGAGCATTCACTGTAATGACCTGCTTTCCATTACATTATCCCAAAATGTTGACTATTCTAAGTATTTTACTTGGGATACTTTATATTTCTGTAAATTTATTTTCCTGATTGTGTTTTACTTGGGCTAATATTAAATTCTTACTAACGGTAGAAGGTGGTGGCTGAGAAGTACTCTGGGTAGCAGGAGGAAGCCAAGTTGGACTAAAATTTTGCTGAGAATATTCTAAAAAGTGAGTAATCTACACAGTTGAGAATTCACAGCACCATAATCAAAATTGTATTTTAATACTAAAGTTGTAGAAAAGGCCTTATTTAAATCCATAGAGAGAATTTGACTTTTCTGGGATCTTTCTAAATGTGTTTTTCTAATTTGAGAAAAACTGTGACTTTATGTTGATCACTCACCTTTAGTTATTTTATATCAAGGACTAATCATACAGAATCAGAAACAAATGAAAGGGTGTACTCAAACTGCAGACAACTGAAAAGCAATATGGAACCCCAAATCCTCTGCTTGCTTCTTTCTCATTAGAATACAAAATCCAGATTCCATTATTTTATTTAGCAAAGGCTTAACCAATGGTTTCAATTGTGTGTAGTGACATCTCTTGATTATACCTTTATGAAATGTGGGGTTTAAAAATCAAAGGATATCTTGGAATCATTTTGATTTGACAGGAATCTTCAAGATCATCTAGTCCATTCCCTCATTTCTCAGATGAGGAAGAAGGCCAGAGGTTAGTACTTATCTGAAATAACAGCCTTTGGCAAAGCTGCCCCTAGAAGCAGCTCTTTACTCCTGAGCTCTTTTTCTATCATACCATAACATATATTGTAAGCTTTTTGTTTCTTTTTATTCGTTTAGCTACTTTAATCCCTTCCAAGGAAACTTTTCTTCATTTCCAGGAGTTGTTAATTAGTTTATTTTACTAGGAATTTCACACTTAATTGGGTTTTCCTTTGGTTTATGATAACCTTCATTCAGACATAGAAACCTGTGATTACTGAGTTTTTGGAATCTAGCAAAATGCTGTGGGGTAGAATTAATGTTAGACTGAATGAATGAAGACTTTAAAACAGAATTGTAGATTTTTGGAGTTCGAAGAGTATTACATGACAGGGCTTCAGGTTCTTGAAGTTAGTAAGTGGAATGCAGTTTTTTGAGCAGTTTTCTGTTCGAGTTATTTAGATTTCCAGGAATAAGGAAGCAAAAGGGAAAGTTTAGTATTTTGAGAAATTCACATTGTGGATAGGTTCAGAAGTGGACAACAGAAAGTTGATGTTGGAATAGAAAAATTATGTGAGGAAGGGGATGACTGGGAAGTAAGGATTCTTAGATTACTGTATGCTTATAATTTGGGAGAAAAGAAAATAAGAGCAAGAAAGATTTGGTGGTAGGTAAGAGTATAATTGATGAACTTGAAGTAGGGTTCTGGAACATTTAAAAGTAGTCATCTAAAAGTACTGTCAGTTGTCTGATTTTAGATACCTTAGAGCAGTGGTCGGCAAACTGGCTCGTGAGCCACATACGGCTCTTTGGCCCCTTGAATGTGGCTCTTCCACGAAATACCGACTTCTGTGCATGGGCCACGAAGTTTCAATCGCACTGTATGTGCGCGCCCACACATGGTATTTTGTGGAAGAGCCACACTCAAGGGGCCAAAGAGCCGCATGTGGCTTGTGAGACGCAGTTTGCCGACCACTGCCTTAGAGCACTACTTTGTGTACTTATAAAGGCAGATAATCTAGGCACAAAGGGCAATATATAAAGTTTGTATTGCTTATTTGATAGTTTGAGAAAGTTTTCTAAGACTAAAAATCAGAAATAACTAGTGGTAATGTAAATATTTCCTTGGCTCTTTATTATGGTATAAGCACTTAATCCCTCTGATTTGTTCAAAATAAAAGTTTCAGAGATGACCAAAAATCTTCATACAGTCTGAGAAATGAGATATATGGGAAGATTATTTAAAATTGTTTTTTGGGAAAGATTTGGGAATTGGTGGTCCTGATAGCTATGGGCTAATCAATTTTCTGCTCTACAATTAGTATACATTTTTATGGGGGAGTAGAGAATGATAATAAGTTAATACCTGTTGCATGCGTAGTATGTGTCAGGTACTATTTAAAGCACTTTGTAGTGTGAATTTGCTTAATCTCTATGAAATAGGTACTGTTTACTGTCCCATTTTGCAAATGAGGAAACTGAGCATAATGTGAAAAAGGACTTTTATGCTACTTCATTATCCAAACGATGATATGAGAATTGTAATTGGAACACTGAATTCCAGTGTATTTCCATCATTTATGGGAACAAGAGTACAAAATATTTGAAATCGGGAATATTCCAAGAAATTTAAATTGTGTGATAGCTACAGGTATATAACCTATTTCAGTTTTTGCATTGCTATTTAAAAACATACTGATTTCTACTCATCAAATCTACCTGGAGAAAATCCTAATAGGTTTACTTGGTTGCAAGTTATTTGCTAACTCCTCTTTCTCTTTAAATCATTGTGTTTTAGATTCTATTTTTGGACCTCTTCTATTTATTTATTTATTTATTTATTTTAACATATTTTTATTGATTTCAGAGAGGAAGGGAGAGGGAAGGAGAGACAGAAACATCAATGATGAGAGAGAATCATTGATTGGCTGCCTCCTGCACACCCCCATACTGGGGATTGAGCCTGCAACCCGGGCATGTGCCCTTGACAGGAATCGAACCTGGGACCCTTCAGTCCGCAGGCTGATGCTCTGTCCACTGAGCCAAACCAGCTAAGGCTGGTCCTCTTTATATATTTTTCTTGGTATTGTCATTACACCTAGAGCTTCTGTTGACTCCCCTATCAATGTCCCCAACTCTGATTTGAGCTCCTGAATGCTATTTTCCAGTTGTCTACTTGTCATGTCTGCCAATTCTCTAAGTACCTTAAATGTGCCCCAAACTAAAATCATATTTCTCCTATTATGTTTCTGAAATCCTTATATCTATTAATGGTGTCGCTATTTAGTCAGTCCTCCAGGCTTTAACTCATCTCCAACCTTATTTATATGATTGACCACCAGTTACTCTCAGCTGTACTTCCTAAATCTGTCAAGCCCATTTAGTCAATTAGTCTTTTAACATAGATGCATAAGAATCTACTTTTGTTATCAGATGACACAGTTCTTGCTATAGAGAAACTCTTACAGTTTAGTTGCGGAGGAGCTCAGTCTTTGAGTTCTTTGCCTGAAACACAGTAGGCTTTCCATAAATGATAAATGTGCCTCTTTAATTTAGTACTGTTTTCTCATCTTTTTTTAGGATTAGGTATTGTTTCCCAGAAACACTGTCATCTTGCACACATTCATTTCATATTGTCTTCTGAATACAAAATATCTAGTTTGTCTCATTGAGAAAGATGTGACCATCATGTTGTTTGGTGGAATTTGTAGGATCAAGCTTTTATAGGAATGGTATCTAAAACAGCAGTGCTGAACTTAGCATAATATCCTAGTGGTATTTAAGGGTCTTTAAAATAATGGGACCTATTGGGAATTTGCAGTAAAATATAATGATGCTAAAAATTAGAGATTTAGTAAAAGCAGTAGTTATAATGAAAGATTACATGGAGAAAGGTCTAGGATAATCACCAAACACAGTTTAATTCCTTGTTAAATGGTTAATTCTTACATGAATATTCTAGCACAATCTTAATATTGTATATTCTTTTAATTCTATAATCTTTGTAGGTGGCTAGACCAAAGGTGGGCAAATCAATCTAGCTAGCTTCAAAAAGGAATGTAGCAATATGCTTCTTGACTTTTATATTCTTGAAAAATATTTTGAGGCGCTTTTATACCATTACATATTTCTCTTGGCATTTCACTTCTAAATCTTTACTGTCTTTATGAATGTTTACATTCTTGCTACAGTTATTTATGTTGATTTGTACTCTATCATTTTATTTTGATAGCTACAGTCCTACTCTCTAAGATTCTTTGGGTCATGGAACCCTTCAAAATATTTAAAACTTCATTTTCTCTCTACTCATACATACACACATTTTTGTGTGAATTTCAGGGAGTTTACAGATACTTTGAGGCCCCAGGTTAAAAATCCCTAGACTGAGGCCATTTCAGTTATTCATAACTACTAGACTTTTTTATAATTAAACCCTCTAGTTAAATACATTTAAGTTTAGTAATTCCTAATTTTTCTAACAAATTATAAACTTTGCTCAAGTTTAAAACATACCAAACAATACATTTTGAAACTAACCTTAATACTCGTATACTGTTAATTCAGTATCTATTATCTATAATGTTTTGTGCAACACTTTCTAATTGATAAAAAGAACTAAATGGAATGTTTTCATTCATAGTTGATTATTTTAGGATATACTAAATTAGGCTCTTTGGTAACACAATACATAATTATGAGTTAGTCATTTACTGTCAAGTGTGCTTCTAAAGTATTTGCTGAACTGATAGTTACTGTTGGAAAGATGTCTGTGAGAGGCCATATATTACATCTTTTTTACTGTTCATTTCCGCTTTTGTACAGGGTATGTTGGTTGTTTCTCCACTAATAGTGTCAAATGGGTGGAAAATACACTCCCCAAATTTAGGAGAGAAGAAGATTCCAAAATCCTCATCCTAAGTATTATGCATCTTAGTTTTCCATTTTGTGAATTCATAAAAGTAACTTTTCTCATAGGTGCTTTCTGAGATAAAACCATTTGTTGTTGCATGTTTGAAAATAAAAAATGTCATTGGAATAATATATTTTCTCTTGGTTAGAGTTTTTGTTTTAAGAGTAGGAATAGCCCTAGAAATATTACCCTAGAATTCAAAGTACATAGATCTAAATGTTAGAGAAAGCAAAGTCTTCATTGGGTTTCATATTTATTTTCATATTCAGTCACTAGCTGGGGCTATAGTTAGAGAATTAAAGTTTATTTAGAGACTTCAGTGAATGGGTATTTCCAGTGCATCAAAACAGAAAAGAATGTTCTGTTCTTTATTCTCCTTTCCCTCAATCACTTCCTTGCATGTCTGTAGACTGATTAGATATTGCAAGTATCTTAAATCAAGAAACAACCAAAAATAAACCTCAGTATTTCTGTGCCTATATGATATATTTTAAAACAAAGTGCTATTTTTCTTTTTTTCTAATCTATATTAGAATGTTTCAAGTCGAAGAAGGGAAGCCATGGAATTGAAAGCAAGTGGCTCTTGGTAATGTTTCTTCAGTTTTGCATATCTGAACAAGGATCACTGCTCTGAGAAATTCTTTTTCTTGTCTTTGTCTTCTTCCTAAAACTTGAGGAGGTTGAATAGGGTCCCTGAGGCCTAATTTTGTTTTAGAACCATTATGTTCCCTTCCTTCATAAATTCTACTTCGCTAATTCTGTTTAAATGTCTACCATGAAAAGAACTGACAGGTTCTAGTTTCAAGGTGCTGTTAAAAATGGTGCTTTAAAAGTTTTCCATTATGTTTTTAAAGAATGAAAGACCTTAAAAAGTGGTTCTATAGAGTTGAGGAGCTATTTCCCCCAATTGGCCTCCAGTTATTTGGTGCTAAAAATAATTGAAATAAATGATTTAGTATTGAGTTTTCTTTTTATTTATTTATTTATTTATTTATTTATTTATTTATTTTTTAATTAAATCTTTATTGTTCAGATTATTACATTTGTTCCTCTTTTTTTTCCCCCCATAACTCCCCTCCTCCCAGTTCCCGCCCCACCCTCCGCCCTCACTCTCCACCCACTGTCCTCATCCATAGGTGCACGATTTTTGTCCAGTCTCTTCCCGCATCTCCCACACCCCTTTCCCCCCAAGAATAGTCAGTCCATTCCCTTTCTATGTCCTTGATTCTATTATAATCACCAGTTCATTCTGTTCATCAGATTATTTATTCACTTGATTCTTAGATTCACTTGTTGATAGATGCATATTTGTTGTTCATAATTTGTATCTTTACCTTTTTCTTCCTCTTCCTCTTCTTAAAGGATACCTTTCAGCATTTCATATAATCCTGGTTTGGTGGTGATGAACTCCTTTAGCTTTTCTTTATCTGTGAAGCTCTTTATCTGACCTTCAATTCTGAATGATAGCTTTGCTGGATAAAGTAATCTTGGTTGTAGGTTCTTGGTATTCATCACTTTGAATATTTCTTGCCACTCCCTTCTGGCCTGCAAAGTTTCTGTTGAGAAATCAGCTGACAGTCGTATGGGTATTCCCTTGTAGGTAACTGAGTTTCTTTCTCTTGCTGTTTTTAAGATTCTCTCTTTATCTTTTGCTCTTGGCATTTTAATGATGATGTGTCTTGGTGTGGTCCTCTTTGGATTCCTTTTGTTTGGGGTTCTCCGCGCTTCTTGTACCTGTAAGTCCATTTCTTTCACCAGGTGGGGGAAGTTTTCTGTCATTATTTCTTCAAATAGGTTTTCAATATCTTGCTCTCTCTCATCTTCTGGCACCCCTATAATTCTGATGTTGGTACGCTTAAAGCTGTCCCAGAGGCTCCTTACACTATCCTCGCATTTTTGGATTCTTTTTTCATTTTGCTTTTCCGGTTGGGTGTTTTTTGCTTCCTCGCATTTCAAATCATTGACTTGATTCTTGCGCTCCTCTGGTCTGCTGTTGGGAGTCTGTATAATATTCGTTATTTCAGTCCGTGTATGCTTAATTTCTAGTTGGTTCCCCAATATAAGATCGAGGGTCTCATTAGTTTCTTGTAGATCTCATTAAGTTTATCGGCGGCTTCTAAACAGTTCTTGAGAGACCTTAAAAGTGTGGTTCTGAACTCTATATCTTCCATTGACAATTTTGTCCTGTTTCTTTGTCTCCGCATTTTGTTATGCTTCCTTGGTGCACCCCCTAGTGGTCTTTGTTCGCAGTCTTATAGTTAAATCTTGATTGTTGTAGCTAATTCCAGGGAGGGTTTGACCTCCAGGCCAGGTGGCTATGAGAATCAGCTGTGTCAGCAGTGAGAGAACTTCTGTCCTCTAGGGAGATGCTAATCTGGCCTTTGCCTGAGGCTATCCGGCAAATGCCTCTGTGCAGGGCTTGGGCGGGGCGGGTCGAACAGGATCAACAGGGTGGGCCAGAGAGAGCAGTTATGGCGGCTCTCAGTCCTGTCCCCAGGGGCTCTACCTCTCTGAGTCCCAGCACCCGCTACAAAGCTCAGAGAGAAAGCTGCACTCGCTCTGACCGAAGCCAGACAGTCCCGCTTCTCCCGTTTGAGTCTGGGTCCCTAAAGACTCGCCCGGATCTGGAGCTCAGAGTCTGCGACTCCCTCCCGATTGAAAACGCCAACCGCGCCCTCCGCCGCCAGCCCGCTCCGGGCACTCCGCACCTCAGAATTTGACTTCAGCACTGCGCCTCCTCTGAGTGTCCGTATGCTTTTCTCTTTCCTCCTAGTTGTAGGACTTCCACTCAGCCAGCGTTCCTGTGGTTCTGGGTGATGTCCCTTCCGTTTTTTGGTTTCACTTTTGAAGTAGTTGTTCAAGGCAGCAAACTCCGGCGTTAACCTATGCCGCCATCTTGGTTCTTCTAGTATTGAGTTTTCTTAATATTAATTGCCTTTTTAGCAGCTTCTGTCAACAGTTGTTTTATATACATGTATCATCTTTGTCTTTTCTACTTTTAGATATAATTGACATGTAGTATTGTATAAGTTTAAGTTGTACAGCATAATTGTTTGATGTGTATATACTGCAAAATGATTACCACAATAAGTTCAATTAACATCCATCACCACACAGCTACAAATATTTTTATCTAAAAATCTAAGTCTGTATATTTCATTTAGTAAGATAAGACTTACTATTCATTTCTGTATGGGTTAATCAACACTACAATTTGCCAGGATAATAGGTTAATCCCCCTAAAAGCTATATTTTTATGGTTAATGTTGATCACAAATTTGACCAACTGAAGGGAGGGCAAATCTTTTATTTACCATTGAATCACAGAATCACAGTTCCTTAAACCTTAAAGAGAGCTTAGAGATCATGCACCCGCAGAGATTAAAGTGGCATAACCAAATTCATAATGTTTTCATGGTACCATATTGCCTCTCAGACTCTAAAATAACTGAAGTATCATTTTACATATACATTTATAACTACATATGTTGCAGATAATATATGCTTAGAAAATTCAGACATATACCTTATTTAATTGGTTGAAATATGGAGTGTTATTTTAGAATTAAAATATTAGAATTATCTATACATATAATTCTAATGTAAGATTAGGAATATATTAGAATATAATTATCTTAGAATTATTAACATTATATTTATATGTTGTACTACAATGAATTTCTCCATTTGATCAGTGAAAGAAGAAATAGAATTTTAGCAATTAAAATAACATCACATTTTCAAGTTAATCACAATATAAAAAGTAGTAATTATAAAGTTAAAGCACATCAGTTTTCTGACACATCAAATAAATACTTATTTTAAGTTATTTTTGTTTTCTTTAATTTGTTTTATTTTAATCGGTATCTAGAGTACAGTGCCAAAAAAGTCTTTAAGGCAATTATTTTTCTTCCTACTATTTTCCAATGTTGAAGGAAGGAAATCCATCAGGGTTTGAAAACATTTTTCTGGGGAGTATATTTGAACTTTGATTTGATTTCCAGGAGAATTTAGGTAAAATTGTCCACTCTCTCCCTTCATCTCTCCCTCCTTCCTTCCTTCCTCCCTCCCCCCTCCCTTCTTGTTCGTCAGTCCTTTCTCTCTCTCTCTCTCTCTCTCTCTCTCTCTCTCTCTCTCTCTCTCTCCCTCCCCCTCCCTCCCTCTCTCCCCCCTCCCCCCTCTCCTCCCTCCCCCTTCTCTCTCCTTTTACCAAACAATAATTTCTTACTGAACTGTTTTATTTGACAGCTGACATTCATCAATGCTTAAATAAGCACTTACTACTCACTTGATATGCAGTGTCTTAGCTCATTATCCTACCAACTTTAGGTATAGTCACAGAAAAATTTCTAGAGCAAATTTCTCAAACTTTGAAATAATTTAAAAGTAATAGCTATAGTGCATACAACACCATTAATAACTGAAATGGGTTAAGTTAACCTGCTTAACTTTGACCTGGCCTTTCACAAACCTTGTTTTTGCAACTCAAAGATAGGATTATAGTATGCAGTGTTCCTAAAATTTTGGCCTTGAAACTCTCTTAACAACACTTAGTAATAACTTGTGGAACACATTGTTCTAAAGCACTGCTATTCAAAGTGTGGTCCTGGACCAGCAGCATCAGCAACACTTGAGAACTTGATATTCTCAGGACCCAATCTAGCCCTGAGACAATCTCTGAGTGTGGGGCAATCTGTGTTTTATCAAGCTCTTTATATGAGAACCACTGCTTTAGAGGTTTACAGGATTAGTGTAGTTAGCTGTTGAAGAATAGTCAAGGGAGTTCAGGTTCAATAGACATTTCAAAGGACAGTATTAAATAAATTCCTATTGTACTAATTTGGGGAACATAACCTGTACTTAACCACCTCTGAGCCTTTGTTCATATCTTTTCTTTGGTATACAATTCCTCTTTATAATAATCGTGCAACAATATATAGTTGTAATCCTAGTACTGTTACTGGACAGATGGGAAAACTTGGACAAGTCATAATTATTTGAAACCTGGTTTTTTCATCGCTAAAATAAGAGATCCCTTGTAGCTGTAAAAATTCTACTTATTTTTCAGTTTATTCTGCTATTCTGTTTCTTGCTCACATACTGAATAACTTTTAAATTTAATTTTTATTATTTCTTAAGCTAATACATGTAAATAATATAAAATATTAAGGAGTTCTACAAGGTTTCTAAGAAACAGCAGTTTTATGTACCACTACTCTCCATCTCTGATCCTAATTCCTATATATGACTATTGATGATGTTTACATTTTAAAAAACTCAAAAAGGTAGCTTTATCAGTTCCTGTGAGATGTTTTCAGTGTTGACATTATTACAATTACTGAAGTATAATATTGATCACATCCAAGCCATGTAGTATATGTTCATTGATTACATTTCCTTTGCTATAAAACTTTTACCCTTTTTGTATACTTTTTTTCATTTGCTCAATTTTCTATAGAAACATCCTCAAATTCTCCAACAGAAGTGTATATCCTAGTATGTTTAAATACATTAGGTCATCTATAACTTCTATTACTTATTTATAAAAGTTTTTTGAAATGTTTGCACTGGTGTTCTTCTTCCTTTTACCTGAACTGGCTGTTCTCTATTTAATCTTCCTAAATGTTTGTCCTCAGAGTTCCCCTTCATCCTTATAGTGGAAATTCCTTTGCTTCTCTCTTATAGTGAATCTTCTGTTTCCAGGATACTGTGCCTTCCTACCTTATTCTGCGGTTTAAACTTTTTATTTTGGTTTCAAATATTTCTTCAGTAGCTTTCTGAGAAAGTAAATTATTTTAATATTTCATTTTTGAAAACTCCAACATCTGATTGATAGTGTAATATGTAATTCAAAGTTGGAAATACTTTCCCCTCAAATATTGAACTATATTGTTTTCTAGCTTCTAGTTCTATTGAGAACTTTATTGCTATGCATATGTGTGATCTTTTGTATATGACCCCTTTTTTTCTCTCTGAAAGATTTTAAAATCTTTTCTTTATCCCCAGACTTCAGAAATGTTATGTGCGTTGCTGATCATCATGTTTTGTTTTCATTGTTGTGGCTACTTCGTGGAACCTTTTAATTTAAATAAAGATAATCATGTCCTGCAGTGCTATAATTTTCATGATATCATCATCATCACCATCATTTCTTCCCCTCTACTTTTTTCATCACTTTTTGGGCTTTCTGTTCTTTAGGTGTTGGCTTTCCTGGATTGACCTTCTAATTTGCTTGCTTTTTCTCTCCAATCTTGTCTGTTCTGTGAGCTCCTCAACTCTAAATTCTATTCCTTCTACTGCTTTTTGTTTTATTCGTTTTAAAATTTAAATACAGCAAAATTAGCATTTTTTCTTGTACAACTCTATACGTTTCAACAAATGCATACTCATGTAATCACTACTGCAATACTCCAGACACCCCCATGCATCCTTTGTGCTATACCTTTGTAGTCAACCCTTCTCTGCAGCCCCAACTACTGGCAGCGACTGCTCTGTTTTCCCCTCCTATAGTTTTGCCTTTCCAGTATGACATATAAATACAGTCATACTGCATGTAGCCTTTAAATCTGTCTTCTGTCACATAACATAGTGCATTTGAAATTCATACATGTTCTGTGTCTATCAATGCTTCATTTTTTTATTGCTGGGGAATATTCTATTATATGGATATGCCACAGTTTGTCCATTCACCAGTTGAAGGATGTTTGGATTGTTTCCAGTTTTGGGTGAATCATGATTATGAAAAAAGCTGCTATACACATTTATGTACAGGTGTTTGTATGAACTTAAGTTTTCATTTCTCTTGGAGAGATACCAAAAAAAATGGGATTGTTGGGTCATAATGGTAGCTCTATGTTTAACTGTTTAACTTTATAAGAAACTGCTAAACTATCTTTCCAGAGTGGCTTTACTATTTTATATTCCCACCAACAACATATGAGAGTTCCAGTTGCTCTGCATCCTTGTCAACACTTAGTACTGTCAGCTAAAAAAATATTTTAGTTATTCTAAGATGTATGTAGTGGTATTTCATTAAAGATGTACAGATGGCCAATAGGCACATGAAAAAGATGCTAAATATTATTTTCCATCAGGGAAATATAAACAAAACCATGATGAGCTACCACTTCACACCCACCAGTATTGCTGTAATCAAGAGATGGACAGTAAATATTGACAGGATATGGAGAAATGGGAACCCTTATACACTACTGATGAAAATGTAAAATAAATGGTGCTGCTGCTGTGGGAAATGGTCTGACAGTTCCTCAAACAGTTAAACATCATTTACTGTATGATCCAGCAACTACATTTCTGGGTATTACCCAATAGAATAGAAACATGTCCAAACAAAAACCTGCATGTGAATCAGTGGGGGCAAGTATGAGGCAGCCGATCCATGATTCTCTGTCGTCATTGCTGTTTCTATCTCTCTTCCTCTCCTTTCCTCTCTAAAAAAATAAAAATATATATTTTTTAAAATCTTTGATATTAAATATTTTATATTAATTTCAGGTGTACAGGATAGTGGTTGAACATCTTTTTATGTTAGTAACCATATCTTCAGTGAAATGTATAGATAATCTTTTGCCCATTTTTAAATTGTATTGTTTTCTTACTATTGACTTTTGAGAGTTCTTAATATATTTTGATTAAAAGTGTTGTCAGATGGGTGATGTACAAATATTTTCTCTTAGTCGGCTTGTATTATCATTCTTCTGTCATTTGCAGAGCAAAATATTTTAATTTTGATAGATTCCAATTAGTTTTTTTCTTAAATTACATCTAAGAACTTTGGCTAACTCAAGGCCTTGAAGATTTTCTTTTATGCTTTCTTCTGAAAGTTGAAGTTTTGTTCTACATTTAGGTCTTTGATCTATTTTGAGTTAATTGCTATAAAATGTGTGAGGTATAGGTTGAGGATAATTTTTTTCTTTTGCATATGGCTGTCAATTGTTGCAGCACCATTTGATGAAACTACTGTCTTTTCTCTATTGGACTGCTCTTGTACTCTTTGTCAAAAATCAATTTATATTTTTGTGGGTCTTGTGTGCTTTCTCTGTGTTATTTTCTCTTTCCTCTTCTCTTTTTGTCTTCCTGTCTCTATTTCCTGTCTTTATTTCCTGTTCTTTATATTTTTGATTCTCTCTGTCCTCTCAGTTTTCCCTTCCTTTATTCCTCAAAATTAGGTATACTAGTATAGATTAGTATTACTTGAAGTTTTATATACCTTATTTTTCATTTAAATAACAATAAATATGAAGTCTTTGTATTTTTCATTATAACCCTTAATTTTTTTTAGTGAATTTGTGGATTTAAAGAAAAATGGTGATTCCTCTTCCCAAATCATGTTTCAGAACTTTTACAAAAGGAATAATTTCCTCAATGTTATGGTTTCTTTAAAAAATAAATTAGTGAAGGTAATTTCAAATTGGCACATTAAAAAGGATGTCAAGATTTTATTTTCTTCTCTACCATGCTTTTATTTCATTCCTAAATTATAAAATTGATTATTGATGCTGTCTCTGTAGGCATTACTACTAGATCCACAGTTACAAGAAAAACAGTTTTCAAGGCAGCTGAATTTTGCAATTTCTTCAAAGTCTAACTTTGATCTATTTTTTTAACCTTTAGAAAAGTAAGAAGGGCATTGGATTTTGTCATTTAAATAAAAACAAGACACTTGACCATGGACTCAAGTAATACAAGTGAGCAGTCCTTCTTTGGACCTTAAAAAACACAGTCATATTTTACTTTGGTTTTCTCAGAATTTAGAGTAATTTTTCTGGGAAAATGCCCCAATAATACACTGAAACAGGCCTCTCAATGTCCAACACCTTCAGTGCTGTGCCCCAGGATTTTAAATGTACTCTTTATTAAAAAGTTTGTGGCTAAATTATTCCTTTCATGCTGCTTCAATTAAAATAATTTTCATTTTTTAAGAAACATTTTTGTATATTCTCTTTTAGTTAAAGCTATACAATAGTTTGCAGACATTAGTCAATAATTGTATCACTGTTTCCTAGCATAGCTAACGGAATTAGTTTCTGTGATCATATCATAGTTATTATTATCTAGGGCAATGGTTCTCAACCTTCCTAATGCCACAACCCTTTAATACAGTTCCTCATGTTGTGGTGATACCCCAGCCATAAAATTATTTTCGTTGCTACTTCATAACTGTAATTTTGCTACTGTTATGAATCGTAATGTAAATATCTGATATGCAGGATGTATTTTCATTGTTACAAATTGAACATAATTAAAGCATAGTAATTAATCACAAAAACAATATGTAATTATATATGTGTTTTCCGATGGTCTTAGGCGACCCCTGTGAAAGGGTTGTTCGACCCCCAAAGGGGTCGAGACCCACAGGTAGAGAACCACTGATCTAGGAGAACTGAATGAGATTACTTAAATTCCATTACGTGAAATATCCAGATAACTGCTTTGGCACTTTACTTTGCTTGAATTGTGACCTCTGCACCTATATATTAAGGGTGCCACCCTTTGCTTTTTAAAAAGATAGGAGGGGGCACCCGGATATGAACCTAAAAAGATATTCTTAATAAAAAAATCTTACTATTTAATTAGGTTCAGATTTTTTCCCTCTCATCTCCATGTAACTATAGGAGCAGGGAACTTGGGCAGAGGTTTTACAGCAGTGTAATGTGGGCCAGGCTGCATCATATACACCTGGGTGTTATTGCAGTTCCTTTGCAGCCTCGTGCAGCAGTTGCCCTGAGTTAAGCTGCAAACTCGGCTTCCCTTTGGTCCCAAAACTCAGCTGCTTGTGCATACTTCTCTCAACCTTGGGCTGATGGGTTAATTCCACTCTTCCCCAGCAAAGTAGCTCTGCAAGTACCCTTCTCCCATGTCTTTCTCAAGTCTAGTTCTCTATTCCTAGGAGCATTGGTTCTTCCTCTTCTTTTCACAGGATCTCGACTAGTCCTGGGCAAGCCAGCTCTTTGCTTCTGCTCCTGAGAAGTGCCAAGATTCTGCAACGCTGACTCCAACTGCCTTCTCATGCCTAGACTTTGGGCTGCTTTCCGGATACCTGCATAAGCAAGTCCTTGTCACTACTACCCATTCCTACCTGCACCTTGCTTTTTCTTCTGACTACACTTGTGTTCCTTTCTTCCATTCCCCATCTCCACCCTCCGTGCACAATGCGGAAAGGATGGAAAAAGTACTGCGGCCAGAAGTCTCTGAGTGAGGCAACAATGGATGAATATTTAGGCAGCTTAGGGCTGTTTCGAAAGCTGACTGCCAAGGATGCCTCTTGTCTCTTTCGGGCTATTTCGGAGCAGGTAAAATGAAAGCAAATATATCTTCCCTGTACTTAGATTTCAGAGTTTGTGATGTGGCATGGTACTGTAGCTAGAAGAGCTGTAGCCCACAAAAACAAAAATCCCCTTTTTTCTTTCCTAGTAAAAATATCCAGGTCTGTCTGCTACTTATTAGTTTGGTGGATACCTTTGCTGATTAGTCCAAATATATTGCTGTGCCTTTGGTATCTTTTCTGTTTTCTAAATACTACTTTGGAATGGATGAGAGGTAAAATAATGGGATTAAAGAAAAATCTGAAATTTATCTTGATCCTTTATAAGCAGCCCCTGCTTCCTCTAAATTTTATGCCCAAGGAAAAATATTCAAACTGTGCCCATAAAGAGTAGAAAAGGGGGAGCTTAACAGAATCATCTCTCCCCAGTCTCACAAAAGGTGACAAAAACAGATGTTAGTAATATCAGGACTTAATTTCCCACATACGTTCTGAGCAAGGGGGACTTTTAAGTGACTAATTCCTAGTCTTAATTTAGAAGCTTTTATTTCAAATGACTGCTAAAAGTAAGCTGATTTTTCTCTTTTCAGTTGTTTTGCAGCCAAGTCCATCATTTGGAAATCAGGAAGGCTTGTGTCTCATATATGAGAGAAAATCAACAAACTTTTGAGTCTGTAAGTAGAATACATACCCAAGGGAGAGTTGTCATTAGAATATGTAGCAGATGGGAAGTGAATTTTGAACACGTATATATGAAAATTATATGTAATCTCAGTAGCAAATATTCAATTTTCTGCTAGCTTCACCCTAGCTAGCACATTTCTGGACCTCCTCCAGAATTAGATTGTTTTGTACTCTAAAAACTAAGAAAAAAAACAATCTGTATTCTTCCCATTACTTTCTTCCTCCCACACACCAGAAAAACCTTCAAACCCTAAAAAGTCATACTTTGACTTCTGTTTTATATTATATATACCACTGTTTTATTGAACAAATAATCATAGTTCACGAAAGGTATGCCTTTGTTAATATTTTAAATGTATATATTTTAAAATATGTACAAATGGGAACACCCTCCGTTCTCTTGCTTAATTCAGTGCACAATGCTTGAAGAGTCTTATAAAACTTAAGTGTAAGGAAAAAAATTAGTCCTAAACATCCATCTTTTCATGTGTCAAACTGTGGTAATTGGAGGTCTGTCATTAATGATTGACTTTAAAACAATTTTTAGAAGGCATCTTTCTATACATTGAAGTACTTGAATTCTTGTTAACAAATAGAGATTTTTATCCAGGTCTTACATGAAGTGTACCCTTTCATTAGTCCATTAAATTTTTATCATGCCTCTAGCCCTTGCAGTACTATTTTTCTTCTGCTTTTATATTACGGATATTTGCCTGCTGTTTGAGGTTTACTCTTAATTTTCTCAACAGGTTTCATTGAGTTTTAAAAATATGTGAAGGATTTTTGACTTGTAAGCTTATTACCTTAAAGTTAATTACAGTCTGTACAACACCTGGGGAAAGGATTGTTCATTAATTACTTTAAATGTAAGATCATGGTGTAAACTGTAAAGCATTGCATCTCAAGTATTTTTGTGCATACAAATCACCTGGAGACCTTGTTAAAATACAATTCTGATTTTAGTAGGTCTGAGCTGGGGCCCAAGATTTTTTGTATTATTAACAAATTCCCAAGTGATGCTTGCTATTGTTTGTGGACCACATTTTGAATAACAAAAATACGTGTGTAAATTTTTAAAACTATGTAGATGAGTCTCATAATAATAATGCTGTGTGAAAGAAGCCAGACTCCTCAAAAAAAGTACATACTGTATGATTTCCTTTACATAAAACTAAAGAAAATGCAAACCAGCCTGTTGTGATTAAAGCAGGTCAGTGATTGCTTGGCTGTCAGTGGAGTTAGAGAGGAGCACAAGGAAACTTATGGGGAGGATGGATATATTCACCATCACGGTTATCATGATTATTTCATGGGTGCATACATATGTCAAAACTTATTTGACTGTGATATTTAAATATGTGCAGTTTATTATATGCCAGTTATTCCTCAGTAAAGCTGTTTAAAAGGATTGAGAAAAATTCAAAATTGATTTTTAAAATTCTAATTATATTTAATACTAGATATGTATGTATGGAATGGGATTTATATTCTCTGAGTTTAATGTAATTTTATTTTTATTGAGGTATATTTTACATTCAATAAAATTCACCATTTTAAGTTTAGCAATTTTAGTTTTGGCAATGCAGTCATGCAGCTGCCACTGCAATCAAGAGCGAGAACATTTCCATTGCCCCAAAATGTTTCCTTGTGCCCTGAGCTTTTTTGAACCTAATAAAATTCCCTTTAAACTTCCTCAAAATTTTAACTTTGTAAATGCATGTCTCCTGTAAAATTTAAAATATTGGGCTTATAATTATGGGGCTTGCTTGATTTTTGAAAATAGTCAAGTTGATATTTCAAAGGAAACTTATAGGCATAGCAGTTGAGGAAATGCACTGATGTATGGATAAGCCAGGACCAATTCCTAACATTTTTAATAGTACAGCTTTTCTCCACCCATAGCTTTTGTGTATGTGCAAATCTTCTTGAGGTGCTATGCAAAGTAGTAATTTAGTACCATAATTATTGAGCTGAACAAAAATCCATTGGAGGATAATATTGCAGAATATGATCAGATTTCAGTAATGCGATGTATTTGGTTAAGTCAAGTTTGTTTTATTTTTGAAGTATGTGGAGGGATCTTTTGAGAAATACCTGGAACGGTTGGGAGATCCCAAGGTAAGATAAAATATGGGGGTTTAATCTTTTCAGAGTAGTATTTGGAATAAGAACCTAAATAATCATTCAGCTTGTTGCTTTAGCTAGGGCCAATCTATTTAGTTTCTTAAGTAGCCAGCTGTGTTGAATCAAATAGTTCTTGCAAAAGTTTAGAGGCTGGCAGCTGACCTATTATTCTGTGCTGAATGTTGAGAATTGTGTGTTTAACAATTTTATCATCCATAAATGAGTGAAAGAATACACGCTGCTTGGGAACTGGACAAACATGAGCCATTATCATTTTAATGGGGGGGGTGGTGGTGGTAATGAATGTTACTAAGAGGTTATTAAAACAATTCTCCCTATTTGTAGTTATCTTTCTTTTAAGTGGAAGATCCATAAACACATATTTAATTAAAATTTTATGTGATTAAATTAATTCCATAGTTCTGGGCTTAAAACACATGTACTAAATACCCTGCTAACTTCATATTTTTACACTAATTACATTTTAATTTTGCCTTTTAAATCTCCCATATTAAGTGTCTTTGTTACTTAATAACTAAGGTCTTCGGGTCCTTTTTTCCAGAATAAGTCTATGTTAATTAGTAACTATCACAGTATCCCAAGTCTCAAAGCAAGTTATATTGTGTTCTACAAATTCTTCATCTAAAAAAAAAAATTATAGTCTTGCAAAACCTTGTACTTTCTAGCTACTCAATGTTTATAAAAACTAATTTATATTTAGGAAAGTGCTGGCCAGCTGGAAATAAGAGCTCTTTCTCTAATTTATAAGTAAGTGGAATCTCCTTTTTTTAAAGTGTGTGTGTGTGCGCGGGGTTTCTATTTAAATTCCCTTTAGTATTGGGAAAATTTTAGATTTGATGCATTGATATGTAGAAGGAACCAGGTCTAAGCAAAGTTCATTAGTGTAATTTTAGGTGGAGAATCTCTAGCATTTGTTTCAGTTTGAATGGAAGAATAAAAGACTTTAAGAACTGCTGTTATTGTTCCTGTGGCTAATTAGAATGCTTATTTTAGAATTTTGTTTAACTTTGTGCCTCTTTTGCATGCATCCTCAATAGGGTTGTATTGCTTCTATGAGGGTAGAAATTGGTTCAAGGACAAAAAATTTAGATACGGTGGGTATTAAAATTTCATAGGGAAATTAAGAAAAGTCTAAAGTGTCTCTCTAGGGAGGCGATCATGGGGGGAAATTTTGAGAAACACTGCTCTAATGCTTTGCAAGTTTTGTGTTGAAACTGCAAAAAGTGGCATATGTGAAAGCTGTAGGGTTGGGGTTTTTTTTACTTTATTTTTTACATATTACAGATGTCCCCATTTCCCTGCCCCTTTGCCCACCTCCACCCAACCCTGCCCCCCCCTTCTTTCTGGCCAACACCACACTATTGTTAGTGTCTATGGGTTATGCATATATGTTCTGTGGCTAATCTTTAGGGTTTTGAAAAAGCTATATAATATAGGTTAGACTCGAGGCTCATGGGAATCTTACTTATTTGAGAAGTTTGATCTATATAAGACTCCTTCACAATTCTGAGGATGGTGAGATGGCATATACCAGTACCTGGGTAGAGTCAGAACCCTCTGGTTATGGGGACTTGTTCAAGTTAGTGTTTTTTGTGTTTTTTCTTTGGTGTGCTCTTTACTCACTAAATCTAGCAAGATGTAGTATAGCAGAGTCATTGGGCAGGTGGATTTTAAATCGGGCCATCTCTTAAATTGGCCTGCCATCTGTTTTTTTATGGCCCTAGAGCTGAGAATGCTTTTTAAAAGTTTTAAATGGTTAAAAAATCAAAAGAAGGATAATGTTTTATGGTGTGTGAAAATTATATGAAATTCAAATTTTAGTGTCTATAAATAAAGTTTTATTGCAACACAGTCATGTGCATTTGTTTATCATTGTTTATGGTTGCTTTTATACTGCAAAATGGAAGTTGAATAAAACATAGGGTTGGCAAAAGCTGAAATGTTTATTACCTGGTCTTTTGTCAAGAAAAATTTGTGCACCCCTGTTTTAAATAAATGGAAACCTCCAAAACTCACAAACATACATACAGTTGGTAATCTACCTTTACTGCCCGTTCCTCTAAATTAAGATATATTTTTAAAAATCCATAGAAATTTACAGGCCAGTAGCTTGTCTACCATGAGTTAGCATTATGTAGCCTCTTAAACATTTGGATTATTTTATATGAATAAGGTCAGCAGTTTCAAAGCAGCATAAATATTGGTTCTTATAACTACCTCTTGCATATGTTAAATTATCTCTTCTCATCCACCTTTGTTTTCTACCCATGTAGTCGAGATTTTGTTCTTTATCGCAATCCCGGAAAGCCTCCAACTTATGTCACAGACAATGGCTATGAAGACAAGGTAAGAAGATGAGTGAATGTTTACTACAATAAAAAGAAGAAATTGAATGATGTTGTGGGCTTACCAGGATCTTAAATCATCCCTTTTACCTCGTTAATTAAAAAAGCCCATTCTAAATTCCAAACTCTCTTGCCACCAGTGTTGTTAGCTACCCTTCTGAACAGACCTGATCTTGTCACTCCTGTGTAATAGAAAACCCTAATCAGCTCTTCATTGATAAAAAAGTAAGTTGATACTCTGAAGCTAGGCATTCAGTGCCCTAAAGATTCCCAACCCTTTTTTCCCCCTTTGCATATCAAATGTGTCAATTACAGTGAAACTTTCACAGCCACCACCCCCTGCCCAAGAGTTATTTCCTTCCTTTGCATCACCCAAGTAATTATGGTATTTATCACATTGTATTTGTTTTCCTGTCTGTTTTTCTCATTAGTCTGAAAGTTTCTTGAGGGCAGGGACAGTGTGCTAGTACTGCCTAAGTAAGGTACAAATAGTAGGAGGTTGAGGACTCTCAGCAGGTGAACAAATTGTTCTTAAGCATATAACTTTTCTTCCAAAAAGTTTTAAGAAAATCCTTTTATCCTGATTATTTAAATCATTACTAAATACAGACTACAAAATATTTGACTTTTGTAAATCTTGTTTCACATTGTAGAGCAAAATTCAGGCAACATTCTAATGATGGTAAAATAAGAATAGACACATCCCTTATGTAAGACAGAGGTTCTGGAACAAACATTCAGAAAGGTTCTGGAGCAGTTATTTAAACAAATTTCATTACATAGCTTTAAGTAGCATTTTTACTGAAATACCAGGTGTACCAGTTAATAATGCGGATTTTGTAATCAAAGAAAACACGATAATTTCAAGAGAAACATCAGAAGTGCTTTATTCAAAGTAATGTCCATCGTTAGCTACACATTTTCCCCATCTTTCACGTAATTTGTGGATACCGTTCCAATAGAACTTTTCTTGTTCTGAGGCAAACCATTCAGAGACCCAATTTTCCACTTCTTCGTATGTTTAGAAGTGCTTCTCAGAAAGTGCGTGTGCCATCGATTGGAACAAGTGGTAATCTGAAGGAGCAAGGTCTGGTGAATACAGCGGGTGGGTTAATACTTCCCAGGCAAGATCTTTTAACGTGTCTTTTAACTGGTTTTAAAGCGTGCGATGGTGCGTTATCATGAAGCAAAATTACTTTGCTGTGTCTTCTGGCACATTCTGGTCGTTTTACCATCAAAGCCTGGTTCAAATTGATTATTTGTTGTTGGTAGCGATCAGTATTAATGGTTTCACCTGGTTTTAGAAGCTCATAATACACCACACCTTCCTGATCCCACCAAACGCAGAGCACTGTCTTTTTTCCAAAGCGATTTGGCCTTGCAGTCTATGTTGATGGTTGACCTGGATCAACCCATGATTTTGTGCATTTGGGATTCTCAAAATAAATCCACTTTTCATCACTAGTCACAGTTCGATGCAAAAAAAGACTTTCTTTCGTGCCGTTGAAGCAACATTTTACTTAGGACTTTTCGGTTTTCCATTTGTCTTTTGTTCAATTAATGTGGCACCTATTTTCCTTTAAAATCTTTCCCATTGCTTGTAAACGATTGGAAATTGTTTGCTGAGCAACATTTAATCTTTCTGCAAGTTTTTGAGTTTGAGACGCATCTTCATCCAACAATGCATGTAATTGTTGGTCTTCAAACTTTTTCAGTTGACCTGGACATTCTTTGCCTTTCACATTGAAATCATCACTTTTAAAGCGTTTAAACCAGCGTTCACAAGAGATGGAGAATGTTCACTATAAGCTTCCCAAAGTATACGATAACTTTCAGCAGCACTTTTCTTCAAAATAATGAATTAAAACTTCCCTCAAATGCTTTTTTTTGGGGCATGAAATTCAACATTTTTACGCATAAGAATATCTATGATGTTAACACCTTCAGAAAATTTGACATATGAAGTTTTGAGGCTTGCTGTCAATACAACAAAATAGCATACATATCAAATCGCATATAAACATATGTGTAACTCCATCTATTGAAAAAAAATTCGCATTATTAACTGGTACAGCTGGTAATCTGGGTAGTAAGTGTGCATGGCCTTTGAATTATTTGAAAAATCTACCAATCAAAGGAATCAGCTAAGAAGAAATAACGCATTCTGTAGCCATCTTATACCTTAATTCATTAAGGAAGTCTGTTTAGCAGTATTGCTCCTATATAGTATATTTATATATTGTTCTTCAGTATAGTGGATAACATTTTGAATAAATTGAAGTCTCTTCTCCTGTAGTCTTGTGTTTATATTCACTTGTTCAATTTATAAAAGTTCCTATCTTTTCAAATTGTAAATTAGTATTTGTTTGATATATTAATCAGAATGTGATTGAGGCTCACAGTGTATCCTTAATAGTGATTTCAATCTTGGCATTTTTAGAGAGAGGAAGGGAGACACACACACACACACACACACACACACACACACATTGATTTGCTCCACTTACTTATGCATTCACTGGTTGCCTCTTGCATGTGCCCTGACCGGGGATTGAACTGGCTAACCTTGGCCAGTCCGCATTGGTTTTTATAGCCTGTAGTACTTACTGCCCCTAGGGACTTCTTTCCCCAGCTCTGGGACCCCTTGCTGTTCCAGGCAGCCTCCACAGAGACAATCTCCCTCCTGACTGAAAAAACGGCACACCTGGGTTCTGGACCAGCCTGTTCTGTGCCTCCGTGTGCTACCAGTCTCAGTGTGTTTTCTTGAGTTCCAAAGGATCTCTTGCTTCCATGCCTTCTTTACTTCTCTAGTTGGCCTTCCATTCAGCCAGCTTTCCAGTGGTTCTGGATGATGGTGGTTCTGTATTTTAGTTGTAATTTTGATGTGATTGTGGGAGGCAGCCAGTACAGGTGTTTGCCTACACCACCGTCTTCCTTTTCCTCTAAAAGTCACTTTTTAAAACAAAGAAACATTCATTTAGTTTATCAGTTTTCTGATTCATTACTGAATTTCAAGTATCTCATGGTTGTAGGATGTTGTAACATTCACTTAATGGTTTTGTATGTTTTCCTCTTCTTTAGATTCTACTATGCTATTCAAGTAATGGCCATTATGATTCAGTGTACTCAAAACAATTTCAGTCAAGTGCAGCTGTTTGTCAAGGTATGTGAAAGCTTTATAAATGTTTGGGTGTGATTTGTTGCCAGTCTTTAAATTGAGTAACCTTCCATAAATAGCTTTTTAAAAACCTTGTTGGTAACTATTGAATTTGTATACTGGGTTATGGCTGTTTCCACATTGTTACTTTAAAAAGCATTGTTTTGATAATTGGAATTTTGACCATTTTTTCTTTAGCTGTATTGTATGAAATTCTCTATAAAGATGTGTTTGTTGTGGATGAAGAAGCATTGAAGTCTGCAGTTGAATTGTTTCGAAGTGGTTCTAAGAAGAACAGAAACAATGCTGTCACTAATAGTGAGGATGTCCATGTTGCCTACAAGAGTTTAACTCCAGATAGGTAATAAAGGGAAAGGGAATATCAACTGCAAGATCATCTTCTCTCTCTGTGTCATCATTGGGAAGTGGAAGAGACCTGGAAAGCTTTTATGACTGACTTAGACCACACACACACACACACACACACACACACACACACACACTCTCTCTCTCTCTCTCTCTCTCTCTCTCTCTCTTTCTCTCCCCCCCCCCCAGTATCTATGTGTAGGAATATAAATTTTTTAATTGAGAAGATAATTTTTGCCAAAAAGATGTGTTGTATTGTTAGATGCTCAGGCTTTGGAGGTTCGGTCAAAGTCAGAATCAGATTGTTGTTTTTTATTGTTGGAAAAGACTTTAGAGCTGTCTAATCCTGTGATTCTTAAACTTCAGTTATATACGAATTATTTAGGGTGCTTGTTAGAAAGGCAGATTCTTGGTTCTACCCTCACAAAATTTCAGGTCAGAGTAAAGCCAGGAATCTGCTTTTTTAACAAATATACTCAAGTATTCTGATATATATAGGCCATGGACCACACTTTGAGAAAAATAAAAACTAATTCTAAACTAGCACCATAATTTTTTAGATGCTAATTCAGGTTCAGAGTGGTTACTTGGCACACACAACCAGCTAGTAGCAAAGATTCTACCTCAAGCTAAGGGAAGTTTTAAGAGCTGAGTGTCTTAAAACTTGTCTTTAAGACAGGTGTCACCTTGTTTTTTTGCCTTATAGTTCTATTTCTTTGATATTTAATGCTCTGAATTTTATTTTTTGGTGATATTTGAGAATGCAAAGGACAACAACTATATACCAAGGTAAAAGTTGCTTCAATCTTTACTGTTTATTTTTTAAAGGACTTAGGCTTAAGGAAACTATAGCATTAGGAAGGCAGGGTGCATTTATTATCTATTGCTATGTAACAATATTACCATAAATTTGGCAGCTTAAAGCAACACACTTATCTCACAATGTATATGGGTTAGGATTCTGGGCATAGCTTAGCTGGGTCTCTTACTTAGGATCTCAAAAGACTGCAGTTATGGTGTTGGTAGGGATTGAGTTCTTTTTTGGAGCTTTGACTAAGGAAAGGTCCACCTCCCCACTCACATGGTTCTTGGTAGTATTCAGTTCCTTGTGGCCATAGGACTGAAAACAGTTGTTTTCTGTCCATCAGCCAAAGGTAATACTCAGCTCCTTGCCACATGGGGTTGGTGAACATGGCTGCTTGTTTCCTTAAGCAAGAGAGAGAAACTAGCAAGACAAGCACTACAGTCTTACACAATGTAACCATATACTGTTTATTGGTTAGAAGCAAACTTAGGACACGTGAACAGTGGGAGGATGGGGATTGTAGGGACCATCTTTTTTTAAAAAATATATTTTATTGATTTTTTACAGAGAGGAAGGGAGAGGGTTAGAGAGTTAGAAACATCGATGAGAGAGAAACATTGATCAGCTGCCTCCTGCACACTCCCTACTGGGGATGTGCCCACAACCAAGGTACATGCTCTTGACCAGAATCGAACCTGGGACCCTTCAGTCCGCAGGCCCACGCTCTATCCACTGAGCCAAACCAGTTAGGGCTGTTGGGACCATCTTAAGAATGTGTCCCCTCAGGAGTTATGAAATATAGGAGGTAATCTGCTAAGCATATTTTAGCACATATTTATATAAAGGAAGCAGCATAAATGTAAATGTTGAGTGAAAAAATATTTGCCTCATTTTTAGAACTGAGCTACTTTAGTACCACTAGGTGGTAGAATAGTCAGTCGTTAGATTTAAGATTTTCTTAGCTGCTACATTTATATAAAGCTCTTTGTTCTAAATCTTTTCAATTAGGACTGAAGAATTGGGTGCTTGCTGCAATGTTGAAAATATACCAGAGGGGTACAATAAAGGAACAGAAGAAGCAAAGGTTTGGGATTTTTCTAGAGCAAAGACTTTATAATCTTGGTTTGCAGCATTATAACTTAAACTAGTTGAAATCACATGATCCGTTCTAGTACTATGAGGATGGGGCGGAGTTGATATTTCCCTCTGTGGAAGTCTTAATTTGAAAATGTAAAATGTGTGTTTAATGTTCTCTGAATTTTTATTATGGAATTGTACATTTTTTTCAAAGCAAACTGAACACTTGAGAAATGTCAGAAGCTGTTGTTTTCAAGATAAAGTAGTATTATAGACTCAATGGATAGTTTGTAATCAATTTTATAACACTGAGGTTTCTTTTTGTCATTAAAGAATATAATGCTTATCCCCATCTACTCAAAGAAAATAGGTAATAATCCTGGTTCCTGAAACAGGAGACATTTGTATAGGTTTAAAATTAAGCAGATGTTACATTTGAGGCTAGCTAAATAGGACAAATACTGTTACAACAATCTCTGTATGCCCCGAGTGCTGGTAATTTGAGAACAGTATTGAATATGGTGAAATTCTAGGAAAGCAGAAGGAAAAGGTAATTTCTTTGGAAATTATCACAGATTTTAACCAAAATGAAATAAACTTTTCAGATTTTTCCAGTTGATTTTAGGGTTCAGAAGCACTTGCATCTGTGTGCATACCAAGGGAAAACTTGTTAAGTAGCTCTGACTGAGTCTTTAATCCTGGTCAGTGTTGCATTGATTTATATATGATGTATCCTGAATTGTTGGCTGCTTGAGACAATATTTCCCTTCTGCCATCCAGAACCTTTTAGATTATTTGCATATTGCTTCTTTAGTCTTCTGATTTTTAAATACACAGTAAAATTTATTGTGGAATTTATTTCTTGTTTTAATAAAGAAGGAAAGGAAGTCATATGTACATAGCTTTAAAAAAAAGGGAAGAAAAGAACCTTAATTCTTCTTCATAGAAGACTTAAGCTAAAGATGGGAGTTTGTAGCATGATTATTTTTGTTTTAGTCTCCAGAAAATCCATCCAAGGTGCACTTCCCCTATAAGGTGCTCAAAGCTCTGGATCCAGAAATCTATCGTAATGTAGAATTTGATGTTTGGTTGGACAGCAGAAAAGGTAATGAAATATTAACAGGATACTTTTGAATCCTGACAGATCTAGGAAATTAATTTTGTAAATTGTTTTTAATAAGAGACATTTTCAATGTACTGTTACGAAAAACAGGCATGTGCTTACTTTTTGCCTTACTCAAAACATGGTTTAAATCCAAAGGAGGAACAAATGGTTTTAGAAGTGGGATCTTTTAGAGTCTGATGTTTATCTGGTATTTCAGCTTTGCAAAGACTGTGTGGAGGTAGCCTTTAGGTAACTAAGAGTACCAGAAACTTGTAGTAACTAGAAATAAACATATCTTACATTTAAAGGGTTAAAACTCCCCTTATTAATAAATGAGGTCAGGTGTTGGCAAACTATGGCCTGTAGACAAAATCTGACTTGCCATCTGTTTTTGTATGGTCTGTGAATTAAGAATGGTCTTTAAATTTTTGAATGACGGAAAAAAATGAAAACAGTATATCATGTGAAATTCAAATTTCAGTGTCCATAAGTAAAGTTTTTTGACAGAGTTGTGTAGTTTGCCAACCCTCAAAACAGGTAATTGTTTATCTCCCCCCACTTTCTTAGATAATTAAGTTGGTCAAAGTAGGCCTTAAAGTTCTGCTTCTGCCTCTTAGAGGTAGCCTTTAATGTCTTATATTCCTTCAACCACGTGAACCAGGGTATAGTTAGCAATATAGAATGAGGTTATGACCTACTGGAACACAATAAGTTGTTAAAAATAATAGGTTACTTTGAAGAAGCTTTGTATTTCTTTTTTTGATTGAGATGTGTTACTTTCAAATTTTATCTTATTGGTGTTTGACGAACTCTAAAATTGCAACTCTAATTTCCACTTAAAGTGAAACCTTGGTTCTTGAACTTATTTCATTCCGGAAGGCTGTTTGAGAAGTGATTTATTCAAAAACTGAATTATTTTTCCCCTTAGAAATAATGAACTAGTAATGAATTCATTCCAGATCCCCAAATGATTCCCTATTTTAACCTTTCTTATATATAGTACATGTCACTGTTTAATCTATAAATACTTCTTTTCTTATATTTATCGAACCACCCCCTACTAGCCTTATTCTAATCCCTTTTAGCACTGGGTCCAGGGGTGTCTTTCAGGTCAGCATGCAGTACCTTTGCTTGTTCATATATCACTGCCTCTGAAATGATTGTCACTGGCTAACTGCTTTTTGTTAATCCAAATCAACAGCAGTTTTTCCATCTCTTCAGTTGCCTGTGGTCATTGTTTCTTTCACAACCTCAGCAACGTTAACTCTCTTGATGGCCTCTTTATATTTTAAAATTGTGCTAATCATTGATGCCAACAACAAAAGCATTCTCTCCTTTGTTGCCTGAGAGACACTTTTTGTCATGCTGAGGTATCAGCTTGAAAGGGTTGTCAGTTCCAAAACTAGTTTGGTTCCACAAGTTAGACATTTTTTCTGTGAACAACTTGGTCAAGAACCAAATTGTTCCACCTGGGAGGTTCGAGAAATGTATATTTGTGTTTTGTAGCACAAAACTGTATTTGCAAGTCTCCTTAAACTAACTACAGAAATAACCTATCAAGAGTGATAGAATAACCCTTTAGGACAGCAACCTGTGAGTTGCGACCCCTTTGGGGGTCGAACAACCCTTTCACAGGGGTCGCCTAAGACCATCGGAAAACACATATATAATTACATATTGTTTTTGTGATTAATCACTATGCTTTAATTATGTTCAATTTGTAACAATGAAATTGGGGGTCACCACAACATGAGGAACTGTATTAAAGGGTCGCGGCATTAGGAAGGTTGAGAACCACTGCTTTAGAACTACCCCTCACCCCAATTTTAGCTTATAATGGTAGCATTGTAAAGACACCTTGGTAAAAGTGCATTAGAAAATTAAATGATGTAAAATAGGAAAGGAAACAATTTAATTGAGTTTGATCCTTTCTTTTAACAGAACTTCAAAAAGCTGATTACATGGAGTATGCTGGGAAACATTACTATTTGGGAGACAAATGTCAGGTTAGTTTCTTCTTTGAAGAATCAATAATTTATTTTTTCAAGATTGTGGTTTTAGACATTAATATGAGTTCAACAAAACTAATTTGAAAAATTCTAGAAAATTTTTTAAATGTTTGTGTTAAATTTTAATTACAAACTTGTGATTAAAGGTAAGACTCTTTCAGCATGTGCTACCTCCATTGAACTAGACTGGCAGTGCTGATTATCAGCTGCTTTAATAAGTAGATACTGAACTCCATTTGGGGAAAAGTGGTATTTTTGTTTGGCAGAAGCCAGATCTGCCAGTAGACTTGAGAGTAAAGGTATTCTGTCTCTTCTCTTCTTTCAGGTTCGCTTGGAATCAGATGGAAGATATTATAATGCTCATATTCAGGAAGTTGGAAATGAGAACAATTCAGTAACAGTCTTCATTGAAGAATTGGCAGAAAAGTAAGAATATAATAACGCGTTGAATTACTGAAATCTTTGGCTGCTGATGCCTTTTTTTGTAATATTAAATTGAGAATTACCAGGATATTAGTAAGAGAACCAAAGTCATATATGGAGCTAGTCTAAGATGACTTATCTTGAATTGTGAAAGTGTATACTAAAGTATGAAACCTCAGTACAGTCATGTGCTACATAATGACATTTCAGTCTATGACAGTGATTTCTTAAGATTATAATGGAGTTGAATTTTCCATAAGAAATGGAAGGACATACTAGTATAGTTCAGGAGGAATTTTTTTTTCCTCTGATGGAAGCAATATCTGTGCAGCCTGGCAGTAGATTCCCTCTCACAGCACCTCCGTTGTGAGTACACGGGTCACATCCCCATCAGTCAACCACTGAGCTGTTTCAGCACAGAGCAGCCTGTTCCTGCAGCACTACATACTCAAAGGGCACTGCAGTCAGTCCTCCCAGATGTAGCCCATGGTCTTCAGAGTTCATTGCTTTAAATTTTTTGTTGAGGACATAAGATTCTGTACAAGGACACAATTCCACAGGAGCTACTTTAACAGGTATTAAGTGCCACTGATACATCAGTAAAAGCTTTCTGTGACAGTATGGAGCCAGCCTGTCTCTGTACTTTGGGAATGTTCAGGTTGTCATATGTAAAACTTAGAAAAGTACGGGTGCGCACGTACAGTGTGATTGAAACTTCGTGGCCCATGCACAGAGTCGGTATTTTGTGAAAGAGCCACACTCAAGGGGCCAAAGAGCTGCATGTGGCTCGTGAGCCGCAGTTTGCCGAGCCACAGTTTGCCAACCACTGTCCTAGGCCTTCACATTCACTCACCACTCACTCACTCACCCAGAGCAGCTTCCAGTCCTTCAAGCTCCATTCATCATAAGTGCCCTATACAGATGTATCATTTTTAACTTTTGCACCATATTATTAACCTATTTTTCCTATGTTTAGATATACAAATACCATCGTGTTATAATTGCCTACAGCATTCAGTATAGTAACATGCTGCATAGACTTATAGCCTAGGTGTATAGTAGGCTAGACCATCTAGGTTTGTGTTAAGTGCACTCTATGATGTCCATACAATGATGGAATTGCCTAACGATGTATTTCTCAGCATGTATGTCCTTTGTTAAGCAACACATGACTGTATACCTATGTATAAAAGTTTATAAATCCTAGTCACTAGCCAACTTACTATAAATATTAAGTACAACAGAATGCTATTAAAAACTGTTCATACTAATGGGAAAGCTGGTTTTCCAGTATCACGGCAACTCAGCTAGCTAGTCCAGTCATTCTCAAACTTTTAACATGCTCCAGAATTGTCTGGAGAGTATAACACAGATTGATGAGCTCCATCCCCAAAGTTTTTGATTTAGTAAGTCTGTGGTGGGGCCCAAAAATTTGAACTTCTAACAAGTTTCTGGATGATATTGATGCTATTGGTCTACTTTGAGAACCATTAAACTAGTCTATACTGCCGTAATTATAAAAAAAAAAAATCTCAGCAGCTTAAAACAATAAGGTCACTTCTTGCCCATTTTGCATCTTTATAGTGGGACAGCAAAGGGGACCCTGGCCAAGAAGGCTCTATTACAGGCAGAGAAAAAATTATACCATGACAAACCATGTGCTGGCTCTTAAAGCATCAGTTACATAATGTAGCTGAGTCTGAAGTCAGTGGGGTAGGAAAATATAATCCTCCTCTAAGGAGAGGCAACAAATATTTCTAAACTAGTTTACCACAGTCATTCCTCTGGAAGGTGAAGCAGAAAGGGTGGTTATGTGTATCAAATGAGAATTAACTCTGCTGCAATAGCTTCATGTTGGTATCTTTAACTTTAAGGCATGTTGTTCCACTGGCTAACTTAAAACCAGTTACTCAAATGACACCTGTTCCTGCTTGGAGTGCTATGCCTAGTCGGAAAGGAAGAGGTTACCAAAAAATTTCCGGGGGCTATTTCCCAGAAATGGGTTTGTATACTGAAGGTTTTTATTATTTTCTCCATCTCTCCCCCTACATTGTAATTTTTTCAAGGTATAAATAAGTCTTATTCTAGGGTAGAGTTTCTCAACTTTGTCACTACCTATATTTTGGGATGGATAATACTTTATGGTGAGCTGTCCTGTGCACTGTAGGATGCTTAGTAGCATCCTTAGACTCTATCCACTACATGCCATAGCACTCTTCCCCCAGTTTAACAACCCAAAATGTCTCCAGACATTGCCACATGTTCCCCAAGTGGGAAGAGGGGCAAGATTGTCCCTGGCGGAGAAATACTATTCCAAAGTACTTTGTGTAAACTTAAGTTAGAGTAGATTTTAGATTCTAAAATTTGAAGGGAAAAGATTTTTTAGAGAATTAGGAAAACACTTCATGGTAGCAGCTGGAGATATTAATGGGCATTAACTCTATGTTTTGATGATCAAAGCTGCCTATCCTAAAGATAGTGCTGAGGTGTCCATTGATACAGAAATACCTACTGGTTTTGCCCTTCCAAATGGAATATCTAGTACACCCTTAAAAAATACAAAAATTCCCTCTCTGTATTTTTTGTTTGCTTGTTTGTTTGTTCCTAAGAAAACATTTGAAAGTTTTAGTTATTTTTGGGTGTGGTGGGGAGACACTGGATATTTTGCTTTGGTTATGAAGCTTATTTGCTACTTCTTTGTTTGCCTGAAAGTTATGTCGGAGATGGACATGAAGCAACACAAGAAGATGTTCAGAAAAGTTAGAGGGAAAGAGATGTATATGTCTATGGCCTATAGCAGGGGAGAACCCCTGCCCCCACCCAGGCTTCAGAATAGTATGCATTATGGGCATGACCCTCCAATGCACTACGCACAGACAGCTGGCAATTTTATGCCTAATGAACATTTTTATCCTCAACATTCATCTCAGAGACAAGGTCGGGGATATGGGATGCCCAGGTAAGGTTTAACCAACTTTCAAGATAATGTACATCTCTGTTTAGATATTGGAAATAATTCCTGGACATAATTACAGTAGAATTTAGAAATATCTAAAGAGTTTAGATTTCTTACAGTTTCTGCCTACAGAGAGCATAGAAGATGAAACTTGCATATACTTAAATTCCTGTAAATGAATTCATTGGAAGATTCATATTCTCACAGTTTAGGGAAATATGGAACAGTTGAAGAGATGCTAGAAGATAGAATGCTATCAAGATATGAATGTCATGTATATGGCCCTATATCCATTAATAATGATTAGGCCTAATGCCAGTAGTAAGGGGAGCAAAGCTCTTTTTTGTGGATGTTTTTATAAAGATGTGTTAATTCTATTTAACTACAAAGACTGACCACTCAGACACTAGTGAATAAAGAATTCTGTTTTCCTTTCCCCTTATGCTTAGGGATTCATCTCGCTTTATAAACAGGCCTAACATGGTGGACCCTAAAGTTGGTTTTTACCCTGGCCCAGGGAAAAAGTGCTGCCAGAGCTATGATAACTTCTCCTACAGAGCTCGGTAAGTAAATTTTAAGTGTCAAAAGTCAGAGAAAATGGATAAGTCTGTCTTCATTGCTGAGCAACAAATGTATGGAGTAAATTGTTTGTGTCAACATTGAGATGTTTGAACTGTTATTTAGAAATTAGAAACAAGTTACTACCATATTTTATCATTTTTCCCCTTTCATTCTCTGAACCACTTAAGTTCCTTTAGACGTAGTCACCGCCAGATGCATTGTGTGAATAAGGAGTGCCAGTATAGCTTTGCCCCAGAAAATGGACAGATGCCCAGGGGTTTGGAAGAAACCATTACTTTTTATGAAATTGAAGAAGGGAATGAGACTGCTTATCCAACTTTACCTGTAAGTAATTTAAAAATTTACTCAAAAAGCTATTTACTTTTCTCTTTTTTTAAATAAAGGCATGTAGATAAATTTTAGCTTTTTTGTATAAATATAGCAAATACAGCCCTTCTTGGAAAACAAGACTTCATTTTAGCACTTTTAAGGAGAACTTTTGCTTTTGTCTTAGAGAAGCAGGTAGAGGTGGACAAATAATCTTGCCTATATAGGATGGGCTAATATTTTCTGTTTTGTTGATCATTATTGCCTCACACTTAATTCTAAAGCACATTAGAATTAAGAGGGAGAACTGCATGTATGTGTGTGTGTGTGTGTGTGTCTCTTTGGTACAGAATCATGGAAGGCCCTCTACAATGATTCCTCCTACTCCAACATACTGTGTTGCAAGGCGTGGACATAGCTCAGGCAAACACACTTTGAGTTCAGAGGAGGGCAATGGCCAGTGTGATAATGGTGAGTCAATTACACTTAAATGTGTTTTTTAAAGATGATTCTTGTGGCATTAGAATATCAAGGCTATGAAGTAGACCTAAAGTGATTGTTTGGGGATCTCACTCTGTTCTGGTAGCTTGTTTTGAAAGAAGTATTAGTTTTTGTCTCAGAGTTTGCTAGGTTTTTAAAGATATATTGGTATTTCTCAGAAGGATAGGCTTCTATTTCTGTAGGCTCTACATTGTTATAACTTATTTTCAGCTCTTTGCATAGGTTTATACAGTAAAACCTCAATATAATGGACTAATTCGGTTGAGGAGGTGTCTGTTAAAGCTGAAAGTCTGTTATATAATAAAGTAGATTTTCCGAATGCATATGTTAAAAAATTAACAAATTAGTGTACCTGTTTTTACTTATGTAGACACATTTGCGTAATTAAAATTAAGTATGTATGAAAAGTTTAATTTCACAGAAAAGTTTTCTATATGCATTACTGTAATTTTAAATTTATATTGAATAGGTCTAGTAAGTGCGTGCATTCACCAGTCACTGTGAGTAAACAAATGCACATTGGCACATCTGCTGTACACTTTAAAATTGCTGCAGAAAGTCTCGCCATGTGACAATGAAACCAATTACTGCACATGATATGGTGTGATTATGTGCTAATCATTCACTGAACATTGTTTATGAGTGGTGACTCTTGGATTCAAATATTTAGACTACTAGAGGCCTGGTGCATAAAATTCATGCACTGGGGTGGGGGGAGGCACTCCCTCAGCCCACCCTGCACCCTCTCCAATCTTGGACCCCTCAGGGGATTGGGCCTAAACCGGCAGTTGGACATCCCTCTTACAATCCAGGACTCCCAAGTGCTCGCCTGTCTGCCTGCCTGATTGCCCCTAACCGCTTCTGCCTGCCAGCCTGATCATTCCTAACCCAGTGATGGCGAACCTATGACACGCGTGTCAGAGGTGACACATGAACTCATTTTTTTGGTTGATTTTTGTTAAATGGCATTTAAATATATAAAATAAATATCAAAAATATAAATCTTAGTTTTACAATGGTTGCAAATATCAAAAACTTTCTATATGTGACACGGCACCAGAGTTAAGCTAGGGTTTTTCAAAATGCTGACACGCCGAGCTCAAAAGGTTCGCCATTGTGCCCTAACCACTCTCCTGCCAGCCTGATCGACACCTAACTGTTCCCCTGCCGGCCTGATTGCCCCCAACTTCCCTCCCCTGCAGGCCTGGTTGCCCCCAACTGCCCTCCTCTGCCAGCCATCTTGTGGTGGCCATCTTGTGACCACATGGGGATGGCCATCTTTGACCACATGGGGGTGGCCACCTTGTGTGAAGGTGTGATGGTCAGTTTGCATATCATGTCTTTATTATGCCATCTAATAAAGAGGGAATATGCTAATTGACTGCCATGCCTTCAAACATGGCGACACCCACAGCCAATAAGGAGGGAATATGTTAATTGACTGCCATACCCTCAAAGATGGCAGCGCCCGGTCCCCTCAGCCTCATCGGGGTGGTAGGTGTGCGGCAAGGCTGGTCCCGCCCCGTGTGCCTGCCTCTGGAGTCCCCCAGTCCCTTCAGCCCCCCAGCCGCCCAGGGCCGGCCAGAGGCGCAGGCAAGCCTCAGATAACGGCTGCCCAGCCGCCCAGGGCCACCTGAGGCTCAGGTAACCAGGGCCAGCCGAGGCTTGCGCTGCCGGCAGTGGCAGCAGCAGAGGTGTGATGGGGGCATCGCCTTCCCCTGATCTCCGTGTCGCCTCCTGACACCTGAGGGCTCCCGGACTGTGAGAGGGGGCAGGCCTGGCTGAGAGACCCCCCCTCCAGTGTATGAATCTTCATGCACTGGGCCTCTAGTATAGGATAGTTGTAGATATGTAATATTTATGTTGGCGAAATTACGACTGTTTTTTCCAACATTTGGCCTATTCACTAAAATTTGTTAAAAATAACAATGAACTAATAACAAAAAATAACTCAATTTAATATAAGCAAATCTTGGATAAAATAATTTTAAAAATAACAGGGTGTTTATTTTCACATGTGACATACGGGCTGGAAAATTTTGTCTGTTAAATCCGAAGTCCATTAAATCAAGGTCCACAAAATTGAGGGTTTACTGTAGTGAGTTTGAATTTGGGAGATTTCACTGTGGAAAAGGAAAACATCTATTCCTTATTAATAAGGTATTATTCATGTTGTCCTCACGATTTGTAATAACTACTTTGGGCTTTTCATGAGACTGGCTATTAGTTTACAAGACTGCTATGAAATAACTACATTGCCCAAAGAAGTCTACTTAATCTATAAATATTACTATTCATTGAATCCTATGGACAAAGTAATTATATTTATAATTTAATATAGTACTTAAACTGTATCCCTCTGAGGAATGTGGTATTTGTATATTACATATAAGGAAATTGAGTTTTGAAGGGTAAATGACATGGCCAAAGACATACCTGGTAAGTGGCAAATATTTAATTTTTTTCTAACAGCTTTATTTAGATGTAATTTACATACCATATAGTTCATCTATTTAAGTGCACAACTCAGTGGTTTTTAGTATAGTCATAGAGTTATATAACCATCACCACAACCAATTTTAGAACATTTTTATCACCCCCAAAAGAAATTCTGTATCCATTAGCAGCCACTTTCCATTTCCCTTTCCCCTCCCCTAACCCTATGGAACCACCAGTCTGTCTTCTGTCGTAATAGATTTGCCTATTCTGGACATTTCATATAAATGTCCAGATGTTATATGTGGTCCTTTGTGACTGGCAGAGAACAATTTTAAATTTGGGTTTTTATGACTTTAAAGTTTATATATGTGCCCTCAACAGTTGTTATAGTGCCTCTTACCATGCACAGGGTATGCTCATTTTTACTATAAAATCATATATGCTTACTTAAACAACTCTGGTGGAGTTGGGTATATTAAGGAGGTAAGAGGCAGTCTGAATGACTCAATTTACCAGTCAAGTTCCTTATTTCCCTGTGATATTTTTCTTTTACTTATGTAGAAGAAAATAGATATTTCTAGGAAAAAATCTCGCACAGGGATAATCTGCGAATATTTTATATGTCCATGTGCATACATGTGAAGGATGTGTATGCTCTGCTCTTTCACTCAACATGACCCATGACCCTTTTGTCTTTTCCTTTAGCACGGTGGGCATCTTCAGATATATTGCTCACCTGTAGTGGCGTATTCAGAGTAACCAAATCTTTGTTCTCACCTAAAATTCTGCTGTCTGGAGGGGTTAATGCATGTGTGTTTGATAAGTAACATGTTTAAGAATCAAATCCAGTTTTTACCTATGGATTTTATTTGGTGAAAAACTGTATAATTGAAGATTGGCATTCTCTGTGTTTCATTGGTATAGCAGTCTTAAAGCAAAGTACATCAGTGTACTGAGCCATCCTCTGAGAACAGACTGATTTTAAATGTATTATTTACCTGACAGGCTAAAAAACATATGAGGCATGATATATCTCATTGATGTCCCCCTAAACAAATTATGGGTTATACTCAAATTATAGTCACCATTTACTATATATCAAGCATCATGCCATATTCTTTTCACTTCCCTAGGTACTATTATTCCTGCTTTATAGTGAAGAAAGTGAGGCACAAAGAGTGATATTGTTAATCAAGATTCAAATCTAGCCCTAACCACGCTGGTAAACTTAATCACCATAGTCTACTGCCTGACTGGAAAATTGGACACAGCTGTATTTTTCACCTCTTCCTGAACTTTAAAAACTAAGGGAATTTTCAGAGGAGAAATTCATATTGTTTACAGCCAATCTCTAGCTTCAGTATCTTTTCACTAGTACAAAAGCTCAAATCACTTGTTGCAGGATGTATATGTTTTAGTTTTGAACCTACATATCCACAAAATTTGAGAAGAAAGCAAGTGCTGACCATCTGGCTGTGCTGAGCTAAAAAGCTCTACATAAACATACAAACATACTCTTCTGTCTTTTTTTCTAGGGGGATATCATGAAGAATATATTTATCCTTCAGGTCAGTGAGATCTAGATAGAATCTATGACATTTATTATTGTTCATAAAATTTCAAACTATGAAATAATGCTCACTTTTGACTTTACTTTGGCAATATCCTCTAGAACCAGACTATGAAACTTCAGATGTTTATAGCACAACTGAATCTACAGCAAACTTGGTAGGTACCCTGTGTACTAGGGCCCTATTCTAAGAACTATACATATAAGTGTATTTAAATCAGAACAATCCTATGAGGTAATCAGGGTATCATTTCCATTTTGTAGATGAAGAAATTGAGACCCAGAAATTGAGTAACTCATCCAAGATCACACCCCCTTTCTGAAATTAGTCTATTTAGAGATATTTCTAATATGCATTGATACATGAGGAAGTTCAAACATTGGCAGTGATAATTTCTAGAGGAATTTACTACGGTTTTTCTATCAGTAAGAATGGACCATAAATAATTTTGCTTTGGGTATGCTACATGTGCAGCAGGAGGGCCCTGCTCAGGGACTCAGGCTGATGGAAGCTCCATCCATGATTGCCAAGGCAGGAAACAAAAGCTAGTGAATGGTGCACTAGAGATGGCATGCGTCACTTCCTTTTCCATTTCTTTTTCATTGGCCATAACATGTCCTACTAAAGAATCTAATTTCTCTGTGCCTGGAAGTAAAAAAGTTGGAAATATTTTAACAACACTAAGTAGTGTAGCATGCAACTCAAACTCCCTCCCACAGACAGAATACTTGCTTCCTCCTCATGGGAGACAACCTAAAAATTCCATCCAGTGTAATTAAACTCACTGCCCAAGGTTTCTGGGGAATCTGTGGTACTCTTTGTATTGGGTCCAGGTATGACTCTTCTTGATCTGGAAGCCTAAAGTCAAAGATACAAAGTTGTTTACCCCCACAAACCCAATTTGTAGTGGTGGAACAGGGACTAAAAAATTGGAGTAAAAATTCCCAGTCAGAGGGGGGAAATGGGAGAAACACAGTTACTTGCCTGTAGCAATTCTGACATCATGATAGACAGACATTGTGAGGGCCCCCAACCTGGGCATGGAGACTGTTCTCTGGACGGGACTGGTTCATTGTTTTCTGGGGCTCTTGTTTTCTGGGACTCCCAAGTCCCTTCTGTCCTTGACCATATTTGAAGTAGGCATTGAAGAATAATCCTTGGCAGCCGAGCAACTTTCTTAGCCTGCTTTTTATTCGTAGAAAATTGGGGGTCCAAGGGTCATTTTATCTCAGTTGGATGGGTTTAGTTCTGCTCATGGTTTCTCTAGCTGTGTGATTAATTATGCTGCCTCTGTTTGATTTCTATTAGTTTCATGTGTTAATATTCCTCCTAACGTGCCAGGCCAGCACAGCCAAGGGTTTGGTGAGCCGGTGAGCCTGAGGGAGGGCGGGGAAGGATTTAGAAAAGACAGACAAAGAGAATAAGCTGGGTTTAGGTGGATCTCCTGTGCCTGGCTAAGGCCACAGAGAGAGATCCAGACGGCAAGCTGAGCCTTTATTTTATAGCCAGAGGTAAACAAGGTAGTGGTCACCATAGTTACAATGTTCTTGTGAGTTTCACTTGTTTTGGCAGCACTTGCTGCACTTCCCACAGCCCATTAGCTACCCAGATAGGATCTAGGGAGCATGGTAAGGTCAAGCTTAATTATGCTAAGAGGGCTGTGCCCTCTAAGCTGGGACTTATTTGTGGCTTTGCCAACAGGTCAGTCCGAGGCTTAACTCTATAGCCCAGTGGTTCTCAACCTTCCTAATGCCGCAACCCTTTAATACAGTTCCTCATGTTGTGGTGACCCCCAACCATAAAATTATTTTTGTTGCTACTTCATAACTGTAATTTTGCTACTGTCATGAATTGTAATGTAAATATCTGATACGCAGGATGTATTTTCATTGTTACAAATTGAACAAAATTAAATCATAGTGATTAATCACAAAAACAATATGTAATTACATATGTGTTTTCTGATGGTCTTAGGCGACTCCTGTGAAAGGGTTGTTCAACCCCCAAAGAGGTCGCTACCCACAGGTTGAGAACCGTTGCTATAGCCTCTCCCTACAGCTCACCCTTCTTTTATTTTTAAGCTACTATAATGAAAGTAAAACTTAAACATCAAGAACAAAACTCTGGCTATTAAAACAACAAAACAATGCCAATGCAAAACCCAAACTACAGACGTTAACATTTTAAAACTTGAACATCAAGAACAAAGCTCTGGCTATTAAAATAATAACAAAACAATACAGCAATGAGAGAGAAATCAAACTACAGACATTTTTAGCTACTAAATGAAAGTTTCTTTTGCTGATTTACTCAGAGTTCTCGGATTTGGCTGTGCAAGACTTTACAGAAGACTGGCAACTAACCAATGCTAGCATAGCCAGAAATGTGATTGAGGGAGTAGTTTCCACGTCTTGCTTTTCTACCATCTTCTGGGCCTCAGTTGTTAACTTCTTCAGCTGACCCCATGTTGGCACCTCGGTCCCTTGCATAGCCTTTGTCATCTTCCTTTTCTGTATTGCTGTCATCGGGGCAACTCTCAGTCTTTTGAACGAAGGGACAAGGAGCTTCTCTGGGTCCAATGTGGTGATGCATATAACTCTCTGGTACCCAAATTGGCTGCACTGCTCCTTCTGGAAAGATACAAAACACAACCTCTTCCCCACATCATTACTAGATCTGGTAAAACTCTTTTCTGGTTTGTGCATCCTTCCACCGGGCTAAGTTGGCAGAGGCTATTGTACAGGAGGCCCGATGCCTTTCGGACGCTGTACAACTCTCTGCATTGTAATTCAAAAAATTTAACCTGTAACATTCTTCTCCCCCTTTTTTTGTTTTTATAGTTGCATTTTAAGAGTATGATTGGTGCTTTCCACTATCGCCTGAGTCCTGATCTATCACGCCAGGAAGAACTTGCCAATTCTGCGCTTCCTGGGGTGGCATGATAAAGGTTTACTGAGCCAGCTGGAAAGGCTGCAGTGGGGTTAAGGATAAGGCCCCCACTGTTTGGTGGGGTCGGGGCTGGCCCCGCTTGAAGTTTTCCTGCCTAGGGGGCATTAAATTATCATCAACATCAGTCTTAGGGTGGCATTCATTTACCCAATGCTTTCCTCTCCTGCATCTTGGACATAATCCAGGCTGCTTGTTTCCACTCCCTGGAGCCTGTTGACTTCCTTTTCTAGCATTGCAGTCTTTAGCAAAATACCCTAGTTTGCCACAGTTAAAGCATCCCCCTTTCCTTTTCTGCTGACCAGTGAAGAACATCTTCTTTAATGTGGCAGCTAATATTGCTCCTTGAAAGTTGGCTGGTCCAATGTCAGCACAAACACAAATATAGTACTTCCATAATAAGTAGTCTCCAGGTGAGAGACAAGCTTTTGTGACAACATTAAGCCTCTGGTAACCTTCCACTATCCGTCTTAGTTCCCCTGCCACATTCATCCATTCCCTTTCAGGAGTGGGCTCTCGGGAGTCCCGAGTCAGGGACCACAGACTGAAAGTGGAGAGAGGAATTCTCTCTGGACCTTCAACTATATAACAATCTCGAAGTTGTTTTCCTACCTTCTCCCATGCCTCTACATTTACTTTTCCTTCCTCAGTAAACCATGGGCAGGTTTTACTTACAAAATCCAACAAATTGAAAAGCTATTGATAACTCACAGAACAGCTCCATGCTTGGACCATAGCCTTAAGCATGGATACGTATAAATTCTTTTCCTGCGATCCTGAATTTCCCATATTTTACACCTAGTTATCACTAAACTTCGCTCCTTACCTTCCTCTTTGCTTTCTGCACGTGCTTCACTGGAGCATCCTTTCACCTGACAACTGCAGTTTCCCTGAACTCAGGCCCCACGTTGGGTGCCACATGTGCCGGGTCAGCACAGTCAAGGGTTTGGTGAGCCTGAGGGCGGGTGGGTAAGGATTTAGAAAAGACAGACAACGAGAATAAGCTGGGTGTAGGTCAGCTGTGGGCAAACTACGGCCCGCGGGCCGGATCCGGCCCGTTCGACTGTTCTATCTGGCCCGCGGAGCTGAAAGAGCGGAGGGTTCTCTTGCTCTCCCCTCCGCTCCTTCACCAGCAGCAGTGTTAACATGTATTAGTTCACACAAACACTCCATCCATGCTTTTGTTCCGGCCCTCCGGTCCAGTTTAAGAACCCATTGTGGCCCTTGAGTCAAAAAGTTTGCCCACCCCTGGTCTAGGTGGATCTCCTGTGCCTGGCTAAGGCCACAGAGAGAGATCCAGACGGCAAGCTGAGCCTTTATTTTGTAGCCAGAGGTAAACAAGGTAGTGGTCACCATAGTTACAATGTTCTTGTGAGTTTCACTTGTTTTGGCAGCACTTGCTGCACTTCCCACAGCTCATTAGCTACCCAGATAAGATTTAGGGAGCATCATAAGGTCAAGCTTAATTATGCTAAGAGGGCTGTGCCCTCTAAGCTGGGACTTATTTGTGGCTTTGCCAACAGGTCTGTCCGAAGCTTAACCTTATAGATGCTCCCTACACTAACAGTTCTTTTTAATAATAGATACACTACTTAGATTTGCTATAGTGCTTTGCTTTCTTTTCTTTTCTTTTTTTTTTAGTGCTTTGCTTTCTTATCTGTGTTTCTCTCTACTTGAGTATCATGAGCTTATCAGGCGTTGATGGAAGAGCCATACCTTAGAATGCTTTTCCATGAGCCACTTTGTCCAAGTGCAAGTATTCACTGGGTGTTATATTCTTAGTTGGACTCTTGCTTTGATATATCTTAATGCAATTAGTTTTTAACAACAATGATATTCTGGCTTTAAGGCTGAGTTTTAACTTCTCTTCAAAGCATTTATCAATTTTATCTTCTACAGTTTGGGGTTGAAGTAGTTGCCTCTTCCTTTAAGAGCTTACAAATTCATAATCTCCATCCTAAATCAGGTTCTTAGAACAACACATTACTTCTAGTTACCAATTACTGTTTTAATCAAGCTAGGTTAGACTGCAGTAACAACCCCCCCAAATTTGAACAGCTTAACAAAGGACAGTTGCTATCCCTAATGTTATATGTCCAATGCAAGCTTTTGTGCATCATGGTCATGCAGGGACTTAGGCTGATAGACATGAGCTTTCAGTCACATTGGGGCAGGCTAAAAATAGGAAAATTGAACACTGGCTTTTAATATTTATGCTCTTATTTTGTCTCATAGCCATACTTAACTTTAGATGAGACCAGGAAGAGCAACCTACCATGTACCCAGGGAGATAACTGGAATATTTGTGAAGAACTTGAATAACTACCCTCTATTCCCTAGCTCTGATTAATGTAACATTGGTAGCTTCATGTACCAAATTTTTGTTTTTGCTGTTTAGGCAATACATCTTAGGAAAGTAAAGAAAACTTATATATAATTCTCTCCCCTATTTTTCCTTCATTTTCTTTCCCCTTTCTAGAGAAATAGTTGTCCCTTCATTTATTACTATTCTTATATCACATGCTTTTTATACCATTTTTTGAAATAGTCACCCAACTAAAAAAGCAAGTAAAAATTTGAACATCAGAGATGACCTTTTAATTTCACTTGTTCCTTTTTCTTCTTGACTTCTTTTATCATGCATGCCAATAGCTTTCAATTTTTTCATGTTTTGTTCCATTCCCACCCTCCAGTCACCAAATGCATAGCAAGTTTCTAAGTAATTTTCTTACAGTATTCTGAGGGGAGAAGACAAATGCAATACTTAAAGATTTCCAGGAACAGAGCCTTCTAAGAAAACATAAATATTCCTATTTCATATTTTCATGTTCATCTCTCAACTAAGTCCTTTTCTAGAATTGTTTAGCATTCACACTGGGCATTCTAAGTCAGGGCTAAAGTTTGCTTTTTGGCAGATACGTTGGTTATACTTGAACACAAAATTTAAAAACATGCAATCTTAAGCCCATGTTAAATTAGGTTCATATTTGGTTCATATTAGGTTCATATTTGTTATAGTATGTTTCCTGCTGTTTCTCTGATTACTTCCCTTGATTCCCTGTTCTTATCATTATTACCAATTTTTGCTACTGGTTTGCTTGCTTGTGTGTTTGTCTTTGCTGTTATGACAATCAGAGCCTTTTAAAATCATTTTTGCTTTCACAAAGATAGTCTTGAGACAGAGGGAGTGGTGTTTGGATTATACTATATCCTGCTTAGATAGGATGCAGCTGACCAGCCAATTATCCACCTTTGTCCCAAGCTACTGTTTAGATGGAATGCTTTGTCTTAGCAAAACCATTGTTGGTGTTACTGATTTTGAAACTTTTAGGTCAAGAAAGGCCACTAAGAAAGTGTTTAAATTACAATCCTCTGTTACATTTTAGTGTCCGCACTGGGACTGGAGTTGGATGTAGATAGGAAATAGAATAGTTACCCAAATCAGGCATTGGCATTAGAGTGATACTTTTGGGAACATTATCTTTTTTTTTAATGTCTTTGGTGGGGGGAGGAAGTGATTTTCAAGAAGCTCTTTGAAAGTATTAAAGGAACCTGGTCCTAACATCACTCCCCCTTCCAAATCGATCACTCCCCCTTCCAAATCGATCAAAAGCATTCACACCATGCATGAGCCACTATCAGGAATCCTTTCTGAGCTCCAAAACTCAGGGAACACCTTACCACCATGAAATGCTCAGAATACTCTATACTTCTCATCTGATACAAATTATTTTTGCTTCCTTGTCATTACATTTTTTTATGTGTTGAAATCTCAATCTCTGTCTCTCTGTCTCCCTCCTATTCCCTTCCCCCCACCCCAGTAAGCTGCTGGAGATTAGGGTTACAAACTACTCAGCTCTGCCTCGAGGATCTACCCCTGAGTTTACTGAGAACCGCTGATAAAGTGGATCAATTCAAGGGAGACTGAAGACCTCATCATCAGGGCAGTAGCAGCAGGCATGGAGGAGAGGGTATAGATTGGAGCATTATCTTATTAGTCACTTCTCAATTTGAATATTTTCAGAACAGATCACCTTTATTTTAGGAGATGTTGAAACACAGCAGATATTTTATTGATACCTTGTTTGGTTTCTTGATTTGCCCTTACTTAACTGTATTTCTGTATTCACTAAAGTCTCTTCAGGACAGAGGACCATGTTCTATGTCTCCTCAGGACACAGTTACCTCATGCAACTACCCCCAGGAGGTAATCTTTATTGTGTTATTAAGGAGTCAGTTTCGGTGATCTGAATGTAGGAAAATGAATTTTTTTCTTTTATTCTCTTCACTCATCATATTTCAAAGAAGCTGCTTATATTCCTATTTTAAGTATTATATCTTGTGGTTCCTTGTATAGTGATTGGTAAATTCATTCAATTAATTGAGCATCTACTATGTTCCAGTCGCTGTTCTATGCACTGGCATTAGACTACTATGAACCTCTTATAATGAGTTAGTTAATATAAATGATGTCTCAAGTCAACGTCATACACTGACATTTAAATGTAAAGCTCTCCTGTAGAATGGGGAGTTGGTATCAAAATGGTAGCTAAAACCATAAGAGTGGCCCTAACTGGTTTGGCTCAGTGGATAGAGCATCGGCCTGAGGACTGAAGGGTCCCAGGTTCGATTCCGGTGAAGGGCATGTACCTTGGCTGCGGGCACATCCTCAGTCGGGGGTGTGCAGGAGGCGGCTGATCGATGTTTCTTGCTCATCGATATTTCTAACTCTCTATTGCTCTCCCTTCCTCTCTGTAAAAAATCAATAAAATATAAGAAAAAAAATAAAACCATAAGAGTGAATAAGATCATCCTGGGAAAAGGAAGAGATAAGAGCATCTAGAACAGAGCCTATGGATCACCAAATTTTAGGAAATGGGTAAGAGAAGCAAAAGCCAAGGAGCGCGGGGGGAAATAGGAGAGTGTATTTGGGAAACCCAGAAAGAGACTTGTTTCAAGGTATCAGTTATTCCCAGGAGATCAAGCAACATGAGGACTAACAAGAGTCTACTAGGATTTTTTGACATGGAGTCCACTGGTGACTCCAAATACAGTTTATGAGGACCAGAGGGGGTAGCAGCCATACTTCAGTGGGTAGCAAGGAAATGGAGACTGCAGTGAGGACAGTATATTCAAGAAGAGGAGTCTGTTATCATTTATTGAACACCTCTCTGTGCACAGCCCTGTATTGGGTGCTGTGGCCTAATCAGAAATATAATTTGTAGTCTCAGAAAGTTTTAAAAAATCCAAGCACCTTTTGTGTTTAAAGAAGTGTGTATAAATCTCTGTACAATATGCAGGAAACACAGAAGTCACCTGCTTGGGCAGAAAGGAACAAGGCAGATGGAGTATAGGGATTGGAGGGAAATATTGTTACACAATGTTATACTTGTTTTTTTTTTTCCTAGAGAAAGGGAGGGACCCTGTTTATTAACACTAGTGGACTCCCGGAATAATTTCCAAATCAGAGTGAAGAAACACGCAGAGGGCTTCACTTTTTATAACCTTCCAGGGTCTTTGTCTTGCAAATGTGGTTCCGCCCCCTTTCATGGGCTTATAGGAAGGCCCCCAGTTGTTGAGGTCCCCAGGCCTCAACAACCCCAGTTGTTGAGGTCCCCTGGGGCCAGCAATAACGACCTCCCCCCCCTCCAGGGAAGTGCATTGTTCACAGTTTTTATGGCCTGACAGCCTTGTAAGACCAGTTTCCTCCTCATCCCCCCCCCTTGTATACTTGATTTTTGAATCATATTAATGTATTACCTTTTTAGAAAAAAATAATACATTAAAAATTAAAGTTCTCAAAGTAATCTGGGGTCTTCTAAAAGAAATAACTTAACCTGCCTATAGAGGGTTTACATAAAGATTGACTCCTCTGTGTTTTAGTTATCAAAATACTGGAGCCGGGTGGTGAGGGTCAATGGGGGGAAAATGTGGAACATCTGCAATACTTTCAACAATAAAGATTTAAAAAGAAAGAAAAAACACAAAATACTTAAGAATGTATCTAACAATATAGCTGGAAAATTTGTATGCTAAAAGTGACAAAATGTTGCCAAGAGAAATTAATGACCAAAAAAAATAGAGATATACAATAGAAAATACTATTTCCTGAAATTTAGGATCATATAGGAGACTAATATTGTTTGAGAAGTGGAACTTAGAATTCTAAACTTTCTTTCACACTTACAGGTGATGGTAAATTCTGCAGCAATTACAGCTTCCTGTGCCAATAATGTTCCAGTTCCAGTCTTATCTAACTGTGCAGCAGCTAATCAAGCTAGTAGTCCCACTTCAGTTTCCTCACAGAAGGCTATACAGCCTTTATTTGTATCTTCACCTACACAAGGCAGGCCAGGTAGGTTATTAGTGGTTGCCTACTTTGGAAGCTTCTTTTCCTATTCATGAATATGCACACAGTAGTTCTAGTGATTAGACAGGATTACTTTCACTTCCATAATTACATTTGTTTAACCGACTTAATAAAATACCTTCTATAGTTGAAGAATCCATAAGATTTGAGTGAGCCAGGGTTTCAGTGGTTGGTTGGTTGGTTGGGTTTTTGTTTTATTGCAAATTTGGCTTTGATCTGATTTTATATCTCTTTACTACCCTGCTGAAAATGTAAAGGACTTGGAATAGTTTCTCTAACTTCCAGTTGAGTTTTATTATACAAGAATTAAGGTAGAAGTGTGTTCACACTTCACAGAATTAACTCCTGACAAGTTTTCTATAAAATACATTTCTATATAATGAATGATTTTTCCGTGAATGTTATAAAGAATATATGTGCTAGAATTTAAGAGATCTGGGTTAGAATCTTGGTTTTACAACTTAAATAGCTGTGTAATTTTGGACAGGTTATTGAACCTTTTTTATCAATGAGCTTATGGGTACTGGTAGTACCAATTTCTGAAGTGGTTATGGAATTCAGATGAGATAATATAATTTAAAATTCTTAGCAGAACTCTAGGAAGGTGGTGGCAACAATAGCTTTTCAATCTGAGTCCCCCAATAAAAATTGAAATAGCAAACCAAAACCCATGGACAATACTTACAACAAAACTAGATGGTAAGGTATCCCCATGAACCACAAAATGTAAACAGGTAGGGACAAGCCACCCATCATAAGACCTGCATGCTATCAGGGTTTATGTGGGAGCAAGAAGACAGAAGCATATTGGGGATGTTGTCTTATGGACCTAAGAACAGAAGAACCCCAAAAGAACTTAAAAGAATTCACTGGAAAGGGGGGCGGCCAATTTGGAAGGAGCAGCTAAGATTAGGAAGGGATTTTACCTGTCCAACACTAGATGAGTGCTTTGTGTACATAATAATGGGACTGAAGGTCTTGAAGCAGTTTGGCTCCTAAGAACTCTTATAACTGACCTGCCAGGTCTCCCTTTCAGGATATTATTCTTTCCTGGGCAGAAACTGCTGGAAGTGGAATAAAAATGATCACGATAGGGAAAAGAGTAGGTCCAGAGTAAAGTTGGGAGGAGAACAGAGTTATGAATCCTAGAAAGCAGTGATACATTTTTTTAGCATTACATAAAATCAACAGCTAAAGAGAGCCCTGTGACATTAGAAAAGCTTTCCTATACTCTGCCTAATTCAAAAGTTTATGAAAAATAATATCACATAAAAATGAACAGCCCTAGCTGGTTTGGCTCAGTGGATAGAGTGTTGACCTGCGGACTGAAGGGTCCCAGGTTTGATTCCAGTCAGGGGCACATACCTAGGTTGTGGGCTTGATCCCAGTGTGGGGGTGGGATTGCAAGAGGCAGCCAATCAATGATTCTCTCTCATCATTGATGTTTCTATATCTCTCTCCCTTCCTCTCTGAAATCAATATAAATATGTATATAAAAAATGAACAGATGAAAAGTGCTAAGGTAAAAAGTGCTAAGATTAAAAGTGCTGAAGATGTTTTAAGAAAAAAAAAAGACTAACATCCTTATAGACAGTAAAAGCATGTCAGAAATGTGCTCACTAAACAGAACTAAATAAAATGTAAACTAACAACTATGAGGTATCCCAAAAAATGTATACACACACTTTGAATAATTAGAAAAGCAGTGTTTACTAAAATACATTTTATTTTCTCCCTGACCAGTGTTGCTCAGTGGTTAGAGTGTGGGACTGTGCACTGGAGGGTCATGGGTTCTATTCCTGGTCAGTGGCACATACCTGGGTTGCAGGTCCAATCCCCACCCCTGATTGAGGTGTGTGGAGGAGGTAGCCAATTGATATGTGTCTGTCACATCAATGTTTCTCTCTCCTCTGTCTTCCCCTCCCACTTCCCTTCTACTCTCTAAAAAATCAATGGGAAAAATATCCTCACTCCTCAGGTAAGTGTTAAAATAAATATCATTTTCAAAACTGAGCTATCAGTTATTAAAGTGTATACATTTTTGGGACACCCTGTATTTCAGGATGAGCTAAAGACATTCATTAAATAAGATATTAAAGAATAACAAATCAGAATCAGAAAAGCTCTGATGAGGTGACAGAAATGGAAGAAAGTCATTTCAGTAATGAAGACTAAACTATAAGACCATGACAAAATATATACAACAGATAATGCTTTAAGAGAAAGATGTTAAAAAAGGTGGAAGTTTAAAGTGAAGAAAATGAATATAAAGATTCAAAAGTGACGTACTAAAGTTAGGTAAAGGAGATCAAACACAAGTCCCTGAAGAAGAAAACCAAAGTAAAGGAAAAGAACAAATACTAAAAACTATAATTCAGAAGACTTTCCTGAAATTAAAAAAGGTTTAAAATTACCTACTGAAATACCACTCTGCAGACTGTTTACTCAGAACAACCAACACCAGGATATTCTAGTAAAATGGCGGTACTTGCCCTAGCTGGTTTGGCTCAGTGGATAGAGCATCAGCCTGCAAACAAGGGTCATGGGTTTGATTCTGGTCAAGGGCACTTGCTCAGGTTGCAGTTAGATCCCCAGTGGGGTGGGGGGAGAGTGCAGGAGACAGCCGATCAATGATTCTTTCTCATCATTGATGTTTCTATCTCAACCTCTCCCTTCCTCTCTAAAATCACTAAAAATATTTTTTTTTAAATGGATGGAACTTAAAGAACTAGAAAGTCCTTTGATTATCTATGAAAAAGAGCCTATGGAGTATAAAAGAAATAAAATAATCATCAAAATTTATAGCAGTGCTTCATTTTGGAGTAACATTTGAGATACTAAAGGAATGTGTGAACCAAAATTTTACATTCAACCAAACTGATTTTCATGCTTAATGGGCAGTATATATAACAATTAAGAGAATATTATTCACATGAGCACCTCCTGAAGAATCTACATAAGTTATGCTGTCAAGCAAGGTAATCACTAGCTACATGTGACAATTTAATTTGAAATTAATTATACCTAAATAAACCTTCAATTGCTCAGTCGCACTAACAACATGCCAAGTAGCTGGTGGCTACAGTATTGGAAAGCACAGATAGAGAATATTTCTGCCATCACAGGAAGTTGTATTAATGGTCAGCAATGTATTAAAGAATGAGTTTTGACTTTTAGACTTCTAAAATAATTAGCAACATCAACATAAGACCTAATGAGTAAGCATTAAATTTACCTGTAGAATTAAGACAAAATGAGGGCTGAGAGTTTGAGAATATTCCATGTAATGGCCATATGTTTGGACAATGTGGATAAAGTATAGCTATTTTTTAATGGAAGATAAGTACTACAGATTTAATAAAGAGTAAGTAAAAGCTTAGTTTCTTCAAAACTAGAAAATAGAGCAAAAGAATTAAGTATTTATTTTCCCTTACATGAACTATACTACTAGATAACCAAATAGATGAGGGGAGATGTTCCTATGTATTAGTATTCCAACTAATCATTGAAAAAGAAGTGGCAGAATATAATCATTTTGCAGTCCTTACTGAATAGATGGGTATTAAACAGTAATAGCTGATAGCTGCTAAGATTGCAAAGACAATAAGACATTACCTATAAATGTGCCAAAGGAATCAATCTTGAGTTTGATCCAGCCTTCTGGATTGAGCTGCCTATTTGCAAGAAATACAGAAGAATATGTTGAAATGCACCACGGGTGTGTATTCAGCAAAATCCAGACTTTGGGAAACTCAACATGTCAAAGGACCCAGATTCTTACAAAGAAAAACGGAAAGAAAATGATAGGGATGGAGAAAGGAGCAACAGATTGAGAGATTCAAGGCATCAACTTTAAACAACTTTGTGGGAATGCACATTTGGGTGACAAAACTCCTAAAAAGAAAACCACAGATGCTCAGTCACTAATCATCAGAGAAATGCAAATTAAAACCACAGTGAGATATCACCTCAAACCTACCAGAATGGCTATCATCAAAAAATCAACAAGTACTAGCGAGGATGTGAAGAAAAGGGGACACTAGTTCACTGCTGGTGGGAATGCGGTTTGGCACAGCCACTATGGAAAACAGTATGGAGTTTCCTCAAAAAACTGAAAATGGAACTTCCATTTGACCCAGCAATCCCAGTTCTGGGAATATATCCTAAAAACCCCAAAATACCAATTCAGAAAGAATATATGCACCCCTATGTTCATAGCAGCTTTATTTACAATAGCTAAGATGTGGAAATAGCCCAAGTGCCCATCAGTAGATGAATGGATAAAAAAGCTGTGGGCCCTAGCTGGCTTGGCTCAGTGGATAGAGTTGCGGACTGAGGGGTCCTGGGTTCGACTCCAGTCAAGGGCATATGCCTGGGTTGCGGGCTTGATCCCCAGTTGGGGGGATGCAGGAGGCAGCTGATCAGTGATTCTCTCTCATCATTGATGTTTCTGTCTCTCTCTCCCTCTCTGAAATCAATAAAAATATATTTTTTAAAAAAGCTGTGGGACATTTACGTTATGGAATACTATGCAGCCATAAAAAAAGAAAGACGACAACAAACAGACTGTCAAATTACAGCAGGAAGGTTGGGGAGTATTGGGGGTAAGAGATCAATTGAAGGACTTACATACATGCATATAAGCATAACCAATGGACACAAGACACGGTGGGGGGGGTAGGGGTGGGTAAGGGCATGTGCGGGGGGAGAAGGGGAGGAGAGGCTGGGGGAAGATCAATGGGGAAAAGAGACATATGTACTACTGTTTGTAATACTTTAAACAAGAAAATAAAATTTTTAAAAAATGAAGAAAAGAAAGATCTTGCCAGCCATTGTGGCTAATTGGTTGACTGTTGACCTATGAACTAGCAGGTCATGGTTCAATTCCCCGTTAGGGCACATGCCTGGGTTGCAGGCTCAATTCCCATTCTGGGCATGCAGGGAGGCAGCTGATCGGTGATTCTCATCATTGACATTTCTCTCTCTCCTTCCCCTTTCCTCTCTGAAATCAGTAAGAATATTTTAAAATAAAAGAGGGATCTCTTACCTTTTGGGACAGCATAGGTGGGCCTGGAAAATATTATGCTAAGTGAAATAAGCCAAACTGAGAAAAGCAAATATCACATGTTCTTATTTGTGCAATCTAATGAACAAACTGAATTGACTAACACAATAAGACCTGAAACATGGAGGCATGGGACAGACTGACATACCTCAATGTGGGGTTGGAGGGGACGAGAAAAGATAAACCAAAGAATTTATATACTTACATGCATAGCCCATGGACATCAGCTATAGGGTAGTGATCACTGGGTAGGGGGTATGGGCTGGGAGGAAGGTGGGTAAGAGGGAAAATGGAAGATACCTATACTAATAAATGGGTAATATGCTAATTAGACCAGGAGACCTTCCAGACAAAGCCATGGTGGCGGGGCCAAGATAGAGTTGGTTAGGGGCGATCAGGCCAAGAGGGGAGGGCAGTTGAGGGTAAGCAGGCTGGCGGGGGGGGGGGGGGCAGTTGGGCAAATAGGCCGGCAGGCAGAGTGGTTATGGGCAATCAGGTAGGCAGGCAGGCAGGTGAGCGGTTAGGAGCCAGCGATCTGGGATTGCAAGAGGGATGTCTAACTGCTGGTTTAGGCCCGATCCCTGTGGGACATCCCCCGAGGGGTCCCAGATTGGAGAGGGTGCAGACTGGGCTGAGGGACAAATTTCGTGCACCGGGCCACTAGTCTGTAATAATAAAAAAAGAAAATATAGGAAGTGATTACTATGAAAGTCAGGGTAATGGTTAATTATGGTCGAGGGAGAGGTTTTGTAATTGGTATAAGGAGCATGGAAGTTTTCTGGAGTGGCTGGTTAAGTTTTATTTATTGACCTGGATAGTGTCTATCTTAAAATAATTCATTTGTTTTATTTTCTGTATCTTTTTCACTTATTTAAAAATCAAGTTCTCAGTAGACCAGTGTCTGGAACAAAAACATGCAATATATGTTAATTAATGACCATACAGATTTTTCATTGTAAATGTTAATGTAGACCCTGGTTGTACAACTTTGGGATTAATTGTAGGGGAAAGTGTTGGCTGTCTGCTTCCTACTTCTGAGCTTTAAAAAATCAAGTGACAGGTGAATCAAGCATTGTCATACCTCATTTATATAGAGTCATTGAATGCTTACTCTTTAAATGCCAAATTTGTGTTCTGTATAGGTATTTCTAAAAATGTATACTGCCCTCATTTATGTTACTTTTTGTTCTTTGAGTCACTTAAGAACTTCAATTATAATTCTACCAGGGGATGCTGCTTTTTAGTTGCTCTTTATCAATCCTCTAGATCAGGGGTGAGGAATATCTGGCCCTTGGGCCATATAAGACCTGCAAAATCATTTGGTCTGGCCCTGCCAAGGCATTAGGGCTGAGCTAATTAAATGTTTGACCAAATATAGCAAACTAATTTTTAAGTTAATAATTTTATATGGCTCTCAAATGGTGTTATAAGTATCCAAATGGCCCTTGGTAGGAAAAAGGTTCCCCACCACTACTCTAGATGAAACAACTTATGTTTTCTATTGTTATTCATGTGACTGTCTAGCAGCCCATTCCATCCTGCAAGTTACTCCTATCTGCCAGGTAACTAGATGCCATGATTGTCTTTACTGTGAGACTCTTCATAAGCATCAAATACTGTTGTAACTAACTTTTGGTTACTGTTTCTTAGGCTTTTGCCAAGGACAGACTAGTGACTCGCCCTAAAGACAGGATCTGTGGGCCAGGCCTAGGGTGAACTGAGAAAAGGATTTACTCTTGAGGTTATGTCATGCCAGTGCAGGCTGATATCCTGTCTTTTAGAGTTTTCTTTTTTAATCCTCACCTGATTGCCTCCTGTACAAGCCCTGACTGTAGATCAAATCTGCAGCCTTTTAGTGTACCGAAGGACACTCCAATCAACTGAGTTACCTGGCCAGAGCCTGTCTTTTAGAATTTTGATATTTTATTCATCATGGATTTTTTTACATTAATTTGGTGGCCCCTTAAATTTTGCACCTCACTGCATCTTGGTCTTGGCCATGCTCTTTGATCTCTAAGAAGCCAGTTCTTGCGCTATATATATATATATATAAAAATAATATATATATTCATGTTTTCTTCTAAAATGTCCTGAAGCAGCCCTGCCAGTGTGGCTCAGGAACTGAGAGGTCACGGTTCAATTTCCTGGTCAGGGCATATTCCCAAAGGCAGTGGATCGAAGTTCTCATCAATGTTTCTATCTCTCTATCCCTTGTCCTTCCTCTCTCTCTAAAAGTCAATAAAAACATTAAAATAAAATAAAAGTAAAATGTCCTGAAGTAGACCGCAGAAACACAGAACAGGGAAAATAAGCATTTAGAGTGCATTATGTTGATTTCCATTAATATTTTAGAAAAGTTTGTTTCCATTGTTCTGGAGCCATCCCTGAATTATATCTATTAAGCTATGGAGCCCTATTAAGACTGCAAATCAGATGCTTATACAAATCTAGAACAACTGGAAATTATAAAAGCTTTTTTATTATGGGGCTTATTGTAATATGAATTTAAAGGAAGGTGAATTCAGAAAAAGTAATCTCCAACTGTTTTCTGCCCTGTATCCTCTCAGGCCCATAAGAATGTATTTAACTGCTTATATGTCTAGTAGTTGGTTTTTACCTAATGATCATAATTTCATTCTACTATCTGTAGCTAATTGAACTTGCTTCATTGGCTTTTTGAAAAATTAAATTTATTGGGGTAACATTGGTTACTAGCATTGTACAAGTTTCAAGTGTCCAGTTTCATAATAAGTCAATTGTATATTGTTGCATTGTGTGTTCAACCAAAGTCTAGTTGCCTTCCATCACCATATATTTGACTGCCTTTACCCTCTTCATCCTCCCCACTCTTCCCTTCCCCTCTTGTAGCCACCATACTGTTGTCTGTGTCATTGAGTTTGTTTTGTTTGTTCATTTGTTGCTTTGTGTCATTTGCTTTTTTAAAATGATATGATTTGAGTGCTAGTTTAAAAGGAAGAAGAGTGGAGCTTTATTAAATAAGTCATCCTAAATAATAAAAGACTAATATGTAAATCAACCGAATAGCAGAACAACTGGTCACTATGATGCGCACCAACCACCAGGGGGAAGATGCTCAACACAGGAGCTGCCCCTGATGGTCAGTGCGCTCCCACAGGGGGAGCGCCACTCAGACAGAAGCTGGGCTCACAGCTGACGAGCACGGCAACAGTGGCAGGAGCCTCTCCCACCTTTATGGCAGCTCTAAGGATGTCCAACTGACAGCTTAGGCCTGCTCTCCACAAGGGCTCCCAGACTGTGAGAAGGCACAGGCCAGGCTGAGTGACACCCCCCACCAAAGTGTGTGAATTTCATGTACTGGGCCTCTAGTTATTTTATAGAAAGCAAATTCATAAAGCTTTTAGAGCATTTGGAGATACTCTAAAAATTAAACTTCTCTTCCAAAACCTTGACTTATGGAGACTTATGCATGCATGACAAAACTTCAAAACAGCTGGGAAAGTTTTTAAAATTTACTGTTTAATTTATGTATAGTAAAATTTATGTTTTAGTGCCCCGTTCTGTGTTTTGACAATGAATACAGGTATAACCTCTATAGTCAAGAAAGAATCACCTCATCACCTCCAAAGAGCTGTTTATCAAGTTTTAAATGACCCTAAGAAACAGACCTCCTTTTACTATTAGCATGCAACTGTATAAAGGGTATAGGTAATTGTATCATTAATATTTATATCAGTAAATGAAAAAATGTGGATTTTTGATAATACTTGGCCTGAAATTTCTCCAGCTAAATTACCAAAACAAATTCAGCTTCTCTGGACAGTTGCTGTACTAAACTAAGTTTTCTAAAACTCTGAATTTAAACAACTTTATTGAACAATGAGACTAAACGTTGTGTACTTCTCAGAGTTAAAATTATAGTGTAGTTAACACAATAATAAAATTTAGTACTTGAATTTCTTTGTTTTATTTTTCAGACAAAATAAATATTTTATTGTTTTATTTTATTAGAAATCAGCCTTTGCATGATAACTCAAACATTTATAAACCCTTTAAATAGTCTTTCAAAGAATATTGTTAACATCTCAACCACTTTTGACTAAAATTTCACACAAAGAAATAAAATAGTTAAAAATGATAAATGCTAAAGGAATAAATCTAATGTTTGGTTGTTACTTTACATGTTTATTTAAGAAATATACAACCAAGTAGGAAACCATCTTCCTTTGTTTTCCATAAAAGCAAACAGTTCTGAATGGATAAAACTTACTTAAAACCATCTATTATGAGAACAAATCTAAATTACTTTCATTTTGAAAAACAAATTCACAAAACCAGATTATTTATTTCTACCCATTTAAGTCATTGGCCCCATTATCTTGACAATACTGTACTATTTAGTCTAAAAGACAGCAGAACTACCAAAGGACTTGTATGCATGCATATAAACATAACCAATGGACACAGACACCAGGGGGGTGAGGGCAGGAGCGGGGGTGGGGTGGGGGGCAATGGGAGGATAAAGACACATATGTAATACCTTAATAAAGAAAAGTTAAATAAATAAATAATAAATAAATAAATAAATAAATAAATAAATAAAAATAAAAGAACTATCTCCTTGTAATAAAGATGTCTGGGCAATGCAGAAAGTACATAGTGTTTAACATCAGGTACATTTCCAGAAGAAAAATACTACTAAGCTATAATAAAATTGTATTTGTCTTAGGTAAAGGAACAATGCTTACTGTGTAAGAACCGTAAGTAGTTGTAGGTAGTCTATATATACAAAAGCCTAAGCGACCAGCCAACTGGCCGGTAGCTATGACATGCACTGACCACCAGGGGGCACAGGAGCAGAAACCACAGGCATGGAAACATGGAACAGACTAAGGAATCTAAGAGGGAAGGGGGGAGGGAGAGCATGGGAAGAGATTAACCAAAGATGTTATGTGCGCACTAGAGGCATCGTGCACTGGTGGGGTACCTCGGCCTAGCCTGTGGGAATTGGGCCGAAACTGGCTCTCTGACATCCCTTTTTAGGGGTCCTGGATTGCGAGAGGGTTCAGGCCAGGCTGAAGGACCCCACCAGTGCATGAATCCATGCACCGGGCCTCTGGTTTCATATAATTCTATCCTGCTATTAGTAACCTTAAGAATTAAGAGCTGTTTATAAGTGAAATAAGCCAGAGAAAGAAAAGGACCATGTTTTCATTCATGTAGGATCTAATGAACAAACTGAACTACCAAGCAAAATAGAGACAGACTCATAGACTGCTTGCTCAGGAAGTGTGTGTGTGTGTGTGTAGGGGTGTGTACCAGGTGTATTGAGGGGGAGGGATTGAGCAAAAAAGTGAAAGAACTCATGGACCTTAACAACGGGGGGTGGGGTCAGTGGTGGAAGACGGCATAGAGCGGATAAATGGTGATGGAAAAATTTTAATTAAATTTTAAAAAAGAATTAACTGATTTCACAACAGAATAGTTTTTCTTCTTGGAAGTGACATTGAGTAACAGAAGTAAAGATCATTGGTTACTTAAAGTTCTCAAAAATGAATTGGTTATTACACAGTAAATACCTCAGAGAGGTTAGTGTTTAAGGAAGCTAGTTGGAGAAATATGTTATTCATAAATTGGTTAAATCTGGAAGTTTTCAAGTTTCAAAATTCTACATAGGGAATGAATTGCAAAATATTGACATACAGATCAATCTTAGCCTTTCAAATGGCTTCCATTTTTATAATTTAGAAATGAAAAAAGTGCCTAAGTTTCTATATATGTTTTTTAAAAAGATATGCATAGAAGGAAGGACTTGGATTTCTAAGGCAGCTAAAATGTTCAATTAAACTTGAAAGGGGTTATATCATTCATGTTTTGTCAAAAAATTTAACAGGCTTATCTAGCATACTATATATATAAACACTTTTACTAGGCTGGAACCATATTGTTTCCTTTTTTATCATAGAGGAATGTACTAATATTTAAACAATTATATTTTAATTTATGTCAAAAACTGTAAAACTCATAAGTGAGTATTTGTTTTAAATTATAGTAACAAGTATACAAAGTTAAAGGATGGAGGTGGGGGAGAGATATTACCTGGGGGAATTATAATTATATGCATATATGCATAGCCCATGGACACAGACAATAGTGTAACAAAGGCGAGGGAGGGATGGGTGAGGGGTGGAAGGGGTCAGTGAGAAAAATAAAAAAACAAAGGGGACATCTGTAATACTTTCAACTATAAAGACAAATTTTTAAAAAAAGTTACAGGGATAACGTATTTTACCTCCTCTGTTCTGATACTCCTGATGCTACGAAATAGAAACCTTCAAATATTACCTAAATCTGTAGTTTGTGCAAATTAGTCTCTCTTACTAGCTTTTGCATCTTGTGATTTGACGAAGAATTTCAGATGGCTGATAACATCTTTAACTTTGTATTAAGCTAAAGTAAAACTTTTGCCTTAATGATATTTTATTTATGTGCCTGTTAGCTGATGTTCCAAGTCTTGATAGTCAAAGTTCTGAAATTTCCAGTTTTTCCTTCTAATTTCAAGTATTTCCTTAACTGAAAATGACCTGTAATGAACTAGTTTTCAGCTGGCATGTCTAAGAGAATGTGGAGCAATTCATCTTCCAAGTTTTGGTTTTTAAGTCAAACCATAAGAATTTAAGCCATTTGACCATGCTGGCACACAGAAGAAATAGAAGATGAACTTAGTTATGCATTGTTACTTTATGTTTTGTTTCTTTTTTAGTGATTGTTTCACCATCCTATCCATACCTCTCTGCTCATGTGCCTGCTGTTGCTGCAACTCTGCCACCACCCCCCTTTCCTCCCCCTCTACCTTCTCCTTTTCCTCTTGAGGTGGGAGAGGCTTCCAATTTACCACCATCACCTCCACCTTATTCCTGTGATCCAAGTGGCAGTGATCTGCCTCAAGGTGAGTGGATTTTGAGATTTGGATGAGGGTTGTGTACATCTGGGATTTTTTTTTTAGAGTATAACTGTGGTTAACCAAAAGGAGTAGGGTGGGGGACCAAAAGGAAATTGACTTGAGAGCATAATGCTAAGTAAGTGACTAAGGAAAGGAGCAACTGAAAGCTGAGAATATCTTCTGCATAATCAAGAAGTAGATGGTTGAGTTCACTCCTGCTGCTCCTTTTTGGTAGCTATGTCTGCCTTGGAGAAGATTCTCAACTTGATGTCTTTGCTCTCTCAACTGTTTTTCTTGAAAAGCAGGAGTCAATTTAAAATTTTCTCCATTTTCTTAAGTTTTTACCGTAAATATATGAAATTTTTATGATCTTTTGACATTTAATATTTGGGATTCCAACTGAATTTTCAAGACTTGGAATAAGGTTGTTTTGTTTTTGTTTTTTAGGAATTAGGGGTCTAATATGCCTTGGATTTCAGCCATGTTTCTATAATTAAACTATACTTGTTTCTATAATTAAACTAAGGAGTAGCTTTCCATTGGATGTTCTTTGTTACTCCTCAGGTTGGCAGTGTTTCTCAAAAGAGAATTGTAGTTGAAAATTGTTTGTAGCTTATTTATACTTTCTTTTCTATAGCATTCTCTTGAATTTTCTAGCTGCTTCTCTATTCTATTTTGTTATTTTTTTCCAGCCCCTAAGGTAGTCACCAAGATCATCTTCAACTCTATTTTGTTCTTTTTCTGTGCCTTAAAATTTCAGTATCACCTTTATGTAGATTATTCCGAAATCTATCGAATCCTGGCCTTTGAAGTTTCAGGTACTTGTCTCTAGCTACTTGGTAGTCATTTCCCCTTGGCTTAAAACCTGACTATGATGAAGTACTCACCTTTATCTCCCTTCTTTCTTCTCCCCAGGCCATATAAAATATTAACTCTTCTTGATTTCCTATTTTGTTAACAGTGTATCATGTATTAGTACTTTGTTTCTTTTTATGGCTGACTAATGTTCCATTGTATGGATACACCACATTTTATTATCTATTGGTTGATAGACATCTGGGTTGTTTTCACCTTTTTGCTATTGTGAATAATAATTGCTATGGATATATGATATCTGGAAAAATTTCATCACCTTAGAATTTAACTTATTTTGAGTTACTTTGCTCATTACCTCCTCTTTTTGGAGTTCTCCTGGTGGTTAGTCGTGTTAACTAAAACCAAAGTAAATTACTTTGTAAGTAGTAGTAATCTCCATAGACATCACTTATCTCTCCGTATTAGTAGAGCACTTAATTTGTACTATGTAGTAGCTTCATCAACTGAGAAACAATATGATTGCTTAGATAGTACATTTGTATTGAAGTAAAATTGTAGCCTTGAGATGAGCAAGAAAATGCCTTTACCGGATTCTTCTTAAATATTAGTAGAATGGCATTTCTGTAGTAATAGATAATATTAAGAATAGAAATAGAATATATATATTTGGTTATTTAAACCTTGGATCAGAAAATGACCTTACCTGTAGTTGTAGGTAAATGGTCATTTACTGTAGGGTAGATTTGAGTGTTGTGTTGATGTCAGGAGACTACATTAGTTATCTACCTTAATACTTAAACAGAAAAGCTTTTAAATGGTAATTCTAATTGTTTATATCATCTAGCCACTAAAATTAAAATCTTTTATTTTAGATACAAAAGTTTTGCAGTACTATTTCAATCTGGGATTGCAGGTAAGAGTCCTGTTAAAATTGCTTTTATAAATTATTAAAAATACAGTAGATGCTGTTTTGATAATCAGGCTTTTGAACTTTCAGAGTCAAGAATATTGTGAAGGCCCTAAAAGTTTTATTTCTGTCATTATAAAATATCTCTGAAGATGATATAGGTCACTTTTCTACTTTAGCCTCCTAGTGCTTCTGTTTCTCTTATAGTATAGTTGGTAAATAGTGGTGAGCAGAGACTCTAAGCAGCACAACTTTAGTACATATTGGCCTCCATATTTAACATCATGTGCCAACACTTCACTATGTTTTTCTGTCTCAAAATAATAATTGGGTTACTTATCCTGCTTAAAATATTTTTATGGCTATTTTTGTATTTCATGTGAAAAGTAACCTGACAAATTCAGATATTTAAAGAACTGTATTATTTTTAAGCATTTGCCTATTCATAGATATTTGCAAAACACTTGATTTTCACCACTCCTCTGAGTTGTAAAATGTGGGTACTGACAAATACCTTAGTATCACTGGAAGGTGTCTGATTTCAGGTAAGGGCTCTTTTATTTTATTCTTTCAGGGATCATTCCCCCCCTGAGATAGACTTGTCTTCTGACATTACAAGATGGTATATTTCCCGAAAAGTAATGCATCTTAATATTTGGCAGATAGTAATCTAGATAGTCTCCTGGATAATGCTCAAAGTAGTTAATATTCTCAGACACTGATTTCCTTAAAACTTTGGATATACAATTTCCAGAAAATTAACTTATCCAACTGCCACACATTTATACATTAAGAGTATGGAGTGGGTTTTTTTGTTCTTTGAGACTATGTTTCATAAAAGAAATTTTGAGAATTGAAAAAATAAACTTCTTGCCACTTCAATTATGTTAGATTACTATAGTCACATGTGGAAATGTTCTAATTCATTCCACAAGGCTGAGGCATTTTAAAATATTCTTCCTGCATTTAACATCATGGGAATATAAGGAAATACAGAAAAATACAATAATTTTTGTATTGAGTGGAATAGCATTCATTATAGTACATCTGAAAAATGCTATGGTATAAAGAAAACCAAAATCATCTGTATAATCACAGTATACTTGGATACATTTTTCAGTTTATTTTACAAAATATGGGCTATGATTTGTAATTTTGTTAACTTTCAATAATATGAGCGTTTTTGTTGTTTTTAAATATATTTTTATTGATTTCAGAGAGGAGGGGAGGGAGAGAGAGATAGAAACATCAGTGATGAGAGAGAATCATTGATCAGCTGCCTCCTGCACAACGCCTACCTGGAATCAAGCCCACAACCCGGGCATTTGCACTTGACTGGAATTGAACCTGGGACCCTGTAGTCCGTAGGCTGATGCTCTATCCACTGAGCAAAACTGGCTAGGGCAATACTATGAGCGTTTAAAAAATATTTGACAGTATGATTTTTTAAATTTCTTGTATTGTGTTCCATCATAGATATATCATAATTCATTCATCTAGTTCTCTGTTGTTTAATATTTAGGTTGTTTAATGTGTTTTGCTTTTAAAAATAATGATATAAAAGGCATCTCTATATGCATGTCATTGTGTATAGCTCTAATTTCCTTCAGTCCTTTCCTAAAAGAATTTCTAAGTCCAAATATGAAATACAGATGCTGCAAAAGATCTGAAAGTTGTAATAGAGAATAGGTTTTCTATATCTTTTAGGTCAAAAAAATCATTGTTACCCCACTTGAAAATTATGGCCCAACTTTTTTTTTTTTTTTAAGACAGGAATTGTGCTACTTTAAGAAAATGGACATTTTCTTAAAGTGTTTGTTTTTTCCCTTTCTTGCCCAAGTGCTATCATCACAACTACTGGCACTCCATGGTCTATGTGCCACAGATGCAGCAGCAGCATTTTCATGTAGAGAATTATCCCATCTGTACTGAGACACCTACTCTGGTAGATCAGACCATTCCTCAGTTGTACAGTGATGTGGGAAGACAAGATGGCGTGCAGGTAGAAGCATCAACAAATGGTGAGCATGTAATTAGAGTCCCTGGAAGAAAGACAATTGGATTTTGTGTATATTTAATAATGGCCTTCAGATATTGTATTAGGTCCAAATATTACATCATTGTTTCTCAAAGGAGGGTCCATGGGGTCCCTCAAACCCTCTGAAGGGATCCATGAGGCCAGAAGTATTCATCATAATACACAGACTTTCTTTGTCCCTTTCACTCTGTTGCATTTGCATTGAGGGTGTAAAAATCAGAGGGTAAACTATGTAAGGAATCAGTGACTTCCTCATTGCCACACACTCATGATAAAAATTCCAGTGTGATTTCTTTTTTTTTCCTTCATCAAAGATGTTTTTATTTTTGTTAAATGTTTGTCTTTGAATAATTGTACTTATTCTGTTTGACAAAACTGGGACGTATTCCTCAGGCACTCTGCATACTGAAGTATGATTAACTTAAAAGATTTATGAGGTTGAGCTCTGAGACGAACTAGCTGACTTTTTTCATGGAACACTATTTTTGCTTGAAAGAGTGATAGACAAACAATGGTTATTCAGACTGGGGGATCTGGTACACATTTTCTCAAATGAGCAGCATGAGCCTGCTACTTCAAGAAAAACAACTGACAACATTTGTTGTCTAAGATAAAAATTTCAACTTTCAAATGAAAGTTAAAATTTTGGAAAACTTGTATCTACCACCCTAACGTTAACAGCTTCCCGATACTTAGATGGGGATATTAATGAATGTGTTTTTCACAATATGTAATGAAATGATGTCAGCATTTGGGAACTCATAGACAAGGCAACTATTCTTATGGTCTCAGACTGCATAACTTAGTGAAATAATATTTTCCTAGTTACCAATGCGTGATGTTACCTGTGTATAATTTTATAAAAGACCTATCAAAAATGCAAGATGAAACTGGATTTTCATATTAACAAAGTATGAAAAATTCGCATTGATATCCTATATAATAAAGGCTAATATGCAAATTGACTGAATGGCGGAACGACCAGTCGCTATGATGAGCACTGACCACCAGAAGGCAGATGCTTAACGCAGGAGCTGCCCCCTGGTGGTCAGTGCAGGGGGAGCGCACTGCTCAGCCAGAAGCCAGGCTCACGGCTGGCGAGTGCAGCGGTGGTGGCGGGAGCCTCTCCAGCAGCGCTAAGGATGTCTGACTGCTAGCTTAGTCCTGCTCCCCACAGAGAGCGGGCCTAAGCCATCATTCGGACATCCCCTGAGGGCCCCCGGACTGCGAGAGGGTGCAGGCTGAGCTGAGCACACACACCCCTCCCCCACCCCCTCCCAGTGCATGAATTTCATGCACCAGGCATCTAGTTGATATATAAGAAACTACTACTTACCTAGTTTTGTTGTAGCATTGGAGATCTACAATGATCTACTTACTAAAAGACTTCTCTTTTCCAAGTACGTATCTGTATGAAGCCAGATTTTCTTCTTATACTTAAACCAAAACAACATATCATAATAGATTAAATAGAGAAGCAAATATGAGAATCCTGCTGTTTTCTATTAAACCATACATTAGAGCAGTGGTTCTCAACCTTGGCTGCCCATTAGAATCACCTGTGAATCTTTTTAAAATCCTGATATCTGGGCCTCATCCTCCGGAAATTCTGTTTCTTTGTTACTAATGTTGTGGCCCCACCCCATAAAAAAGAAACAGAATTTCCAGAGGATGAGGCCCAGAAATCAGGATTTTAAAAAGATTCCCAGGTGATTCTAATGTGCAGCCAAGGTTGAGAACCACTGCATTAGAGTCTTGCACAAGTATAAAACGGTGCCACTTATGACACAGTTTTCTTTTGTTTAAGATAATAAATTCATTTTGCATAAAGAATTTGTGTTAACATTAAGGGCTTATTTTTACATGAATTAATAATTTTTCAGTTTCTCAGTTTAATGCTTAATATGGTAAATATTTATAAATATAAGCCACATAAACAAAAGCAATTTGGGATCCTCAATCTTTAAATGTAAAGAAATCTCAAGACTAAAAAGTTTGAGACTATAAGGATGGTTGCTTTGTCTATGAGTTCACAGTATAATATAGATGGGGAGGAATTTTGAAGGATTTAGAATAGGATCATTGGATGGCCCTTCTTGGAAAGAATCAGCAGGAGGTAAGAAGAAATGGTGTGGACTAACCTAACCAAATGTGTTTCTCATTCCAGCACTGCTACTCGATGGTTGTGATCTTGGCTAAGTTACTTAACCTCCCTAAGTCTGATTTTCTGTAAAATGGGAATACCTGACTTGCCAGGGTTGTTATAAGAATGAATAGAGACCTTATGTATAAGTATACTGTGCCTGGTGCATGTGAGGAATGTGAATTTCCTTTCTCTTCTCCCTCTTTTAAAGCATATTAATGGTTTTGGAATATTAGCACTATAGAATCTTTTTATTTTATTTTATTTTATTTATTTTTTATTTTTTTATTGCTTAAAATATTACAGAGTATTACATATGTCTCCTTTTTTTCCCGTGCCCTTGACAATCCCCTGGCCTCCCCTACCCCCCAGTGTCTTATGTCCATTGGTTATGCTTATATGTATGCATACAAGTCCTTCGGTTGATCTCTTACCCACCCCCCTCCTGCCCTCCCACCCTCCCCGGCCTTCTTGCTATAGTTTGACAGTCTGTTTGAGGCAGCTCTGCCTCTGTATCTATTTTTGTTCATAAGTTTATAATGGTCTTTATTATCCAGAAATGAGTGAGATCATGTGGTATTTTTCCTTCATTGACTGGCTTATTTCACTTAGCAATAATGCTCTCCAGTTCCATCCATGCTGTTGCAAATGGTAAGAGTTCCTTCTTTTTTACAGCAGCATAGTATTCCATCGTGTAGATGTACCACAGTTTTCTAATCCATTCATCTATAGATGGGCACTTAGGCTGTTTCCAGATCTTAGCTATGGTGAATTGTGCTGCTATATGAACATAGGGTTGCATATATCCTTTCTGACTGGTGTTTCTGGTTTCTTGGGATATATTCCTAGAACTGGGATCACAGGGTCAAAAGGGAGTTCCATTTGTAGTTTTTTGAGGAAACTCCATACTGTCTTCCATAGTGGCTGCACCAGTCTGCATTCCCACCAGCAGTGCACAAGTGTTCCTTTTTCTCCACATCCTCTCCAGCACTTGTCGTTTGTTGAATTGTTGATGTTAGCCATTCTGACAGGTTTGAGATGGTACCTCATTGTTGTTTTGATTTGCATCTCTCAGATGATTAGCGACTTTGAGCATGTTTTCATATGTCTCTTGGCTTTCTGAATGTCCTCTTTTGAAAGGTGTCTATTTAGGCCCTTTGCCCATTTTTGATTGGATTGTTTATCTTCCTTTTGTTGAGTTGTATGAGTTCCCTATAAATGTTGCAGGTTAAACCCTTATCAGTGATAGCATTGGCAAATATGTTCTCCCATGTAGTGGGCTTTCTTGTTGTTTTGTTGATGGTTTCTTTTGCTGTGCAGAAACTTTTTATTTTGATGTAGTCCCATTTGTTCATTTTCTCTTTAGTTTCCAATGCCCTAGTATCTGTATCGGTGAAGAAATTGCTTCGGCATATGTCTGAGATTTTGTTGCCTTTGGATTCTTCTAGTATTTTTATGGTTTCCCGTCATATATTTAAGTCCTTTATCCATTTTGAGTTTATTTTTGTGTATGGTGTAAGTTGGTGGTCTAGTTTCATTTTCTTGCATATATCTGTCCAATTTTCCCAACACCATTTATTGAAGAGACTGTCTTCACTCCATTGTATGTTGTTGCCTCCTTTGTCAAATATTAATTGAGCGTATTGGTTGAGGCTGATTTCTGGGCTCTCTATTCTATTCCATTGATCTATATATCTGTTCTTGTGCCAGTACCAGGCAGTTTTGAGAACAGTGGCTTTGTAATACAGCTTGATATCTGGTATTGAGATCCCACCTACTTTGTTCTTTCTCAGGATCGCTGAAGCTGTTCGGGTCTTTTTTTATTCCAGATGAATTTTTGGAGAGTTCGTTCTAGGTCTGTGAAATATGCCGTTGGTATTTTAATGGGAAGTGCATTGAATTAATAGATTGCTTTGGGCAGTATGGACATTTTAATGATGTTGATTCTACCAATCCAAGAACATGGTATGTTCTTCCTTCTCTTTATGTCTTCCTCTATCTCTTTTTTCAACGTCCTGTAGTTTTCTGAGTAGAGGTCTTTTACCTCTTTAGTTAAGTTTATTCCTAGGTAGCTTAATTTTTTTGGTGCGATGGTAAATGGGATTGCTTTTTTAGTCTCTCTTTCTGCAAATTCACTATTGGTGTATAGAAATGCCATAGATTTCTTGGCGTTAATTTTGTATCCTGCTACATTGCTGAATTCTTTTATTAAGTCTAATAGTTTATTAATGGAGTCTTTAGGGTTTTTTAAGTATAATATCATGTCATCTGCAAATAAGGACAGTTTTACTTCTTTTCCAATTTGGATGCCTTTTATTTCTTCTTCTTGTCTAATTGCAATGGCTAATACTTCCAGTACTATGTTGAACAGGAGTGGTGAGAGTGGGCATCCCTGTCTTGTTCCTGTTCTTAGGGCAAATGGTGTTAGTTTTTGTCCATTGGGTATGATGTTGGCTGTGGGTTTGTCATATATGGCTTTGATTATGTTGAGGTATGATCCTTCAATTCCCACCTTTCTGAGAGTTTTTATCAAAAAGGTTGTTGAATTTTGTCAAACTCTTTTTCTGCATCAATTGATATGACTGTGTGATTTTTGTCTCTCAATTTGTTTATGTGATGTATCACGTTTATTGATTTGCGGATATTGTACCATCCTTGCATCCCTGGGATAAATCCTACTTGGTCGTGGTGTATGATCTTTCTGATGTACTGCTGGATCCGATTTGCTAAGATTTTGTCGAGGATTTTGTCATCTATGTTCATGAGGGATATTGGCCTGTAATTCTCTTTCATTGTGTTGTCTTTACCTGGTTTTGGTATTAGGGTGATGCTGGCTTCATAGAATGAGCTTGGAAGTGTTCCTTCCTCTTGGATTTTTTGTAGTAGTCTGAGGAGGATAGGTTTTAGTTCTTCCTTGAATATTTGGTAAAACTCCCCTGTGAAGCCGTCTGGTCCTGGGCTTTTGTTTGCTGGAAGCTTTTTGATGACTGCTTCAATTTCTTCCATAGTTATTGGCCTATTGAGATTTTTAGATTCTTCCTGATTAAGTTTTGGAAGATTGTATTTTTCTAGGAATATGTCCATTTCCTCCAGGTTGTCTAGTTTGTTGGAGTAGAGTTGTCCATAGTATTTTTTAACAATCCTTTGTATTTCTGTGGGATCTGTTGTTATTTCACCTCTATCATTTCTGATTTAGTTGATTTGGGTCCTTTCTCTTTGCTTCTTGGTGAGCCTGGCTAGAGGTTTATCAATCTTGTTTATCCTTTCAAAGAACCAGCTCTTTGTTTCATTGATTTTCTGTATTGTTTTTTTGGTCTCTATGTCATTTATTTCTGCTCTAATCTTTATTATCTCCTTCCTTCCGCTCACTCTGGGCTTTTCTTGTTGCTCTCCTTCTAATTCTTTGAGCTGTAGATTTAGATAATTTACTACCATTTTTTCTTGTTGGTTGAGATAGGCCTATAGAGCTATAAACTTCCCTCTCAGGACTGCTTTCCTTGTGTCCCAAAGGTTTTGGATTGTTGTGTTTTCATTGTCATTAGTTTCCAGGATGTTTTTAATTTCTTCTTTGATCTCATTGGTAACCCAATCTATCTACACTAATAAAAGAGAAACATGGTAATTGGCGTACGACAGCTACCCTTTTCATTGGCTAATCAGCGAGATATGCAAATTAGCTGTCAGCCAAGATGGCGGCCGGCAGCCAGGCAGCTTGAAACTAACATGAGGCTTGCTTGCTTCAGTGATGGAGGAAACCAACGTTCCCCGCCTGGGACTGCAGGCCTCTGAGCTTGCAGTTTGAAACATTGTAACAGATACCGCGGGACTTCAGCCAGCAGATTCTCAACATTGTAAGCAAAGGCCAGAAACCTACTTTCAGCCGAGGCCTAAGAGCTGGAGCCAAGCCTCAAGCTAAAGGTGGCCCAGAATAAAAAAATAAAAATAAAAAAAGGAGCGGTTGGGAACTTTAGTCACTCCCAGCATGAAAACAGCCCTCAGCCCCTCACCCAGACTGGCCAGGCACCCCAGTGGGGACCCCCGCCCTGATCCAGGACACCCTTCAGGGCAAACCAGCCAGCCCCACCCATGCACCAGGCCTCTACCCTATATAGTAAAAGGGTAATATGCCTCCTGGCACCGGGATCAGCGTGACAGGGGGCAGCGCCCAAACACCCTGATCACCCTGCGGCTCTGTGTGTGACAGGGGGCGGGGCCACAACCTCCCTATCCATCCTGCTCTGTTCGTGTCAGGGGAAGGCACCCCAACCCCCTGAGCAGCCCTGCTCTGTGCCTGATAGGGGGGAGCTCCCCAACCCCCCCCCACGGGCCCTGCTTTGTGTGTGACAGGTAGAGCCATAACCTCCCCATCGGCCCTGCCCTGAGTGTGAGAGTGGCGGCGCCCCAACCCCCTGATCGGCCCTGCTCTGTGGGTGATAGAGGGCGGTGCCTCAACCCCCTGATGGGCCCTGCTCTGTGTGTGACAGGGGGCGGTGCCCCAACTCCCCGATCACCCCTACTCTGTGCGTGACAGGGGGCAGCGCCCCAACCCCCTGATTGGCCCTGCTCTGTGCGTGACAGGGTACGGAGCCCCAACCCCCCTGATGGGCTCTGCTCTGTTAGTGACAGGGGGCAGTGCCCCAACCCCCTGATTGGCCCTGCTCTGTGCATGACAGGGGGTGGTGCCCCAACTCCCCAATCGGCCCTGCTCTGAGCCTGACCAGGGGCTGCACCTAGGGATTGCGCCTGCTCTCTGCCACCCGGGAGCAGGCCTAAGCAAGCAGGTCGTTATCTCCCAAGGGGTCCCACACTGCGAGAGGGCACAGGCCGGGCTGAGGGACCCTCCCTCCCCCCCGAGTGCACAAATTTTTGTGCACCGGGCCTCTAGTATTTAATAACATGCTATTCAGCTTCCAAGTGTTTGAGTATTTTGAGTTATTTTTATTGTAGTTTATTTCTAATATTATGGCCTTGTGGTCTGAGAAGATGCTTGGTATGATTTCAATCTTCTTGAATTTGGGGAGACTTTGTTTGTGACCCAATATTTGGCCTATTTTTGAAGATTTCCCATGAGCACTTGAGAAGAACATATATTTTGTGGCTTTGGGGTGAAGTGTTCTGAAGATGTCAATTAAGTCCATCTGATCTAGTGAGTCATTCAGGATTGCTGTTTCTTTGTGCTGAGTTTATGTCTAGGGAATTTATCCAGTGATGTCATTGGTGTATTAAAGTCCCCTACTATGATTGTATTGTTGTCGATCTTTCCCCTGATATCTTCCAGGAGTTTTCTTATGTATGTGGGTGCTCCTGCATTGGGTGAATATATGTTTATCAGGGTTATATCTTCTTGCTGTATTGATCCCTTTAGTATTATGAAGTGGCCTTCCTTATCTCTTGTTATGGACTTCACTTTGAGGTCTATTTTGTCCGATATAAGTATTGCTACCCCAGCTTTTTTTCATTTCCATTTGCCTGAAAGATATTTTTCCATCCCTTCACTTTGAGTCCGTGTGAGTCCCTTCTAATCAGGTGGGTCTCTTGTAGACAGCAAATATATGGGTCATGTTTTTTTATCCATTCAGCCACTCGATGTCTTTTGATTGGAGCATTTAGTCCATTTACGTTTAAAGTTATTATTGAAAGGTACATGTTTGTAGCCATTTCTGTTTTTTTGTGGCTGTTTTCTTTCTGGGCTTTTTAGTTCTTCTTTTTACACCAGTCCCTTTAACATTTCTTGCATTGCTGGCTTGGTGGTGATAAACTCCCTTAGCCTTTTTTTGTCTGTGAAGCTTCTTATTTCCCCTTCAATTTTGAATGATAGCCTTGCTGGATAGAGTATTCTTGGATTCAGTCCTTTGCTTTGTATCACTTTGTAAATTTCTGTCCATTCTTTTCTGGCCTGATGTGTTTCTGTTGAGAAATCATTTGATAATCTGATGGGGGATCCTTTGTAGGTAACTCTCTGTTTCTCTCTTGCAGCCTTTAAGATTCTGTCTTTGTCTTGTACATTTGCCATCGTTATTATGACGTGTCTTGGTGTGGGTCTTTTGGGGTTCATCTTGCCTGGGACTCTCTGTACTTGTGTAACTTTTTTCTTCCCCATATCTGGGAAGTTTTCTGACATTATTTCTTCAAATAGATTTTCTAATCCTTGCTGCTCTTCTTGTCTTTCTTTCAGCCCTATTATGCGTATGTTACTTCGTTTCATGTTGTCCCGAAGCTCCCTTAGGCTCTCCTCCTGCTTTTTAATTCTTTTCTCCAGTTGCTGTTCAGATTGAGCTTGTTTCTCTGCCTTATCTTCTAATTCACTAATTCGGTCCTCTGCTTCTTGCAGTCTGCTGTTGAACTTTCCATGGTGTTTTTGATTGTAGCTATATCACTTTTCATTTCTTCCTGATTCTTGCATAGGTTGTTGATTTTCTCATCCATCCGGTGAATGAATTGTACAACCATTATTCTGAATTCTTTTTCTGTCATGTTGCATGCTTCACCTTCATTAATGTCCTTTCTTGGTGACTCCTCTGGGTGTTGTTTCGTCTCTTCATTCTGATTATCTCCCGATGGTTCAAATGTCAAGTTGCGTGGGCCTGGGTCGTGTGCAGTGGGAGCCTCCCGCCACCCTAGTGTCACTGAAGAGCTCTGACACTAAGATGTGTGGTTGTTGTGGGTTGGTGGAAACCAGGCTCGCTCAGAGTCAGTGTTGTCAGCGCTCAATGTGGCCTGGTACGGCGCCCTTAGAATCAGGGACCCTGCCTGCACTGTGCTGAAACAGAGACCCCCCTGAAGCGTGTTGAAAACCAGAGCCCCCTAGCGTGCGCCAGGAGTCAGAGTTCCCCAAGAATCCAGTATCAGAGTCTCTGTTGCATCGAGCGACCTTGCCTTGAGAATCAGGGTCCCTGTGTGCCCTTGCACCAGGAATTGGAGTCACTGGCTCTTAGTATGAATGCGCAGGGAATCAGGATCTCAGGCGCAGGTGATAAGAAACACAGTCAAGTCACTGGTGCTTGGTGCTGCCTCCTGCCCAGAGAATCGGGGTCCCTGGGCCTGTGATACACAAGACAAATTCCCAGTGTTCGCATGACTGCTCCCAGCCCAGGACTCCTGAACCCGGCCCTATGCAGGATCAGTTCCAAGGTGCTCGTGCACTTCCAGGCTAAAGTTCCTGGAGCGCTGAGGCCCTGGCAAGGGGTGGGTCTATCAGTTAGTTACTCTGGTGCTGCCCCAAAGCCTGCGGGAAGGGGGGATGGGCTCTGTTACTCACGGATCTGCCGCAGGGATTTCTGAACTTTTGGTGTTCAGAACTTTTGGTGTTCTGAACTTTGGTGTCTGTATCTGTGGTCACAGGTCTCTGTCCCCAGTGGCTGCAGGGTCCTGGTATGCGTCTGAGATCAGACCGGGTGGTGCTGAGGCCAGGATCCTAGTCTCAAGCAGCTCTGTTTCCCAAGATGACGTGGTCGCCGTGCCTGTGCTGGCTGCCCAGGAGTGTCCGTGCAGGGTGCGGGACTCTGCCGCCTAAGACTGCCCGGTTTAGCAGCCCCTTAGAAGACCTGCAGAATCTAACTGTCCCTGGCTCATACACACACACCACACACGTCCACACACTCCTCTATCACTTCCTTGCGCTCTCACACTCTCTCCCTCCCTACCTTCCTGCTGGTCGCCATTTTCTCCAATCTCAGCACTATAGAATCTTATTCCTAGTATGGTGGTATGATGTGGCCCATGGTAATAAAAATTAAAAAATCAGCCTTTATTTCATTTTTGTGCCCGATAACTTTTATAGAGCTATTTTTTATTTATAGGAAACCATGAGACAGTGGTAGGAATGAGCTAATCTAAGTTATCCCAAGTAATGAAGGACTCCTTTTTGTTTAATATTTATATAGTCACTATATAGCAAGGTCACAACAACATCTATTTCCACTGAAACTGACTCATGGTAGTAAAACTGCTGTTAAACTGAATTTATGCTAGGATCTTAATGACATTCAAGAGGTGGCACTTAAATGTTTAAATGCCCTTCAGAACTCTACTTTGAAGTGTACACAAGGCTATATAGACGCAGAGTTTTTAATTGCAAAAGTAATACAAAATAGTCATCTTGATGGTATGTGTTATACTGGAAAACTATTGGCTAACTTGATTGTGAGCAACTCTTATTAGAATTTAGTTGACTAGAAGGACTCTAGCAAATGTTTATGTATTTAGTCTGTTGGTGCCAAAATCATCCCAGAAACACTAGGTAGAATACATTTGACATATTATATACATGCACATGTATGTGTATAATTTTTTCCAATTAGGAAATGTTCATATAATCTTTTAGTAGTCTGTTTTAGTCAGATTTCATATCTAAAGTGCTCCTGCTGCAATTTCTGTGATCTTTCCTATAGTTAGTGCTAATTTCATTTTTACATGTAAAAACATTCATTTATATTTTCTTAATGAATCTTTGTATATAAGGTGTACTAAATGCAGTATTTGTTTCAGGTACTTTTCCAAATGCTGACCCTGCATCTGTCCCTCATGGAACAGTCTATTATCCAGTGATGACAGATCACTGTGGGCAGCCAACTTTGCCGGGTTTTGATTCCTGCCTTCCCGTTATGCCGGAGTTTTCCTATATTGCCCCCTGGCATCCCATTGGTGCAGCATATGGTGGTTCTCCTCACATTCATGGTGCTATGAATCCAGGTCCAGTTGGCTATATTTCTTCACCTCCCTCACCTTCTCATTTTGTACCTCGGAATATGTAAGATTCAGCAGTATGATGTATTCTTGCACTGCCATTTTTCTTGCCCTTTTGATTTTTTTAAAAACTGTTCTATGTTAGTGTTTAAGTAAGTGATTTAAGTGGTTAGAGTAGTTACTATTGTATCCATCTTTAAGATTATTTTATCTTTTGATTTAAAATAGTACTTTAAAAGAAAGGAATATTACTTTGGGTTGTGAATAAGGAAATTGAGATAAATGTATAACTAGCCTCATGTTGAGCATACTTAGTTGTATTCAGCTGTCTTCCTGTCAGCCAGCTTGTCAATTGATAAAAGGAATAAGTCATATGAACTATTTCCTTGGTTTAGATATCAAACATCTGATTAAACTAAAAATTCTATTAACTTCCACTTTTCTCTAGAAAATAAAGCAAAATAAAGAGCATTTGTTTTTGGGTAACTAACAATATTAAATGAGAGCTCTTTGGGTTTCTTAAGAATAGCCTGAACTGAGTTGTTCTGTGATATTTATCAGTTTCGAAGGCACATGGTGCTCGGCTTTAGAATTATCCCATATGCTATTGTTTAATGTTGGATTTATGTAACTTTTACTGCACAGTATTGAATTGGTATCCTTTGCACAGTTAGCAGTAAATAAAAAATAGCATTTAAAATTGCTAAAATGAGTGGGATTTTCTTCATTTCTGCTTTTTCATGGTAACAAAGAGTACCAGACATTTGATTCTTTTAATATGTTTTTTCACTAGTATTTGGGTTGCAAAAGCATGTGAATTTATAGCATGAACTGGCAGAGCCAGTTGAAATGTTATTTAATCTCAAGACATTGCAATCCATACTACCATATCTCTTTTTTTCCCTTGAGAATGATCCTTTTTAGGTTGTATTTCTGTTTTTTAAATCTGTTCACTCCCTTATGGAACTTCAATCTAGACTTACTTTCTCATTGTCCTATACTTCCAATAGTTGTCACATCTTTCCATTTTTGTTTTTAGACTTACCTTATATCTCTCCAGGCCTGCCTTATCTCTAACTTTCTGTGAGACATATTTTATCAGCCTATCTTCTCCCTTTTATCTACCTAAAGGACACAAGTTTTTCTGTATTCATGAGTTCTCCTCTGAGGGATAATTCATCATGGAATGCTTTGCTGTAGCTCAACTGACAAAGCTATTTTTAAAGTGTCCTTTTATTGCCACAAAATGTGTTTATATTGCCTTTTTAAATGGTTATTTATGCATGTGAATCAGTTTGTCCTTGCCCACCTTCAGTTATACCCCAGGTCAAAATACCTCAGAACTCAAGGTACTTGAACAGTTGAAAGAATTGGTATGGCTATGTCTTCAGTGTACTGTTCTCAAGATGATTGATATTAATGAGTTCCAAATCAGTGCACTATTTAAGGCTTCTGCTTCATAATAGATATGGAGCTGGTTTTGTAAGTGCTTGCTCTACAAGTTGGCATCTGACAACGGTAGTAAAAAAAGAAAAAGATGAACAGTAGTGTGCTGATCTTTATGACAACCTTCCTCTAATGTTTATCTTCTCTGCTAACTTACTGAATTCTCAATTTGTGCAGCCTACAAGTTGTTTTAAGTAAAGGTTTATTTTACTTAAAAATATGGAGTTAAACCCCTCTTCAACATTTTTCAAACATGCTAACATTTCTGAAATATACATAACTCACAGCAAATGATTGTTTTGTATCTTCAACTGTTGTCAATGGTTCACTAATTAGCTTCTAAGGGTGTTTTAGAAGATTGTAGTCTAGAGAATGTGGGTCTGGAAATTGTTTGGTTTTAAAACAAGCACATTTGCCTTAGGCTTCTAATTGATTTGTTTTTATTTTAAACTTGTAAGTTACTGCCTTCCCTTGAGTTCCATTACTAATTAACACAATTTAATGAGATGCTTGTTATTAACTTAAACCAAAGATTAATGATAAACCTAATTGTCACTGTCACTGATGTTGAAGTCAACAGTATTTATGGTCTGTTTAAATCATACAAGTATAATTCACTTACTATGTATTCCTGTCAATCTTCTGTAAGAAATAATCAAAGAGTATACTCTGACCCTGCTATTGTTTTGGGAGTTGGGCTGATGAAGGTAACCTGTTCTGCAGAAGTTTGCATTGTCTTTTTTAAAAATTATTTTATTGATTTCAGAGAAGAGAGAGAGTGAGAGAGATAGAAACATTAATGATGAGAGAGAGAGAATCATTGATCAGCCGCCTTCTGCACACTCCCCACTGGGGATCAATCCTGCAATCCGGGCATGTGCCCTGACCAGGAATCAAACCATGATCTCTTGGTTCCTAGGTCGATGCTCAACCACTGAGCTATGGTGGCTGGGCTGCACTATCTTTTGAAGGCATCTTCCAGATAATAAGGAAGTAGTTTTTCTGGTAATAAAAAAAAACCTTAAGACTTAACATGTTTAATCAACCTATTGTGTAAACATATAGTGGTAGACTTCTTACATATTACCACTTTAGTTGCCCTTAATGTTACAAAAGACATCCTGCTCTTCCTCTGATATTATAACCAAATTTTATCCTTTTATAATTGTTGGGGAAGGAGATACAAATATAAAGGTACTGTGGTTTGTTCTGGACCCTTTATTTTTACCTCCTTCCTGAGATAAATCTGTTCACACCAAAGGTAGAAAGCTTAATCATTTCCATAGTGAGGAAAAACTATTAGAATTCATTTTTATACAGTGTATATTTATTCAAAACTAATTGTGGTTTTCTGCCTTGAGTAAGAACAGATGAAAATATTGAATCTGTTTTACTGTTGAAATTCAAGACTTGTGAATTTAAAACATCTTTCATTTCTTTGGGACCTATAATCAAGGCATAACCTTTTAATTAGCTTTGGAAATAAAAATACAAACAAACCAGGATTTTTTTATGTGAACACCAAAGGTTCAGAACTTAATTCAGACATAAATATCTGTGTATAAAGAAATAGTCCATTGGGGAAGAATGGTGTGTAGTTAATCTAGACTTCTAAATCTGGGACAGATTTGGTTTATTTTACATGAAACCTCTTTGCAGCCATTTATACTTCCATTTATAATAACTAAGAATTCAGGAGAACTAGTATAGCAAAAGACAACGCCTTATTTCTCCCCATTTTACTCAGAATGTTAAGCTTCAGTTGGAACAAATTTTTGTAATGTTTTTATTGATTTCAGAGAGGAAGAGAGAGATAGAAATATCAGTGATGAGAGAGAATAATTGATCAGCTGCCTCCTGCACACCCCACACGGGGGATTGAGTTTGCAACCCGGGCATGTGCCCTAAGAATCTAATTGTGACCTCCTGGTTTCATAGGTCTACACTCAATCACTGAGCCATACCGGTCAGGCTGGAACAACTTTATTCAGAAACTTCTCTTCTCTCCTGCCTCAATTATCAAAGGCAGTTTCAAGTGATGTGTGGGAAGATATAGATTTAGGAAACTTCAGATGGACCTGAGTTTAGATACATAACTGCTATTGGAATAAACCTGCATTAGAGTGACAAGTCTGAGTATTGCCTCAGAATAATCTGGGAGGGGGATGGAATTTATAAATGTAAGACTAGCTGCATGCTAATAACTTGAATTATAACTCTTGAAACTTGGGTTAATTATGCAATTTTTGTCTTTGAAATTTCTCATAATAGTTAAAGAAGAGCTCCCTTTGTAACTGGCCATCAGGAGAGTAAATATTTGTTTATGAAGTTAGAGTTCAGGTTTTTAAAAATGCTTTCTATCCTGAAAAGAATTAAACATAAGATTTTAGAGAGGCTGTCTCATAAGGCCAATAGGTACATTGTTAAGATATCTGGGAGGTTAGGAAGCCTATAATAAAGGCAACTGATTCTTAAAATTCTGTAATTCTCAAGAATATTCACTACATGTAGAACTAAATTTAGTTAAGCTAGACATTTATTTGTAAAAACTAATTGAGATAAGTGAACCATTTCAGGTTTTAACTGCTTCTCTGTTTCCCTAATAATCACTACCATTTTTAAGTTTACTTTTTATGGCTACTAGAGGGAAGCTTGGAAACCAGGAAATTACTGTTAAACAGCTATTTGGTTTTTGTTGCTTTTTCCCTGGTAGGTGGACCTTGCCACTGGCTAAACATTTGGGGGTGAGGGTGATTCAACAATAATGAGGTTAAATCGAATGAATTCTTATTCAGGCCAGTCAGTGAATTAAAATGTTAAGATTTAGTTTGGCCAAGCATTGATTAATAGTAGTGATTTACTGGTGTTATATGGGTGGTTAGTACCTTCACCTAATCAACTAGTAAATCTTTTCTAGCAAACTTTATAGCTTCTTTCAAACTATACAATACAGTTTTTTTCAAACCTTTTGCAGAATTGTAGAAAAAAATATCCTAGTGCTGGAGTACTAAACTTAGAGACTTTAAAAAAAAAGATTGTTTTATTTCTTTGCTGCTATATTAGCCAGATCAAAGTGACTATTTTTATGTTGGTAAATTTCAGTTATGCAAGATGAGTAAATTGTAGATCTCTGCTGTACAACTTTGTGCCTGTAGACAACAGAACTGTATTGTACACTTGAAAATCTTAAAAGGACGATCTCATGGTAAGTGTTCTTACCACAATAAAATAAAAAAAGTTATACCACGTGTCTAGCCCTACAAAAAAACAAATACTTGCCCTGGCCATTTTTTGCTCAGTGGTTAGTGTTGGCCCCTGGACCAAAGGGTTGTGGGTTTGATTCCCAGTCAAGGGCATGTACCTGGGCTTTGGGTTCCATTCCCCACCTCGGTCAGGGAATGAGTGGGAGGCAACCAATCAATGTATCTCTCTCACATCGATGTTTCTGCCCCCCCCCCTCCATTTTTACTCTCTCTAAAAAAATAAATGGAAAAATATCCTCGGGTGGTAGTTAGCAACAACAAAAAAGCACTATAATATACAGGTTTGTTTTTGCTTGCTTCAGTAGTTGAACTTTAATTTTCTTCCATTCCTTTAGATCTGCTGAAACAGCTTCAACTATCTAAGAAGTTTCCCTCCTAGTTGTTTTGTAGCAGGGTATAGATTTGGCTTTTTTTAAACCTAATTCTTTTGCTTTACTCAATGCTCATTTTTCCAATGTGTTATTATGAAAAAATTTTAAACATATAAAGTTGAAATAATTGTGCAATGAACGTTCGTATATCCACCACCCTACAATTAACATTTTACTATACTTGCATTTTCACATATCCATTGATCAGTCCTTAATTTTTAATACATTGCAAAGAAAGGAGGACTTAAATATACCTCTTAATCCTAAAGATTTCATCATGCATATTGTTAATTAGAGTTCAGTATTTGATAAAGGTTATTTTTTTTCCTCCTGAGATAAAGTGTACCTGGAATGAAATGCACAAATCTTGTTTGATACAGTGCATTTTGACAAATTATATCTGTGAAACCCAAGCCATTATCAAGATAACATTTTCACTCCAGAAGATTCCCTTATGCTCCTTCCCAATTAATTCCTGCTTCCCCATTCCTGTCCCCTGGGCAGCTATTGTTTCTTACGATTTTCCCCCATCATATATTAGTTTCTCTTTTTCAAACTGTATGCTTGTTTGTGTAAGGCTTCTTTCATCTTTGTATATTTGGGATTCATCCATGTTGTGTGTCAATGGTTTCTTATGGCTGAGCAGCATTTCATTGTATAGATACGCCATTGTTTATCCATTCTCCTGTTGATGGACTGTTACAGAGAACCGGAGTAAATCAAGCAATACTCAAAGAGTTTGGAGTCACACTTTATTCACCACTGTGGGCTTAGAGAAAATGAATTCAAATTCTAAGCAGAGCTACAAGCAGAACTTCCCTTTTTATTAAAGATCCAGCCCTATGTGTGCTTACTGGTTATCTCGCTGGTGGCCTTAAAAACTAAACAGTTCTATCCAATTAAAAAATACACCTGGCATGGCATTGAGAGTATGGGCGTATCTAGTCTCTGGCCTACAAGGTCAGACAGCTAAGTTTATCTTCCTCATTATTCAAGCAGGCTAAAGCAGGCTAGAAAGCAAAGTTATTTTTTTTAGAATAAGAGGCCATCTAAAAAAAAAAAAATAGAGAATTCCAAACTAGTTTTACAAAACAGGGGTTAGCCTTCTCAGGACAACTGGGCCATTTCCAGTTTCTAGATACAAATAAAGCTTCTATGAACATATTTGTAGAAGTCTTTTTGTGAGTATTTGTTTTTATTCCTCTTGGAATGGAATTGCTGGGTCATAGGTTAAGTGTATACTTAGTTTTGTAAGGAGCTACAGGACATTTTCCAAAGTGATTGTAACATTTTATACTTCCACTGGCAATGAATGAGAGTTCCAGTTGTTTTTCATCCTGGTCAACATTTGGTAGTGTCGGTCTTTTTTATTTTAGCCATTCTGGTGTGTGTGTGTAGTAAGTGAAATCTCATTGTGGCTTTAATTTTCATTTCCTTGATTATGGTGAGCACTTTTCTAGTGCTTGTTTGCTAGTTACATGTATTCCTTTTTGAAGTGTTTATAAATCATTTGTGTTTTTATTATGGAGTTGTTGGAATTTTTTGCATGTGCTGGTTGTGTATATTTTTCAGATATATTATTGCCTTTTTTAAAAATACATTTTATTGATTTTTTACAGAGAGGGAGAGGGATAGAGAGTTAGAAACATCGATGAGAGAGAAACATTGATCAGCTGCCTCCTGCACACCTCCCACTGAAGATGTGCCCGCAACCAAGGTACATGCCCTTGACCAGAATCGAACCCGGGAACCTTTAGTCTGCAGGCCTACGCTCCATCCACTGAGCCAAACCGGTTAGGGCATATATTACTGCCTTTTATTGTCCTTATTTATCTAACAAAAATGTAAATGTTATACACCCAGGCACACTTAAAATAATTGGTCCAGGACTTATAAGTGAGTTATCTGGCTGAAAGTTAAACTGTTTTAGTATGCTAATTAGTGTTCTGATGCCCTAACTGTTCATGTTAATTAGTAAAATAAAATATAGTAACACTTTAGGAGTCTGAATTAAGTGAGGGAAAGCTAATTGCTGAAAAGTGTATTACTACAGATAAATTTGTATTTTCAGCTGATGCTTAAAATATTGACAAAATGTACTCCTTGATTATGCTAGTTTAATAAGAACCTGCTTAATCTCAATTTATGTGTCCTCTCATTGATGCACAGAGTCACACTGTTCTGTACAATACCTATCACATTTTGGGTACTCAAGAAAGAATAAGAAATTTCCAGGATAAGATCTGTAAGGTTTCTCCATAGTTTAAGCTATAGCTTCAGAGCTGTATTGCTCACTTCATGTCATCTCAAAGTCCTTTATGAATGTAATACAATTTTTAAATATTTAATAGTCACAGCTTTGTTTAGTAGGAATTATAAAAGTTGGAACAATATTAATAATTTTTATTCTCATTAACCTACTTTTCAAAATATATTGGGCAGTGGAGGTCTCCCTTAAGTATTTCTGCTGGTTATGATGTGAACTCTATTGTTCATAAATGTTTATTAACACATTAAGCGCCCAGCCTGTTTTGCCTTCCAAACGGAAAGTATAGTGTCAGTCACTGGTGACTGACATGGCGCTTAATGTGTTAATAATAGGTGGCTATAAATGATTACATTGGGAAAGGGAGGAGCAAGATAACTTAAATCTGAGCAGCCATACATTTCAAGGGGAAAAAAGCAAATGCTTTTCTTCATACTGAAGCTAAAAATACACAAAATCATTTTATTGTACAAAATTCTTTTTTAACACATTTAAGAATAATACTAACTTTGCACTTCTTACAGAAAGTATTTAAAGTACTAGTTACTCAAGGAGGCTTTAGCTTTTAAGCTAGTAGTATGCAAAGCCAAAATGCCATTTGAAAAGTAAAAGGGGGGCTCTGCCACACTATTTACATAAAAACACTTGGAATTTTCCCTTTCCATGATTAAGCTCAGGAGATAAAATTTTAACTTCAAGTTGTTGGAAACATTTTATGTATATGTGATGTGAGATTGAGGCTAAGAAAATGAATTAAACACCACTTGTGTTTTCTAGTATTCTTTTTATCTGCTATCAAATGGTAGCTCCAAACTAAATTCATAGTTTTGAATAGGAAGTTACTCTTCATTCTCAATTTCAACCCTGTTTTTGAGAAATCTTGAAATAGAATCTTGTGAAAAGTTTAAATATTTATATTTTCTTGAATACTACCACTGGTGTGCACTCTTAGAAACAAAGGCAAATTAAAATGCTTCTTCTTAAGAAGGATGTTTTTATTCTTATTTCAACTGAAAAGTCCTTGAGAAGGCCTTTATCATCTGTCTTTATAATTGAAATAATGAAGCATATGGGTTTACTTTGACTATGTTAAAGGAGTAATTCAAACAGTTAAATTTATGAAAGTAAGTTATCAAATTGGATTGCCTTTAACTTTAAGAAAACCATCAACCGTATTAAACCTTTGGGTTTAGAGTTTTCCTCTTGAGCTCATGCATTCATTTTTGTGCCATTGGTTCCAATGATACTGTTGGACACTTGAGAATTCGAAGTGCTTCTCCTGCCCAAGTACACTAAGTAGAATTACCACTCTACTTAGACTACAAGCTACATGGCTTTGGTTATTTAAACTGATCGCTTAATATGTATTGTAAACTGAAGTCCTACAAGGTTTGACCACAGATAATAAAGCTATACTTTAAATAATGAAACGGGAATTTTTAGGGATGAAAAAGACAGGTTTAGGAAATTTTAGAAATTAAGGGGACCATGGAAGAAGCACAGGGCTACAGAGCAGCAGAAGATATATTTCCATAGAATAGGGGAGCTGAAAAGCTGCAACAGGTACATTTCCATAGAATGAGGGAGCTAGAAACAGCACAAGGTCTATATTTACAAAATAAAGGGAAGGAAGCCCTTCATCCAGAAGGAGAAGAAACCCCAAAGGGAATAGGAAAACAATAAGGAAGGAGGGGAGGAAAACCTCACATGTCCCATGTGAGGTTCAACCTTTGGGCTCAAGTTACTATGGTAACCAGTCAAGGAAATAGTGACCAGTAAGAGGGGACATCAAGGCACCAAGGCCTACAGCCTTTATAAACCATAGAAACAAGAACTCTTCCCCCTCCCCACGTGGGAGTCTGTTCTGTGGGACTCTTTTCCACTCCCCACGTGGGAGTCTGTGCTGTGAGATTTCTCTTTCCTCACGTGGGAGTCTGTATTTGTTTTTCAGTAAATTTCCACCTTTGCTATATCACCTTCCATCTGTGGATTCATTCTTCGACTCTGGTGGACAAAGAGCCCAGGAATCAGTTTGCCCATGGGAACACCATGTGTTCCAGGAAAAAAAAATCCCACTTCAATAATATGACTAAATCTTGTACATGAAATACCTAGTCTAAACAGGTGATTTACAAATAACCTGAAAATTCAGCTAGTTGCCAACACCATCTCACTAGAGCTGCCTCCTACTTCTGCTACCAGAGCTCCTTTTGAGTCCCAAACCCTCCCCTCTGAGATTAAAAATGGCGGCAGAATAGAAGGATGCTGCATGGACATGCTCCCAGGAACAAGCTGAAATTACAACTGAAATATGGAAAGCCTTCCTGAATAATCAACAGAAAACTCACAGGAGAGAATCCTGATACCCAAGAACTGAAGGTGGAGACCGCATAGAGACTGGTAGGAGGGGTGTAGGCGCAAAAGGGCTGGCTGGGCACTCACAGACAGCAACTGAAGTCCCGAAGAGATATCTCAGCTGTGGGAGGGGGTTGCCACTGAGAACTCTGGGATCTACTATCAAAGCTGGGCTCCCCAGCAGAGAGCACCAAACTGAGGAGGGTACCCACATAACATCTAGCTGTGAAAATCAGTGGGGATGCTGTCTGCCAGGGAGTGGCAGCTGAAAGTTTGGGTACCCTCTTAAAGGGCCAACAAACAAAAATTCCCCGTGGAGCCACTCACCTTGTGCTCTGGCAGAAGGAGGGTGAAGTAGACTGGAGCTGTGAGAGCAGAACCCAGGACTGGAGACTTGGGGGATAGAGCTCAGAAGGCAGGCACCCCAAGTTTCCTGGGCCGAGTCACTCCCTCACACAGCAGAGGACATCTTTCCCACATAGACATCTGCATTGCATGGGGGGAAGACAGTCAACATACCCTATTGAAAAACACCTTGCCTTGAGGCCACTTATGAGATTAAAAGTAACAATTAGCCTCCAGGCAGAAGCAACTGCCCCACCCTGTTGAAAAAAACTCGCCACACCTGAGGATGATTGCCTGGAGGCAAGTCAAGTTGGAATCCTGTTAGTCTATAGACAGAGGTGGTCTCTGGAGGCTTTGAGTCTTTACCTGATCCAGTTAGTCAGAAACAGCCTTTAACACTGTCCTGCACTAGAGATTGAGAGGTGTAGAGGATCTACCTAATACACAGTCACAAACCCAGACAACCAAAATGAGGAGACAGACAACCCTCAAATGAATGAACTAAAAAGTTCTCCAGAAGAGATAAATTAAGCAGAGATAAGAAATTTATCTGAAACAGAGTTCAGAGTAATGTTAAAAATGATGAACAGCATGAAAAAAGATAAAGTAACTATGAAAAAAGAACAGTCTGAGATAAAGAATAGCATAATACAAAGAACACATTGGAATACACAACAGATTAGGGGAAGCTGAGAATCAACTCAGTGAATTAGAAGACAGAGTTGAAAATATCACTCAATTAGAGAACCAAAAAGAAAAAACAAGAGGACAGCTTAAGGGAGTTGTGGGACAATGTGAAACGTAACAATATTAGAATTGTAGGTGTGCCAGAAAAGGGAGAAAGGAACAGAGAAGGTGCTTGAAGAAATAATGGTAGAAAACTTCCCTAACCTGGTAAAGGAAAAAGTCACACAAGTTCAGGAGGCACAGAGAACCCCAAACAAGAACCCAGACAGACTCATGACTAGACATACCATAATTAAAATGCCAAAAATTAAAGAATCTTAAAGGCAGCAAGAGAAAAGAAAACTTACCAGAAGGAGTTCCCATAGGCTGACACCTGATTTCTCATCAGAAACTCTATAGGCCAGAAGGGAATGGCTTGAAGTGCTCAAGGTAATGAAAAGCAAGGATCTGAGACCAAGATTACTATATCTAGCAAGGCTATTATTCAAAATAGATGGTCAAATAAAGAGCTTACCAGACAAAAAAAAAAAAAGGCTAAAGGAGTTCATCACCACCAAGCCAGCATTATAAGAAATGCTAAAGGTATAGTTGTAAGGGATTGCTGAGAAGAAGAAACAGAGAGAGAAACCTCAGAATTAAAATGGCTATAAACAAGGACCTCTCAATAATAATCCTAAGTGTAAATTGATTAAAGGCTCCAATGAAAAGGTGTAGGGTAGCTGAATGGATACAAAAACATGACCCAACTATATGCTCTACAAGAGACCCACCTCAAAACAAAAGAGACACACAGGATGAAAGCGAAGGGATGGAAAAAAAATTTTCCATGCAAATGGAAAATAAAAAAAAAAAACTGGAGTAGCAATACTTATAGTCAACAAAATAGACTTTAAAAAATTCATGCTAAGTGAAATAAGCCAGTTGGAGAAAGATAAATATCATATGATCTCATTTGTGAAATATAATGAACAACATAAACTGATGAACAAAAAGCCAGAGGGGGAAAAATATTCTAGAATATAATAGAAGTAATCCTGTTATTTGCAGAATTTTAATATTTCCTCCAACTTTTGTGATATCATACTATGTTAGTACAGTTTTGGTAATATTATACTTAAAATCCTTTTATTCTTGAAATATTAATTTTTATTGCATGCAATATATGTAAGATCATTTTTCTTGAATAATTGGTGTTTATTGCATGAAACATTTAAAATCATTTTTCTTGAGATATTAATGTTTATTGCATGTAACATTATTATATTTAAGATAGTTTTTCTTGAAATAAAAAAACCCTCCCCTCCATTTTTCTACAAGGGCTGGAGCTTTATTTTTTGTAACTTAATCTTTATTGTTGAAAGTATTACATATGTCCCCCTCCTCCCCCATTGACCTCTTCTAGCCCACCCCTTGCCCCAGGCCTTCACCACCATATTGTCTACATCCATGGGTTATACATATATGCATCCAAGTTCTTTGGTTAATCTCTTCCCACCCACCCACACTCAATTACATTAATGTAATTGATATTACATTAATGAACAACATAATTGAACCCCTGCCTTCCTGCTGTGGTTCCAGTGCCCCTTCTTCCTACTAATAACCTAGTTGTCAAAAAACCTCTGCATTGTAAAATGTCATTTTTTATGAATCAAATAAGGTTCGAGAAGCCAATTCTGAGTTTATGTTCAACATAAGCCATTGGAACTTGGAATATGTTTTACCTTTTTAAACACAAATTTGTCAAGGCTTAAGTCATTATGGTTATTCCTAAATCAGTGGAGGTTCTATACCTAAGTATGGTGTTCTTTAAAGTGTCCTCTTTGGGAAGCTATATACTTATGGCAGTTAGGCTGCCACTGTTCCAAACATGTTTGAAACTAGATTCTAGCTGGCAAAGAAAACAAGGAATCTTGGGGATGGTGGAAATATTTTGTATCTTGATTTTGGTGGTAGTTCCAGGTGTACATACAACTGTAAAAACTCACTGTATTGTACAATTTAAATGGATGGAGGTAATTGTACACAAATTATTCTTCAATAAAGTTGATATGGAAAAAAAAACACTAGATTCCAAAGAGCAGTTTCCGGTCACTTTACAAGCTACATAAATACTGTCTCATTATTTTATAACTGTGCCTATTAAAGTGCCTATTGTGTAACAGCACTTGAAAATGTTTATTTTTTATTAGAAAAAGTAGAACTCAGGTTGATCACTCATCAAATATGGATCCAAAATTACTTTTGACTGGTTTTAAAGATTTAATCTTATAGGATCATGCTTTTCTACCATTGAGGATATTAAAGTGTAATATTGTGGATTTTGAAAATCCTCCCAAAAGCCGAAGTCCACAATAGTTGAAGTAATGGCAGCATTCGAATATGGATGCAGCTTACTACTTTGAAGAACAACATTAATTTTGGAGCTTAAATTCTGGTATGTTTATGAAAATATCAAGTCTCACAATTTCATAATTTCACTTTACATATTTATTCCAAATTCATGAGCTTAAAATATGACACCAGATACAGAATCTAGCTTTCTTTCCTACTACCCTCCCCAAATGTTACCTTTTTTTTTTCATGTGGAGTTTTGACAAATTCATTTTATTTCTTAGATAAAATTTAGAGAAATCTATTCTTCCAATAATTGGTCAAATGTGCATATTTATAAAAGGCAATGAAATCATATTGAAAATGTAACCTTACTGTGGGTCTAATGCAGTGATGGCGAACCTATGACACGCGTGTCAGAGGTGACACGTGAACTCATTTTTTTTGGTTGATTTTTCTTTGTTAAATGGCATTTAAATATATAAAATAAATATCAAAAATATAAATCTTTGTTTTACTATGGTTGCAAATATCAAAAAATTTCTATATGTGACATGGCACCAAGAGTTAAGTTAGGGTTTTTCAAAATGCTGACATGTCAAGCTCAAAAGGTTCGCCATCACTGGTCTAATGTATTGAATTTAAATACAGTGATCACAGGTGAGAACTTGCTACTATCTGAAATTCAACCTGAATATGACCTAACCTGTGAAAAATTATTTATAGATTGTTCAGAGCTAATTTTCATATACTGTTGCACTTCTGGAAACTGTAGACATTAATATTTCACTTTTTTAAATCAAGGAACTTCATCTCAGTGTGGACATCTAAAAAGTTGGACAACCTGGTGGTTTAACCTTATGTCTTAAAGTGCTTTATCCATTTTTATCCTTACTTTGAATGCTTTTTCATCTTCTTCTGTACTACCACCATCCAAGTACCTCAAGCACTTCCATAAAAATCTAAAGCAGTGGTTCTCAACCTTCCTAATGCTGCAACCCTTTAATATAGTTCCTCATGTTGTGGTGACCCCCAACCATAAAATTATTTTCGTTGCTACTTCATAACTAATTTTGCTACTGTTATGAATCGTAATGTAAATATCTGATATGCAGGATGTATTTTCATTGTTACAAATTGAACATAATTAAAGCATAGTGATTAATCACAAAAACAATATGTAATTATATATGTGTTTTCCGATGGTCTTAGGCGACCCCAAAGGGGTCGCGACCTACAGGTTGAGAACCGCTGATCTAAAGCCTCTTTGTCCTGCCTTCCAAGGGTCATTTTTAAGGGTTGTATAATACCAGAAAACTGTAAAAAGGTTCCTAAGTTGGAAGGCAATTGGTGACAATGGGCATTTGGGGGATATATTGAAATTTGTTCGGAAAAACATAAAATGTCCAGACCCAGCATAACTGCACTTGAAAATGGTTGGCCACCTTAGGCTAAAATAAAAGGCACACTTCCACCTACTCATTCAAGTGCCACAGAGTATGTGTGCATATGTTGAGGTGCAACTCTTGGGATGTGAGGTTGCCGTAAAACCTGCTTATAGATAAAGTCAAAGGACCAAATGGGCTGTAAATTGGTGACAATAGCCTTCACAATGCAGGTCTTTCTTTTGTACATCTTCATGTAGTCTTTTTGGTTCTATCAAGTTATTGGAAGTTGTAAAGGCTTTTCTTTTTGAGGGTGAGAGATTAGGGTAGGGCACATGTGTCCTGCAATCTTGGACTTATGAAGGTGGATTGCAATGATCAAAAGTTGCAGGCTCTTATCCTGGCCGGGTTGTTCAGTGGTTAGAGCATTGGCCCGCACACTGAAGGGTTGTGGGTTTGGTTCCCGGTCAAGGGCACACATACCTTGGTTGCAGCTTGCAGGTTGCAGGCTTGACCCCAGCAAGGTAGGGAGGCATCCAATCTATGTATCTCTCACATTGATGTTTCTCCCTCTCTTTCTTTCCCCGCCCCTCCCACTCTAGCTAAAGGCAATGGAAAAATATCCTCGGCTGAGGATTAAAACAATTTTTTTTTTAAGTTGCAGGCTCTTTCTGTTAACTACAGAAATCATTTGCTTTTTATTTGTGTAGTAACAAGTTTCTACAGAGCTTTCACAACTTTTCACGTCAGATAAGAAAACTAGCTTTTATAAAGGCATTCTACTTAATTTTATATTTAAACATTATAATTCTTATTATGTACATGTCTCTCAAGTACCACAAACACTGATGTACCTCTTTGGAAAAGAAAGACCATGACTCAGATGCAATAAACAAGTACATATGAGATACAAATACACTGTAGAATGGGAATAAAACAAATAATGTGCTTTAAAATGCTAGAGCACTTTGCCTGCTGCCTGTATCATTCCAGCAATTAGCTCCTTTGTTTCTTAATAAAAATTCCAACCTGTAAAAGTAAAGCTCTCAAAACACCTACCAGCACCTTCTCCAGACCAACTTACAGCATAGAGATGGAAATCCTAGGCCACATATCAGCATATGAATAGCAATATCTTAGTGTACAGTACATCTGAAGTATGCAGACTGATTTAATTCACCAAAAATGTATATATTTACAAGTTAGGTTTTATTTTTCTGACCTAAAAGCTTTATTTTTTCTTCAAACTAAAAACCTCAAATCCTGAGAGCTTTAATATTAAGAATTGTGCTGCAGCAGATGCCTTGGTGGCAGTTCATTTTAGCAATTCCTCACCACATCTCAGGAAGTTTCTTTTTAGAAAGTTTTTTTAATTGAAGTTATTCCTGCTTGCCCTACTTTCAAAAAGATCACATAATTACCGAAAGGGATGAAGAGCCAAGGCCAGAGCAATCAAATCGTATTGTTTCATTGCATGTGTATATGTGTGTGAGCACACATGCATCTGTGTCTGTATACACAGACAATGTTCTCACTTTTACAAACATCCCCCCAAAAGCAATGCAAGCCAAAACCCACATCTGTTGGAAAAAGTGGTAAAAAGGGTCATTGGAAATATAGTAAAAATGACATTTCTCTATTGTACTAAAGTAATGTTCACTTTGAATTGGGTACTCAGTTCTCAGTGGCTAGTTCTACATCAACAAAGTGGATATTTGGAACAATTATCTAGATAAAGCAAGCCAAACAAACCATCTAAAATACCCATAGATTTGATGCAAAGCTGCAGGGATTAGGGTTGGAAGGAGCTGACAAGTAGGTATGAAGAGGTTATTTAAATGATCACCTTATATTGTCTATGTCTATACAAGCAATCTGTTTATTAGTACTGTTTTGAAAACTTGATTACCAATATAATATCAATTTTTCTTATGTACTTTTAAACAGAAAATAACGTCTGCCTAATTTCAAGTACCTTTTATCTAATGGTTCAACAAACCAAGGTCTGAGCAACTTAAACTTTTAGTCAAAACACCACTTGAGTCTCATCCACAGGTAACATGAACATCAGATGGTTATTCATATTTTCTGGCCAAAGTATCAACTCATATTTTTCAATGAAATTCCCAGTGAAATTTTTAGGGAAGGGTTTCACTGCCATAGAACTGTAACGTTCTTATTGAAAAGGTATTTATTATTTAATGCATTCAAAGGGTAGAGGACTTTTTTAAGTTCTTTAATCAAATTGAATACAGATGTTTAGATATTTTAGACTTAGCTGAAATAGCCTACATTATGTCAGAGTAGAATAAAAAAATGACTATGGGAGGCAGAAAGAACTGGAAAATTTCAAATATCCCCATGTAAGGGGACAGAAGTATAACTTGAAGCATTTATATTCCTGTAAAATGTGGCATCCAAAATAATGATTTTGAATTTGGAATCTTTCCTCTGCCTTTGTACTACACTGGACTTAAAGCTAGAAGTGGAGGAGATACTTCAACAATGGTCATCCTATATAATAAAAGCCCAATATGCTAAGTGTCCAGTCGTCTGGTCATCCGTTCAACCAATCAAAGCATAACATGCTAATGATATGCTAAGGCCGCTCAACCGCTCGCTATGATGTGCACTGACCACTAGGGGGAAGACGCTCCTATTGGTAGGTTAGCTTGCTGCTGGGGTCTGGCCGATTGGGACTGAGCGAAATGGGCTGGACATGCCCTGGAGCCCTCCTGTGCTCTCTCCCCAGCTGGCCAACCTCCCATGTCTCTCCCAGGCCCCAATCGTGCACCGGTGGGGTCCCTTGGCCTGGCCTGCGCCCTCTAGCAATCTGGGACCCCTCGAGGAATGTCAGAGAGCTGGTTTCAGCCCGATCCCGCTCAACACAGGAGCTGCCTCCTGGTGGTCAATGCATTTCCACATGGGGAGCGCCACTCAGTCAGAAGCCGGGCTCACAGTTGGCAAGTGTACTGGCAGTGGCGGGGGCCTCTCCTGCCTCCACAGAAGCACTAAGGATGTCTGACTGCCGGGGAGTGGCCTAAGCTGGCAGTCGGACTTCCCCCGAGGGCTCCCAGACTGAAAGAGGGTGCAGGCCAGGCTGAGGGACGCCCTCCAGTGCACAAATTTTGTGCACTGGGCCTCTAGTTTTCTAATATAACTCAGACATTTTCTTTGTATTAGCATTACCCTTACTAATTTTCATGGAGACTTTAATGTCCTTGGGTTACACTGGAGATCCATTCCTATGGCGTGACATAATGCAATTTTCACCATAAGTCAGAACCCACCTACATAAGTACCTAGGTCACTCACATGGAGCACATACACAGCAGTAATGAAGTGAAACAGTAAAAAAAAATTAAAAGATAACTCCTGACCTTTACTTGTGGTAAATAAATAATAAAAAAACAAAGCACATATGTACATACATCAAAATGACGGAACTTTTTTAAAAAAATAAATGGGAGATGGCGATGTAACCACAAAATGATGTACATCGAGTCCAACGTAACCCAAGGACTGTCTGTAATTAAATGAATACATGTGTCTAGAAGTGATAAGAAAGCCAATAGTAATGGAGGTGAACTGTGATATAGACAAATAGTAAATGATTTTTATACCATTTATAATTATATTTGATTTCTGACTACATTTTTAACTTTACGTTTAAATATGTCAGTCTGAGATTTGTGGCGTTCACAGTATTTTGGACAAACGAACAAAAAGATATCTATAGTAGCCATTCCATTTTCACATTTATGTATTACTTAATAATAAACATCTTGTTTCCATGATCTATAAGATTTGAGTTTATTTACTTGCTCTTTGACCTTGAGCAAGTCATCCTTCTCTGGGCCTCTTTTTCTATTGTAAAATAAGAGTTTGTAATAGAAGCAATAGAGAAGCAATAGGTCTTATCCTAAAGTTCTCTTTTAGCTCTAAAATTTTGGTTTTAAACTTATCATGTTGATTCATACATTCCCTAGGGTCAGAAGTCATATTTAAATTAAGCATTTAATTTGAAATATCTTTCTTGACAGTAGCTGATCCAGAGGTTGGAGAGGTGAACACAAATCTCTTTTTCTTCCTACTTTCTACTGAGTTAGAGCTAGTAAAAACATTGGTGCCACCAACATGGAAGTTAGGGCAATAGCTGTTTAGCTTTAACAGCAAACTGGCCTCAGTCCCCAACATAGGTAAGCCTAAACATAGCCAGTGAAGTTTTAAGCCAAAGTGCCAAAGATAATAACCCTGAGAAGATCTGCAAAGCAATGTACTGTCCATGAAATATTTATACTGGTTTCTTTCAGTAGTAGAGATTGGCTACTATGATCTATACATATTCTCTCGTAGAGCATAATAGAAGACTGGAATTTGAAGCATGGTTCTATCTCTGGCTACCCTTGTTTTCTGACAGACTGATAAAGTAATTGCCAGAAAAGTGTTATCACAAGTACAAGCATTTGTGAGAAAGACATATCTTTTTCTTTTGATGGAATATGGCCATATATTGAGTTAGGAATGTAGCCCAGGTTCTATTTATTATTCAAACTAAATTTTGTAATTGGGAAAGTTGATTCTATAACTTTAGAAACCTTGCTCGGCCAGTGTGGCTCAACAGTTGAGCATCGACCCATGAACCAGGAGACCACCTGTTCAATTCCTGGTCAGGGCACATGTCCGGGGTGTGTGCTCAATCCTCAGTGGAGGGCATGCAAGAGGCAGCTGATAATGTTTCTCTCTTGTTGATGTTCTATCTCTCCCTTCCCCTCTCTCCAAAATTATTAAAAACATATTTTAAAACAGAAACCTTCGTGTTATTGATGTCAAGGCGATTTATGATAGTCCCACTTAGAAAAGCAGGAGAAAAGTGGGATTTGAGTAAATGTTCACTTCAGATATTATTAAGGAATTATTTTGGGACCACCTCTTGCCAAATGGGAATTAATTCGAATAACAGAAATTACACTGTCAAAAGCTATTTTGGAGGCATATTTGTATTGTTTTAAAATGCTTCATTTTGTCTCCTTATTATGGGGCAGCAATTCTATAGACCAAGCTGTATTTGTTTAGGAAGGGAGAAAAAACAGTAGCTGGCATCCATAGCAGCTTCACCAGGTGAGTGGTGCTGGAGAAGTGTGTAGGACTCTATGTGGTCAGCCAAAAAACTCAAAAAATAAAATTAAATAAATTTAAAAAGAAAATTCTTCATTTCACTTATTTATACCAGAAAGCATACACAGGAACTCAGTTGGATTCCTATTGCTATTGACATTTACAAGAACATTGTTACACCTCTCTTCTTTTCTGAGCTATATACTGTTAATTTAATCTCCAGGACCCAGACCTAGGGCTGTTCAGGTTAAACTTGGGGATACTGTTGTGCTAATGTTGGTAAAAACCATCCTTGTTCAGCATGTTATGCCTCAGAAGTTATTGGCTCTAACATGATGACCTTATGCATTGTGTACTTCATTTTTTAAATATGCACCTTTATATTCTGACGAGACCCTCTTAAGCCAGGGAAAATAATTTGTTGGGATGTATAAATGCAACTTTCTTTGAAGACAGAATTTTGACCATGTTTATAGTCCCATGAAATCACTAGGGTTGTTATGTTATATACCTAACATAAGTCTACACATGCAATTCCGTTGCCCCCAGTGAATATTCAAACTGCAACCAGAATCGGGTTATCTAGACCTAAAATTGTTGAGTTTTTATCAGCAATTAATTAAAATGAGGCTCTTCAGATTTTGACACCTCAACAAGATGCCATTTTTTTCTGATAAAAATATTTTCCAATCAAGTCCTTTATCTTATAAATGCTTTTCAATAACAATGATGATTAAAACTATCAGCAGTAGATAGGACGCTATGAATATACCAGCTGATTATTTTTTTCTTGCCAATGTATGAGATGTAGTGGCTATTGGTTATAGTGCAGTAGACATTTTTAAAAACAGTACACATCCTAAATATTAATCTCAGTTCTATCAAATTTTAAAATGTAGTAAGTGAAATACACAAACACAAGAAAGGAATTCACTAACTTATTAGATATGACATATACTATGGGGTAGATATTCATTGGCACACATTAGGAAACTAGCACATATTTAAAGGGGAAAAAAACCTCAACAGCCCCCACAATAAGGAGAAGTTGTAGTGTTTAAAAGTGAAAACAACAAAAAGGCCAGTTATACCTAGAAACCACAAGCTGACAATTCTTTGCAGGTTGTTCAGGCTCCCTTTGATGCTGTTTATTGAACCAAAATGGGCAGCATGGAGCACGGAAGGGTAAGAATTATAGGCAGGTTTGTTTGCCTTATCTGATAGCTGGTGGGGATGGCTGAGCACAACTTTCAGCCCTGTGGGGAAATGGTTTGCGATTCAGAAGAAGGTCAGGAATCTGTGCGGTAGCAACAGTAGCAAAGTGGCACCTGGAGCTTCAAGGAAGCAAGGATAAGAAAAGCAAAGCCAAAGGGTTAAGCACCCCACTGCACCTCTGCTGATTAGGGGCACACACCCCTTCTATTGGTTATGAAATGGACTTATAGGAATACAAAGGCAAATCATAGTAATATAATAATCAACAACAAGAAGAACAACAAAATGGAGAATGTGGCTATAAAAGATGGTGAAAATAATAGGTGTTTTACTCTCCTTTCTGGGGATGGGGGCAGTGAGGGGATTATATCCTGTCACTTCTGAGAACAAGGAAGTTACAAATTTTCGGCTGAGTTCCAGAACAGGTGATAGGGGCTTGACTTAGAGCCGAGTTGTAACTTGTTCTTCCTGTCCATCACCCCATTTGTGCATGAGCAGGTCACAAGCCTCTCCCCAAGTTTCAAACACATCCTCTGAGGAGTCTAAAAGTTTCGAATTTGAGGAGCAGATGCTGGATGCGCAGTGAAGGGAGCTGGAACAGACTAGAGGACATTCACTGCTCTGAGCAGCTCCCTGGGCTTCACCTGATTCTACCTCACTGAGGTTAATTTCACTTTGAGAACAGGCCTCTGCTTTCCCTTTCTCCATCTGAGAATATCTGATGTCTTGCCACATATAGTGCTGCTGAACAATTCCATCAGAAATTGTGTACATTGGCTCTGAACTGGGTTCAGACATATGACCATTAAACTTGGAGAAGAGGAGACCCAGTTTCTTGAGAGAAGGACCCATAAAGGAGCGTTTGCTTGATGACTCAGCTTTTGACTTTCCTTGGGCACCACTGGCTCTTGGTGTGGTTCTGATGAGAGGTGGCCCATGGCAGGCCTTTTTCTTGCAGCCTAAACTGAAAGAGACGCTCTTGGATTTGGCTCGAGCGCCACCACTGCCATCATTGGTATCATCCCTCTGAGAGAATTCAGTGCTGCTGGTGGAAAAACTTCTCCTTGGGTGTTTTCTATTTCCTAACAGGTCAAGCACTTCATATCGAAAGCTGGAGATGTCCTGCTTTAACTCCTAGGGCAAGAGAGAAAACACATTATGTTAAGATGTGTGGTCTTTAGTGCAAAATAGGAACATTGGGTATTCTTTGCAATGTTCCACGTTTTGCCTAATAGCAAATCACAAAGTACATGAACTACCAGAGAATCTCACATTATTCTAGCACATTAATAAATCTGTGGGCAGGGCTGGCCATTGGAGAAATTGTGCAATTGGTAAAGTTGATTTCAGAACCTCAGCATCAGGGCACACCAACAAACTAATCCCGGCTAAAGCATTAATTAACAATTAGGGAATTAAATAGGGAACTGGCTCTCATAGGTATGCACATCTATATATAAAAGGGGTCCTGAACAGGAAAAGCTTTTAGGACTCTAAGGTTTAAAACTAGGGAAGTCAAATGTGCCAGGTAATGAGGCTACTATTTTGGAAGAGGGGACCCTATTCATTCAAGTCCATATCAAATTTGTTCTCTCTGTAACTGGCTGCTCAACTACTAGACTGCTCCTTTAAAAACCATCTTTTAAATGCTTAAATCTGGTCATACTACTCCCCGCTTAAAACTCTTTAGTATCTTGTCACTGACCTTAGAAAAAAGTAGAAACTCCGTATCTCAGACTACAAAGTTTTTCAAGGCCTGGTATCTGTTGATCTCTCTGGTTTCATCTCTTCCTACTTTCCCCAGGCTCTTTACTGTCTACCTGTATGGACATATTCTCTCTTGCCTCTGGTCCTTGGCCTGTGGCTGTTCTCTGTCTAAAATACCTTTTTTTCCCTCCAACTTTCCCTTATCTGGCTCCTTCTTCAAGCCTTAGCTTACAAACCTGCCCTGACTCCCCAAGTCCCTCCTCTGTGTCTCTACAGCACCCTGTGTATATCCTGTTAGAATACTCATTTGTCAGCCTCTATTATTATTTGTATGTCACCCCTTGAAAGTAAGGGCTGTTTATATCTTGCTCACCACTCTACCTGAGCAACTAGTGGAGAGCTTGGCATATAACATGCCCTCAATAGATGGGTTATATCTGTGGATTAGGATAATGGCCTTCCTATGTCCCTTAGAAAATATACATGTATTCTAGGATAGGGTTTCTCAACCACTTGATATATTGACCTAGATAATTCTTTGTTGTGGGTACTATCCCATGCATTGTAGGATGTTTTGTAGCAACCCTAGTCTCTACCCAATAGCACACATATCCCAGTGTGACAATCAAAAATGTCTCCAGACATTGCCAAATGTGTCCTGGGAAACATAATTGCCCCTGGTTGAAAATCTCTATTTGAGGCTAATGCTAGTATTGAGAGAATTTTAATGTTTAATGGTAGGATTTCTTGAATCTTAGATTTAATAATAGATTCTGTTAATTTTTACCTTATATTTTTAAAGTAATCAGAGCATTTAAATCTTCAGGCGTCTTCCCTTTGCTAACTTGCCCCTCACCACACATTCTTGTCACATCATTTAAAGCACTCAGTTCCCACACTGAGAAATACCCAGAATATGAAAAGAATGCATAGGACAGATTATTTTGTTCATAAAACTGGTGGTGTGCTGTATTACAGGCAGTTGAAATTCCATCACCAGAAACTTCACTGTGAAGATTAAATGATGCTTAAGAAATATGAAATGAGAAATTAAACCACTTCATGGTTAAATTACCTTAAAATTTTCTTCCGTTAGTCCCTCATTTGTTTTGGAATTTCTTATCATAGCAGCCACATATCTTTTGACTAAATTCCTGATAACTTCCTGGAATTAAGGGAAAATAAAAACACATGAAGAGGCATTTCCTTCTTGGGCTCTCAGTAAAATAAAAAACATACACAGGAAATAAAATATGCTTAGATCATCTTTGCAGTGAAAAGTCCACCCAGGATCCAGCAATTTTGTGCAAAAACCCAGTTAATTTCATTAGCTAAATGAAGAATTATTATGTGTCCAAATATGGTGGCAGAGTGGGCCAGCAAGATCAAATTCACCTGAATGGAAAGTTTTCCATGCATAAGGTAAACACAGATTCACGTTTATAGAATGAGAGTAGAACAATCCTTGACTGGTCATAGTCAATATCCTTTCCAGTCAGGCTGGATTAAACTTTAACCTGCCTAGTTAGTGAAATGAGGTTTTCTTCCTTTTATAAAATAAAGTCATTCGGCAGTGTCACAGAGTCTGCTGATTTTTTTTAAATTTCTTTATTGATTAAGGTATTATGTATGTGTCCTTATCCCCCATTACCCCCCCCACACACACACTCATGCCAACAGGGGGGTGAGGGCATGAGTCTGCTGATTTTAATGTTCACTACACAATCAAGATATTTTAATTCTTTGGATTGATTTTTAGAGAGAGAGAGGGAGAGAGAAACATTGATGTGGGAGCAAGACATCGACTGGCTGCCTCCTGCATGCTCCCTACTGGGGATCCAACCCACAACCTGGGCATGAGCCCTGACCATGAATTGAACCAGCAAACTTTAGTGAACAGAACAATGCTCAACCAGCTGAGCCACACCTGCCAGGGCTCAAGACATTTTTCTTAGAGTAAAACCTCACTTCTTCTTTACAGGGATGGCCTCTTTTTACTTAGCTCTCTGAGAATGGCACACACATGGTTACTATTCTTTGTATCACTAATGGTAATGTGGATAGCTACCGCTTAATGCAGTGTCACATACACACACACACACACACACACACACACACACACACACACACACACATACTCACACACTCATACATACATACCACTCAATTCTCACAATAACTCTGAGTTAAAGCTTAATCATCTTATTTTACAGATGAGAAAACTGGGCCTCAGTGAGGTTAAGCGACTTGTCCAAGGTCACACAACTGACTGAGAACTATTGTGCTTAGTCTCTGTGAGGAAGTTTTACCTGATAATGTTGATTCTGTATCAGGCTGTCAGCATGGCGTTCCTATAATTAAAAATGGACAAAGAAGTTATATCAGCAGTCTCTCAGCAACCCATCTACCCAAATATTACTTCTAAATATTAGGACTAGAGAATGAAAGGATTTCCTGCTTGACAAATCCCCAAACATTTTAGGTTGGAGTGATTTTATGATGTTTAAGATAGGGAATGTCACAAATGAGAAAAGGCAGGACACAGTTTTGTTTATAAAGAAACATAATTTTTAAAAGTCTTACTGTGAAACTTCTCAGGTTGTGCCTTCTCCGTCTACCATCAGGGTCTCTTTTTGGGCAGAAGGTGTTATTAAACCAGTTGCCAAGGTATAGAAATGACTTAGGACTAGGGATGATGTTAAAAGGAGGTGGCAAGGTACCGCCTTCATCAAAGTAACTCATCCAGAGCTTTGTCCTTGCAAATTTCCACTCAATATCTGCATGATCCTACGAAAGAGAGAAATTCAAGGATTCAGGATGGGAAACACCAAAATGCATCCATGTTGCATTCTAAAAGTTCTGCCTTGCTTCTATAGAAAGCAATCTGTCAGTAGATATAAAAATTCAAATTATACATACTCTGTGATTCAGTAATCCTTCTTGTAGAAATTTATTTTATAAATATACTCATAAAAAGATGTATGTACAGGGCTGTTCACTATAGGATTGTAACTTGTTAATAGCAAAACATCCGGCAACAACCTAAATATCCAACAGTGGGAGACTGGTTAAATAAATGATGTTACATTAATAAAATGGTTTACAATATAACTACTTAAAAATATCTATGAACATTTTATATATAGAACCTGCATATGTGTATATGAATTTATCTGTATATTTTATAAGACCTCCATGATCTTTAAGTCAGGAAAGCAATATAAAGCATGATATATATTGTGTACAATGATCTCATTCATGCAACTGAAAACCCTTTTATATTGCATACTTACATGTCCCAGACAGGTACATATTAAACTGTCCACAGTAGTTATTTTAAGGAGGTGGAGTGGTGTGGAGAGGATTTCTTTAAAAAAAATAACTTGAAGTTATTGAAGTATGATTTACACAGAGTAATATTCACCCTTTTTAAGTACTTGATGAATTTTGACAGAAAGTATATATATATATATATAGCCCGGTGCACAAAAATTTGTGCACTGGTGGTGGTGGTGGGGGGGTGTCCCTCGGCCCCACTTGTGCCCTCTCACAGTCTGAGACCCCTAGGGAGATAACGACCTGGTGGCTTAGGCCTGCTCCTGGGTGGCAGAGGGCAGGCCCAATCCCTAGGTGCAGCCCCTGGTCAGGCTCAGAGCAGGGCTGATTGGGGAGTTGGGGCGCCACCCCCTGTCATGCACAGAGCAGGTCGGATTGGGAGGTTGCAATGCCACCCGCAATCATGCACAGAGCAGGGCCGATCAGGGGGGTTGGGGAGCTCCACCCTGTCACTCACAGAGTAGGGCCGATAGGGGAGTTGGGGCACCGCCCCCTGTCACCCACAGAGCAGGGCCGATAAGGGGGTTGGGGCACTCCCCTCTGTCACACTCAGGGCAGGGCCAATGGGGAGGTTGCGGCTCTACCCCGTCACACACAGAGCAGGGCCCATGGGGGGGTTGGGGCACCGCACCCTGTCACACACAGAGCAGGGCGATCAGGGGGTTGGGAAGCTCCCCCCATCAGGCACAGAGCAGGGCCAATCAGGGGTTTGGGGTGCCTTCCCCTGTCACGAACAGAGCAGGGCAGATAGGGAGGTCAGGGTGATCAGGGGGTTTGGGCGCTGCCCCCTGTCATGCTGCTCCAGGGGCCAGGAGGCCTCGCAGCTCTGCTGATCCCAGTGCTGCGAGGCCTCGTGGCTCCGCTTGACACCGGGACAGTGAGGCCTCGCTGCTCAGCTGATCCCGGTGCTGGAAGGCCTCCCTGCTCCGCTGATTCCAGTGCTGGGAGGCCTCGTGGCTCAGCTTGACACCGGGGCAGTGAGGCCTTGCTGCTCCGCTGATCCCGGTGCCGGGAGGCCTCGCTGCTCTGCTGATCCCGGGGCGGGAGGTCTCACGGCTCCTCTGATCCCGGTGCTGGGAGGCATATTACCCTTTTACTATATAGGACAGAGGCCTGGTGCATGGGTGGGGGCTGGCTGGTTTGCCCTGAAGGGTGTCCTGGATCAGGGTGGAGGTCCCGCTTGTGTGCCTGGCCAGCCTGGATGAGGGGATGATGGCTGTTTGCAGCTGGTCACACCCCCTTCAGGGTGGGGGTCCCCACTGGGGTGCCTGGCCAGTCTGGGTGAGGGGCTGAGGGCCGTTTTCAGGCTGGCGGGTGACTGAAGCTCCCAACCTCTCCTTTTTTTCTTTTCTTTTTTTTTATTCTGGGATTTATTTACCTTCTATGGCTGTCACTGGATCTGAGAGCCGGCTTTAGCTCTGAGGCTCGGCTCCAGCTCTGAGACCTTGGCTGCTGAAAGCAGGAATCTGGGTTTGTTTGGGTTCTATAATTGAAACACTGTTGCAACTCCAGCTCAGGACGGCTGGCTGAAAGCATGGGGGTTGTTTAACTTCTATAATTGCAACATAGTTGCTTAGAGTGCAAGCTCAGAGCCCAGCAGCGGCAGGCGGGGAACCTTGGCTTCCTCCATCACTGGAACAAGCAAGCCTGTTTGCTTTAGCTGCCTGGCTGCCGGCCGCCATCTTGGTTGGCAGTTAATTTGCATATCGCCCTGATTAGCCAATGGGAAGCATGTCAGAGGTACGGTTAATTACCATGTTTGTCTATTATTAGATAGGATATATATATATATATATATATATATATATATATATATATACTAGAGGCCCGGTGCACAAAAATTTGTGCACTCGGGGGGGGGGGGTCCCCTCAGCCCGCCCTGTGCCCTCTTGCAGTCTGGGACCCCCTCAGGGAATGTCCACCTACTGGCTTAGGCCCGCTCCCCAGGGTACCGGGCCTAAGCTGGCAGTCAGACATACCTCTGTCAGCCCGGGAGCCCTCGGGGGATGTCCACTTGCCAGCAGGGAGCAGGCCTAAGCTGCAGTCAGACATCCTTAGCGCTGCTAAGGAGGTGGGAGAGGCTCCAGTACACCACTGCTGTACTGGCAGCCATCAGCCTGGCTTGTGGCTGAGCAGAGCTCCCCCTGTGGTAGCACACTGACCACCAGGGGCAACTCCTGCATTGAGTATCTGGTCCCTGGTGGTCAGTGTGTGTCATAGTGACCAGTCATTCCCAGTGGTTCTGCTGTTAGGGTCAATTTGCATATTACCCTTTTATTATATAGGATAGAGGCCTGGTGGGGGCTAGCTGGTTTGCCCTGAAGGGTGTCCTGGATCAGGGTTGGGGTCCTGCTGGGGTGCCCAGCCAGCCTGAGTGAGGGGCTGAGGGCCGTTTTCAGGCTGGCCATGGCTGCGGGCTGGAAGCAGGTATCTGGGATTTATTTATTTTCTATAATTGAAACTTTGTAGCCTTGAGCGGAGCCCAAGCCCTGGAAGCCTGGGTTGCCCCTGGCAACCCAGGCTCCCAGCTCCTCCTTGAGTGGAGGCCATGGCAGCTGGAAGCAGGTATCTGGGATTTATTTATCTTCTATAATTGAAACTTTGTAGCCTTGAGCAGAGGTCAGGGCCAGCAGGGCAGGCGGGAAGTTTGGCTTCCTCCATTGCCGGGGGCAACCCAAGCCTCCTGGTCGCTCCAGCTCTGTGGCCACTGCCATCTTAGTTGGGCTAATTTGCATATTCGCTCCTGATAGGCTGGTGGGCATGACGCATGGGCGTGACACGTGGGTGTAGCCTAGGTACGGTCAATTTACATGTTTCTCTTTTATTAGAATATATATATAGTCTGTGAGATCATCATCATTACCAAAACAGATACACACACACACTCTAGGAATTTTTAACCCGGCATGGACTGATGTAACCACTACTACAATCAGGACACAAAACCATTCTATTACCTACCAAAATTCCCTTATGTTGCCCCTTTGTGATCAAACTTTCCCCAACCCCTGTCAACCACTGTTCCATTTTCCATCGCTATAATATCCCCTTTTCAAAATGTCATACAAATGGAATCATCAGTTGGACATTCTGGGACTACTGGATATCCACAATCAAAAGAATGAAATTGGATTCCTACCTCACAACACATATAAAACTCAACTGAAAATGGATCAGAGAGATAAAAGTCATATATATATATATATATATGACCAATATGCAAAGTGTCCCCACAGGAGTTTGACCAGGAGACTGGGAGTTCTATTGCTCGCTATGATGTGTGCTGACCACCAGGGGTTGGCATGGAATGAAGGGAGGCCTGGACCAGCAGGTGGAAGGCCCTGATCTGCCCTGATCGCTAGCCAGGTCTAGGGACCCTACTGGTGCACAAATTTCATGCACTGGGCCTCTAGTAAACACTATAAGAAGAGAGCTTAGGTCTAACTTTTTATGACCTCAGGTAAGACAATCGTTTCTTAGACGTGACACCAAAAGCCAAGAGATAGAAAAATAAAAGTTAAATTGGTCTTCATAAAACTTAAAATTTATTGTACTTCAAAGAACACCACAAAGAAAATAAAAAGACAACCCACAAAGAACAATTACAACTCAACAATAAAAAGATAAACTAATTTGCTGAGCTGGTGTGGCTCAGCAGTTGAGCATTGACCCAGGAACTAAGAGGTCACAGGTTTGATTCCTGGTCAGGGAACATGCTGGGGTTGCAGGGTGGGGGCATGCAGGAAGCAGCTGATCAATAGTTTCTCTCTCATTAATGTTTCTATCTCTCTATCCCTTTCCCTTCCTCTCTCTAAAAAATCAATTTAAAAAACCTTTTTAAAAAAGATAAACCAATTTAAAAATGGCCAAAACATTTGAAAAGACATTTACCCAAAGAAGACATATAAATGATAAATAAGCAAATGAAAGGATGCTCAACATCATTTGTCATTAGAGTGATTCAAATTGAAACCACAGTGAGATACAACTTCATATCGACTAGGATGGATATCATTTAAAAAGACAGATAATAATCAGTATTGATGAAGATATGGAGAAATTGGACTCTTCACACACTGATGGTGGGAATGTAAAACAGTACAGCTGCTTTTAAAAACAGTGTGGTAATTCCTCCAATAGTTAAACGTATATAGGGTGTCCCAAAAAATGTATATAAACACTTTGAATAATTATAAAGGCAGTGTTTATTAAAATACATTTCATTTTCATTTAACAACTACTAGCTGTTAAAGTGTGTATATATTTTTGGGAACAACCTGCAGTTAGCATATGATCCAGCAATTCCACTATAAATTATATACCCAAAAGAAATGAAAACATATTCCACACAACAACTTGTAAACAAATGTTCATAGTAACATTATTCATAATAGTCAAAAAGAAGCATTTGATTTTGATAAAGAATACAATTATGCAGTCGGCCAAGTTATAAACCATAGACATCTTTTTTGAGCTTAGGAGACTCTCTGGTGCCTTTCATTGCACCTATTCCACTTAGGCGAGGCTATGACTTTCAATAAACATTTTGAAAACAGCTCAAAGAACCCAGATGCTACCATTCCATTCCTCTAGTGCTCAAGTGAGCTCAGGCTTGGAATTAATATGTAATAGTTTACCAGAGAAGTTACTGCAAATTATCATCTCAACAGTCCCTTTTTATTCATTTATCATGTATCAGTTCAACATCCACTCATTTTTTTTTTATTCCTGTGTTGAGCAAGTACTGTATTCCAGGCATTCTGCTATGTGCTGAGTACAGAGAGGTAACATTTTAGTAGTGGTGGTGGGAATACCACACAGAACACAATTAGAGTACAGAAGTAACACCCGAATCCTGGAGATTGAGAAATAATATACCAGGAGGCAGGATAGGTTGGACAGTTTGAGCTGTAAAGTGATGAGTAAGGTAAGTATTCATTAATTCATTCACTCAGCAAATATATATATTGAGTGCCTGCTAGAGACTAGGTGTTAAATTGTGGCAGTGAACAATATGGTCAAGAAGATGATTTGGCATGTAGAAATCTGTTTTATTTTCAACCCTGGATCTAATTTGAATTACAAGATTATAAATATGGCTTTTGTAGTTGTATTTGCCTAAAACTTCAAAAAATATATGATGTCCAAGGGGTTTTTATTTGTTTGCATGGGCTAGCCTTTCACCTTATATGATAGACAAAGCAGACATTGGGTGTTTTGTTTGTTTATGTTTTGCTTTGCTTTTTGCTTATTTTCAGTGTTTGCTTGTTATATCCTTTCATACTCTCTGCTCTACCCTCTCCACCCAACTATGATTTTGAACATTCCCCAAGACTAGACCCTGGCTAATGTCTTTTGTATAAGCCACAACCTATACAACAATAGGCTTTGGTTATTCTTAGTCCCAGCTCTCTAAAAAATTTAGGACTTCTGTGCTACCATAATGTGCTTTTAATGGCACCTAGCCTTACATATGTGTTCTAATTCATGTGTGTTCACTGAAATACCTTTGAGATTGTCAGGCCCTGTAGAGCAGGCTAGAGCTTCTATTTATTTTAATTACTTTCACAGTGCTAGTGTATTGTATTTGAGGTTATAGAGCATAACCTCAAATGTTGTTGACTTGCTCAGATTTGCTGAGGCCAAAGCATAACAAACATTTGCATGAAAGTGCAAAAGAGACATTGGCAATGGACTTTGATATTCAGCAGAGCTGAATATCAGCACAAGTTTTGCTCCTGCTGTGATTTCAATGGCTTGAGGCAAATTTCCTGACCTGATAATCCTTACATTGTTTACCAAACTTTACCTTTGATCTGCCTGTATGCATTGCTAAAGGGAAAATGTGTATTCAAAGTGAATAAAAAGCAGAGGGACCTGGACTCAGTGTGCCTCTTCACGAAAGAGGTTTCCACCTGGCCCCTCAATGCCTTCAAAATTCATATTTCTTGTGTAGTGTATTCATTGTGTCATCAGTCCTCCTGAAAGTTAACCTGAACTCCGTGAAGGTCACAGCACAGATTCTGAACACATGGCTATAGCTAGGTCAAATGAACATGTCTGTTCAATTTCACATTTCTCAACAAATTCAAGCACAAGGTTATTTTCCTTACAATCAAATACAAGGCCAATTTTTTTTTTACCAGCTTTTGACAAATTCTTATGAATTCTTTCAGATTTCTTGCCAGCAACCATCTTACTCTAGCAAATTGGAAAGCATTATAACATAATGAAAAGGGAGCAAGGCAGGCACAGACATAGCAGAGCAAAGCTAATAATAACCTTTAAAAAGAAAAGCTACTCCCAGGAATCTTGGGACTGATGGCAGACTGGTTAGAGGGATATTCTGGGGAGGGGGGCATTTTGGCGTCCTTCACCATTAATTAGTAGCAACACAACACGCTGTGACATACACATCCCAAATCAAGGAGAGATAATTCCCTGGCATTTCAAGGGAAGTCTATCTCACTTAGACTGTTTTCTTCTGCTGGTAGAATTCAAGGCATGCCTCTCAAATGTTGATATGCATCAGAATCACATGGAGCATTTGTTTAAAATGCAGATTTCTGGACCTCACCAGATGTTATACATTGTATTGTAGTTTTGCCTCCGAGCTAGAAATGCAATTTTAAAAAATGTAAGCATTTAGAGTCCCTCAGTATCCTCAGTATCCTTGGGAGATTGGTTCCAGGACACCCCTTGGATACCAAAATCCAAGGGTGCACAAGACCCGCATATAAAATGGCATAAAACAATGCATACAGTTAGTCTTCTGCATCCCTTAATTGAAAATAACATTTTCAATCTGTGGTTGGTTGATTTAGCCCATGTAGAACCCACGGATATGGAGAGCCCACTGCATATTATAGTTTTGGTAACTTTTTGTTTTGATTCAATTAAAAGATACTATATAGGAATCTTCAAAATAAGGAAGTAGTCCAGGCCTTCTGCAACCTCTTGGAGGCCCTGAAGTAGAGAGAGTCCCCTCAGTGAGTATTATCATACCCATACATGCCCTCACCTCCAACTTATTCCACATATACATTGGTTTAGAGGAGAGCCAATTCCCTGTCACTAAATAAATGTTCAGCAATCCTCCTTTGTTCCCCAAGACTGTTAGGTGGTAAGAATTTCTTGGTCTAATCATTCTGAGGCCTGCTGGGAATTACTTTGATATTGGTTTATCTAGTTTAGAACCCTAGTAGCAACCTTAATTCAAGTGCACCAAATCAGTTGCAAAATAGCAGGATAAAAAAGAGAGCCTTCCCTCCAGCTTCATTTCACTGCCCATCCACTGCCCCCAACACTCCCTTGTAACCTACTACTGATGCCCCCTAATAGCTTATTTAAGCCTTCCCAAATGGCAAGAGGCCCCTCAGTGGATGTTACAAACAGGTTCTTCTCCCTACTGAACATGTGCAGTTGCCTAGTGGGCAACCATTCTGTCTGTCCCCTCGCCCCAGGCATCAAATGGCTATTAGTCCCTCTTCCCAATTAAATTGCTAGGTGGTTGGAGTTACTGCTTGGTACACTCTGGTCTTTCTTTTTTATTGGGGAAGGGGTTTATTATGTTTATTTAACATTCTCTGCAGAATGTACTTCTTTCAGTTTTATTGAGATATAATTGACATTCAGCACTGTAAAAGGTTAAGGAATATAGCATAACGATGTGACCTACATATATTGTGAAATGGCTACTACAATAAAGTTAGTTAACATCCATTACCTCATATAGATACAAAAAGAGAAACAACGTTTTTTTCCTTGTGATGAGAACTTTTTAGGATCTACTTTCTTAGCAACTTTCATATATACTATTCAACAGTGTCAACTTATAGTCATTATGCTGTACATTATATCCCAGCACTTATTTTTCTGAAATCTTGTACTTTTTTACCACCTTCATCCAATTCCCTCATCCTCTACCCCTTGCCTTTGGTAACCACTAATCTGATCTCTTTTTCTATGAGTTTGGGTTTTATATTTTATTTATTTTTTAAAGATTTTTAAATTGATTTTTAGATAAAGAGGAAGGGAGAGGGAGGGAGAGAGGAACATCGATGTGAGAGAGAAACATCAATTGGCTGCCTTTTGCCCACCCCATACTGAGGATCAAGTCTGCAACCTGGGCATGTGCCCTGACCAGGAATCCAACTGGCAACCTTTTGACACCCAACTAACTGAGCCACACCGGCCAGGGCATCCTTTTAAGTTTTAATTGTTTTTTTTTCCCTAGGCAGGAAAATAGAACTTATTCTCATCTGTGATTTCTCAGCTTAAATATCATCTCCTCAAAGAGACCTTCTCTGAGCAACTAAATTAAAGTGGGCTTCTCTGTTACTCTATCTCACAACACCCTGTTCTGTTCTCTCAAACCAATCATCACAAATCACTTTAACAGATTTTTCTCTACTTATTCTTAGGACTAGGAGGAAAGCCCATTGAAATTAGGGATTTTTATCTTGTTCACTATTGCAGTCCTAGAGACTGGCACAGAGTGGGTGTACAATATATTTTTTGCAGAAAGAATTAACTGAAGATCCAGAGGCAGATATATAAGTAAATGGAGTACCAATAATATTATGTATCATTTTTTAAGTATACCACCTTTTAGTCTTCACAACAGCCTGATGAGGTAGATTCTATTACTATTTCCATTTGATGAGTAAATGAGTAAAACTCACCTGAGTGAAGAAATGTGTCTAAGGACACACAGCTAGAAACTGGGGACCACAATTCAAATCTGGATCAAGTGAACTCTAGAACTCAAGGTCTTACCACTAAGATAGACTGTTTCTTTGAGAAGTGCACTGAGTTGGATTTCACAATAAGCAGCATGCACACTCCTGTATGTCAGAAAAGTACCTACAAATGATGCAGAAACAGAGCTTGATCAAGGCTCTGAGATTTTTATAAACAGATCCCTCTATACACTGGACCAGGCCTCCACCTCCCCAGGCTTCTCTTCTTGTTTCCTTCAGCTTATTATTCGTTTATTTTTTGCTACAAAGTGAACTTTGCAGGGCTCCTGCATTCAGCTGTGCAGGTTGTACCTTGCATAATTCTGGGAGCACCGTTCACAGCAAATGTGATAGTCCAAAAGCCCACTGAACTCCTTATCACCATTTCTAGGTGTCTCCATGGATGTAAATTGAACCTTTCAGTCAAGGAGGCACAGACTGTTCTGCCTGCTGTATCTTACAGTTTGGGGTGGGGGAACCTTTTCCTTTTGGAGGACAGAAGCAATCAGAAGATAGTGAATGGTGGTTTGCTGAGCTTGCTTTGCAGTTTTCAGAAATAAATGGGATTAACCCAGTCAGGGCTGTTTTCTCTGAGCCTGGGCAGAAAAGAAAGGTATGTTTTATCACCTGGAAATGGGAAAATCTACAGATCTGGTCTCATGTAGTCAGATTATCATAGCATGTGTCTTCCAACATTCTGTCTCACTTATCAGGAGCTTACTTTACCTCCTGTCTCCAGGCCATATTTTTATTTTCTAGATTGCTTCTAAATATCCTATGGAGTCACTGGACCTGAGCTTATCTTGACCTAATTCCTTGCACTAGCAGCCTTTCAAGTCCTTGTAGAAAGAAAGAATGAATGATTGAACAAACTTGCTATGTAATGCTGGGCAGATCTCAACTTTTGTTTTTTAAATACTTTTTTGTATTATGACATTACTTTTTTAAATATATTTTTTATTGATTTCAGAGAGGAAGGGAAAGGAAGAGAGAGATACAAACATCAAAGATGAGAGAGAATCATTGATCGGCTGCCTCCTGCATGCCCCTTACTGCGGATCAGGTCCACAACCCAGACATGTGCCCTTAACTGGAACTGAACCCAGGACCCTTCAGTGTGCAGGCTGACACGAGTCTATCCACTGAGCTAAACCAACTAGAGTGGCAGATTTCAACTTTTGGAAACCTGTTTCCTCATCTGTAACATGCTGATAATAGTGCCTACACTCAGATTTCTTGTATCAAATATGACGATATATGCAAATGTGCTTTGGAAAGTATAAAGCACTATATTAACTATAATTATGAAATCCATCATCTAGGCAGACTTCCTTTTAGTTAGATAATACCCCTGCCCATTGCCATAGAAATTTATTCATCTCTAAACACTTGCAATGGATATACATCTACATTATGTATTTTTTAAAATGGTTGACGAACTATAGGTCACAGATTTCCCCAAGCAAATCCCTATCAGTCAGTAAAAAAGTATTAATTTAGTTCCTACTGTGTTTCCCACATTTTACTAGGCACCAGGGAAATATAAAGAAAACCTAAAGCAGAGTCCCTATCTTCTGGAGCTAATAAGGTAGAAAAGAGACATATTTAGACATACTTAGGTAGGGGTAGGCAAACTATGGCCTGCAGGCCAAATATGGCCTGCTACTTGGTTTTGTATAGTCTGCAAGCTCAGAATGGTTGTTACATTTTTAAATAGTTGAAAAACATCAAAAGTATAAGTATTTTGGACACTTGAAAATTACATGAATTTCAAATTTCAGTGCCCTTAAATGAAGTCTTATTGTCACACAGTCACACTTATTTGTTTATGTATATTCAAAGGCTTCTTTCATGTTAAAAGAGCAGAATTAAATAGTGTAACAGAGATCTTATAGTCCACAAAACCTAAAATGTTCACTATCTGACCCTTTACAGAAAAACTTTGCCACCTCTTGAACTAGAGGAAACTAAGCTTAGGCTTGGTCAGCTTTGACCGTTGCTCAGTCTTCACACTTGCAAATATTCTGGGAAGTCACGTGCATAAAAATCATTAATTTGTTTATTTATTCAATAGATATCAAGTGAGAGCCTATTATGTGTCAGACACTTAAAGAGGGAGGGACTTTAGCGTAAGGTATGTTTGTGTTGGTTAGTTTTCCTATATGAAATGTATGAAATAAGGTATTAATAGCAAAACCCTTTCACAGGGGTCGCCTAAGACCATCGGAAAACACATAGATAATTAAATATTGTTTTTGTGATTAATCACTATGCTTTAATTATGTTCAATTTGTAACAATGAAATTGGGGGTCACCACAACATGAAAAACTGTATTAAAGGGTCGCGGCATTAGGAAGGTTGAGAACCACTGTCTTAGAGAGTCCTTGGAGTGATGAAAACTTCTTTGTACCTCCGGGAATCTTTAGGTTTGGGCTAATGGAAACTTTGATGCAGTCAGTTAAGAGGATTCTAATATTGGTAGCTCAGATCTTTAGTAATTGGTGTTGATTATCCCATGAATGAGGAGACCTGCAATACTTTCTTTTTTTCACTATCGGGGATTCCTGATAAGCAACATTTATTAAGCTTAATGATAAATATATTTCTCATCAAACCTTTGTGATTTGCTCACAATTTTATAGACTTGGGTACTTCTATAAGTTCAAATACCTAGGGGAAGTTGGGAAAGAGAAAATAGGAAAAAGCAAAGTCCTGTGAGAGAAGAAAGGAGAATAAGGAAGAGGTAAATACAGTTCACTTTTCCCCTCATTTCTACTGTTAGATCGTTTCTTTTTTCCTTCTTTTAGACAAAAACAGATTGACCTTGACAGCTGAGATTGTATAACTTTACTGTCATATCTCAAGTAAAAGGCAGAGTAATGCAGTGGGTTGTAACCTCTGATGATCCTTCTGGGTATTGTGACATATGTGTTGTAGCTACAGGACACCATGTATGTTGTAACTAGAGGACACCTTCTGGCCTGTGCTGTCTCTCACATTGAGCCTGGTGGCAACACAGGGCTCCAGTGACCACATGGCAGGAGAGATACCTTATTAATATTAATAACTCAGCACTCACATTTAGTTTCTAATCCTCAAACTGCTAGGAAATTAAAGAACATTTGTATCACTTATCTTTCCTGTCAACTGATCCCTGATGCCCAGAACAAGGATAATGGGAACAGGACAGAAGTCAAGAATCATGTTTTCCAACTATGAACTTTGGGCCATGGTCATTTGACTTATCTACAAATATTATTTGTTGCCTATGAAGAGAACATTTTCTTCCACAAGAAACAATTCTTCCTGAGATTCAGATCTGAAATCTTTTAAAATATAAACACAGGCATTTTTATCTTCCAATTTTCCGTTGATAGTTGCTATTTTATGTAGGGGTTGAAAGCAATTTTGGCTTGAGGACTGTTGCACAGACCTGATCCTTTATAAAACTGTGCTGATGGTGACATTTTACTCCAGTGCCTCCAATCTCTTTTTCTTTATCTTTAATTTCCTTATTGGTTAAGGTATTACAAATGTGTCCTCATCCCCCCATTAACCCCCAACTTCCCCACCCCCCACTCATGCTCTCATCCCCCTGTTGTCCGTGTCCATTGGTTTGGCTTATATGCATGCATACAAGTCCTTTAGTTGATCTCTTCCCCTTACCCCCACGCTCCCCTATTTTCCCTCTGGGGATTGATAGTCTGATCACTGTTTCTCTGTCTTTGGATCTGTTCCTGTTGATCAGTCTATGTTGTTCTCTATATTCCACAAATGAGTGAGATCATGTGGTATTTATCTTTCTCTGACTGGCTTATTTCACTTAGCATAATGGTCTCCAGTTCCATCCATGCTGTTGCAAATGGCAAGAGTTCCTTCTTTTTTACCACAGTGTAGTATTCCATTGTGTAGATGTGCCACAGTTTTTTAATCCACTCGTCTGCTGATGGGCACTTAGGCTGTTTCCAAATCTTAGCTATGGTGAATTGAGCTGCTATGAACATAGCGGTGCATATATCCTTTCTGATTGGTGTTTCTTGCTTCTTGGGATATATTCCTAGAAGTGGGATCACTGGGTCGAATGGGAGTTCCATTTTTAGTTTTTTGAGGAAACTCCACACTGTTCTCCACAGTGGCTGCACCAGTCTGCATTCCCACTAGCAGTGCAGACGGGTTCCTTTTTCTCCACATCCTCTCCAACACTTGTTGTTTGTTGATTTGTTGATGATAGCCATTCTGGCGGGTGTGAGATGATACTGCATTGTCGTTTTGATTTGCATCTCTTGTATAATTAGTGACTTTGAGCATGTTTTCATATGTCTTTCGGCCTTCTGTATGTCCTCTTTCGTACAGTGTCTATCTAGGTCCATTGCCCAGTTTTTGATTGGATTGTTTATCTTCCTATTGTTAAGTTGCATGAGTTCCCTGTAAATGTTGGAGATTAAACCCTTATCGGTGATATCATTGGCACATATGTTCTCCCATGCAGTGGGCCTTCTTGTTGTTTTGTTGATAGTTTCCTTTGCTATGCAAAAGCTTTTTATTTTGATGTAGTCCCATTTGTTCATTTTCTCTTTAGTTTCCATTGCCCTAGGAGCAGTATCAGAGAAGTAATTCCTTTGGCATATGTTTGCGATTTCGCTGCCTGTGGATTCCTCTAGTATTTTTATGGTTTCCCATCTTACGTTTAAGTCTTTTATTTTTGTGTATGGTGTGAGTTGGTGGTCTAGTTTCATCTTTTTACATGTATCTGTCTAATTTTCCCAACACCATTTATTGAAGAGACTGTCTTGATTCCATTGTATGCTCTTGCCTCCTTTGTCTAATATTTATTGGGCATAGTAGTTTGGGTCAATTTCTGGTTCTCTATTCTATTCCATTGATCTATATGTCTGTTCCTGTGCCAATACCAAGCTGTTTTAAGAACAGTGGCTTTGTAATACAGCTTGATATCTGGTATTGAGATCCCACCTACTTTGTTCTTCTTTCTCAGGATTGCTGCAGCTATTCGAGGTCTTTTTTTATTCCAGATGAATTTTTGGAACATTCATTCTAGATCTGTGAAATATGCCGTTGGTAATTTAATGGAGATTGCATTGAATCTATAGATTGCTTTGGGTAGTATGGACATTTTGATGATGTTGATTCTACCAATCCATCAACACGATATGTTCTTCCATCTATTTATGTCTTCCTCTATCACTTTTTTCAGTGTCCTATAGTTTTTTTCATATAAGTCTTTTACCTCCTTAGTTAAGTTTATTCCTAGGTATTTTAATTTTTTTGGTGTGATGATAAATGGGATTGCTTTTTTAGTCTCACTTTCTGTAAGTTCACTATTGGTGTAAAGAAATGCCATAGATTTCTTGGCATTAATTTTGTATCCTGCTACATTGCTGAATTCATTTATTAAGTCTAATAATTTTTTGATGGAGTCTTTAGGGTTCTCTATGTACAGTATCATGTCATCTGCAAATAAGGACAGTTTTACTTCTTCTTTTCCAATTTGGGTACCTTTTATTTCTTCTTCTTGTCTGATCGCAACAGCTAGTACTTCCAGTACTATGTTGAACAGGAGTGGTGAGAGGGGGCATCCTTGTCTTGTTCCTGTTCTTAGGGGAAATGGTTTTAGTTTTTGCCATTGAGTATGATGTTGGCTCTGGGTTTGTCATATATGGCTTTTTTCATATTGAGGTATGATCCTTCTATTCCCACCTTGCTGAGAGTTTTTATCAAGAAAGGGTGTTGGATTTTGTCAAATGCTTTTTCTGCATCAATTGATATGACTTTGTGGTTTTTATCTCTCAATTTGCTTATGTGATGTATTATGTTTATTGATTTGTGGATATTGTACCATCCTTGCATCCCTGGGATAAAACCTACTTGGTCATGGTGTATGATCTTTCTGATGTACTGCTGGATCTGATTTGCTAGGATTTCGTTGAGGATTTTGGCATCTATGTTCATGTGGGTTATTGACCTGTAATTCTCTTTCATTGTGTTGTCTTTATCTTGTTTTGGTATTAGGGTGATGTTGGCTTCATAGAATGAGCTTGGGAGTATTCATTCCTCTTGAATTTTTTGGAAAAGTCTGAGGAGGATAGGTTTCAGTTCTTCCTTGAATGTTTGGTAAAACTCCCCTGTGAAGCCATCTGACCCTGGGCTTTTGTTTGCTGGAAGCTTTTTTATTACTGCTTCAATTTCTTCCAATGAGATTTTTAGATTCTTCCTGATTAAGTTTTGGAAGGTTGTATTTTTCTAGGAATATGTCCATTTCCTCCAGGTTGTCTAGTTTGTGGGAGTAGAGTTGTTCATAGTATTTTTTAACAATCCTTTGTATTTCTGGGGGTCTGTTGTTATTTCTCCTCTTTCATTTCTGATTTTGTTTATTTGGGTCCTTTCTCTTTGTTTCTTAGTGAGCGTGGCTAGAGGTTCATCAATCTTGTTTATCCTTTCAAAGAACCAGCTCTTGGTTTTGTTGATCTTTTGTATTGTTTTTTGGTCTCTATGTCATTTATCTCCGCTCTGATCTTTATTATTTCTTTCCTTCTGCTTATACTGGGCTGTTCTTGTTGCTCTCTTTCTAACTCTTTGAGTTGGAGGGTTAGGTAATTTATTATTGTTGTTTCTTGTTTTTTTTTTTTTTTTTGCAGTAGGCTTGTAGAGCTATGAACTTCGCTCTCAAAACTGCTTTTGCTGTGTCCCATAGGTTTTGGATTGTTGTATTTTCATTGTTGTTTGTTGCCATGATGTTTATTTCTTCTTTGATCTCTCTGGTAACCCAGTATTTGTTTAATAGCATGCTATTTAGTCTCCATGTATTTGAATTTTTTGGATTGGTTTTATTGTAGTTGATTTCCAGTTTTATGCCATTGTGATCTGAGAAGATGCTTGATATGATTTCTATCTTCTTGAATTTGAAGAGACTTTGTCTGTGACCCAATATATGGTCTATCTTTGAAAATGATCCATGTGCACTTGAGAAGAATGTATATTCTGTTGCTTTGGTGTGAAATATTCTGAAGATGTCAATTAATTCCATATGATCTAGTAAGTCATTTAGGATTGATGTTTCTTTGTTGATTTTTGGTTTAGAGGATTTGTCCAATGGTGATAGTGGGGTGATAAAGTCCCCTACTATGATTGTATTGCTGTCAATCTCTCCCTTGATCTCCTCCAGAAGTTTTCTTATGTGTTTGGGTGCTCCTATGTTGAGTGCGTATATGTTTATCAGAGTTATTTCTTCTTGTTGGATTGCTCCCTTTAGTATTATGAAGTGGCCTTCCTTATCTCTTTTTATGTCCTTCACTTTGAGATCTAATTTGTCAGATATAAGTATTGCTACCCCAGCTTTTATTCCATTTTCATTTGCTTGAAAAACCTTTTCCCATCCCTTCACCATCAGTCTGTGTGTGTCTATTTTTCTGAGGTGGGTTTCCTGTAGACAGCAGATATATGGGTCATGTATTCTTATCCACTCAGTTACCCTACATCTTTTGATTGGGGCATCTAATCCATTTTCATTTAAAGTTATTAAGTTGTTATTGATAGATACTTGTTTGTCGCCATTTTTATTCTTTACCCCTGTGTTCCTTCTTTGCTTCTTTTCTTTTTTTTTTTTTTTTTTTTTTTTTTTTTTTTTTTTTTTACAGCAGGCCCTTTAGGATTTCTTGCATTGCTGGTTTGGTGGTAATAAACTCCCGTAGTCCTTTTTTGTCTGTAAAGGTCTTGATTTCACCCTCAATTTTGATTGATAGCCTTGCTGGGTACAGTATTCTTGGATTCAGACCCTTCCTTTGCATTACTTTGTATATTTCATTCCATTCCCTTCTTGCCTGATGTGTTTCTGTTGAGAAATCCGTCACTAGTCTGATGGTGGATCCTTTGTAAGTAACTTTCTGTCTGTCTTTGGCCGCTTTTAAGATTCTTGCTTTGTCGTTGGTGTTTGCCAATTTAATTATAATATGCCTTGGCATTGGTCTTTTGGGGTTCATTTTGTTTGGGACTCTATGAGCTTCTTGGATTTGTGTGAGTTTTTTTCTTCCCTATATCAGGGAAGTTTTCTGTCATTATTTTTTCAAACAGGTTTTCTATTCCTTGCTCAGTTTCCTCTCCTTCTGGCACCCCTATTATGCTGATGTTGTTTCGTTTCATGTTGTCCCAAAGTTCTCTAGGCTCTCTTCCTGCTTTTTAATTTTTTTTTTTCTAGAAGCTGCTCTGCTTGGGTATTTTTTCCTACCTTGTCTTCTAGCTCAATGATGCGGTCCTCTGCTTCTTCTAGTCTACTGTTGATGCTTTCTATTGAGTTCTTTATAGTCGTGATGTGATTTTTCATTTCTTCTTGGTTCTTCTTCATTTCTCCTTGGTTCTTACACATATTGTTGAATTTGTCTTTCACCCACCTTATGACCATTTCTCTGAATTCTTTCTCTGACAGGTTGCTTGCCTCCATTGCCTCCATTTCATTTACTTCCTTTTCTGGTGATGCCTGTTTTTCTTTCATATGCGGGCTGTTTCTTTGTCTCCCCATGATCTCTCTTTTACAGGTGTTTGGTTATGTAGTTCTCTCTCTGCTGCGTTAATTTAAAGGCACAAAATACAACTCAAGAAGGCACAATGCACAAGTCACTGAACACAAATGTAGTCACTATACTAATCACCCCAAATAAAGGTGACCACCAGATCAAAGAGAATTAGGGGATAAAGAAGAAACACGAGAAAAAGAAAAAAGAGAAAAAGAAAAAAAAGGAGTGCAAAAATGAAATTGGGAAAAGGAAAAAAAAAGTAAGAGAGAAAAGAAAGAGAATGAAATGGAAGAGGGGAAGAAACTGATTATATGGGGAGAAAACTCCAATAGAACAGTCACTAATCCCAACAAATTCCAGCAACAGATCCCTGGAAATAAATGCAAACTACAAACAACAACTAATATCAAGCGAGGCGAGGGAAAACAGAAGCAAAAAATAACTGGAAAAAAACCCAACAGAAAAAGAAAAAAACCCCAACAATTTCACAAACAAGCATAAAAAAACCCCAATATACTCAACAATCAGGCAAACAACAACAAAACGACAGAGAGAACAAAACTTTGGATAGTGAAGAAAGAGAAGAGAGAGGTGTGTATGGATTTAGAGCAGGAGATTGGTAATTAGATATATAAGTAGTGTGAAATTTTAACTGGGGGTAAAAATAAGGAATATGATAAATCTAAGGCAGGGATAGGGTAAGAGAAATAGGACAACAAAAGGGGAAAAGTGAGGAAGAGAGTTTTGGCATAAAGGTAAAGTTGAGGTAGAGTAAAAGGATGCTAAAGGAAAGATGAAAATAGAATGTAGAACACTAATCCCAAAACATTCACCTTAATAAGACATGACCCAAAGGGAACAAAGCATGAATGTACTCACAGCACCAATAACCCCAATATAAGCAATAACCTGAGAAAAGATTATTAGGGGAGAGAAAAGAGAGCACAAATGATATCTAAGAGAGAGAAAAAAAGATAGGAGAGAAAAGAAAAAGGAGAATATATATTTATGGAGAGAACACCACAGAGCCAATAGATAAACCAAACAAATATAAACACCAAACACTCAGTAAAGCGGGTATCCAATCTCTTTTCCTTGTTGGTGTTCCCTCCCCAGTCTTCTCCAGCTCCATTTACTTCATGGTATCTCTTTACTTGCTTGACCTCATAGGAAAACCTGATCAGTAAAGGATTGGACTCATTTATACCTAGTCATAAGTGACCTATTAACTGCTCAAAACACATTTGCATTATAACTGGGAACAAGGTCTTAAGGTGAGGGATTTCCGGATGACAGTGGGAGGATGTTTATAAGTAAATAAAAAACCTGAGATTTTATGCTAAATTTTATACACGTTTGCTCATATGTGCATTTTTTGTCCATATTCATCAGATTATCAAAGCAATAAATAAATCATAAAAGATTAAGGGCAGTCTTAAGGTAAAGAAACAAAATACATATAATGGTATTTGAAACTGTAGCTCAATGGTTGTAGACCCTATGAGAACAAGGACCACATCTCTGTCTTGTCTACCTATCACCTACTGCATCCCCAGTGCCAATAACAGAATGTGTACTACAGAGTCTTCTCTCAATAAATACAAGCTGGGCAAAAAATAGGTTTATATCTCTTTGTATGGAAAATGATACAATAATTAATAAACAGTCATACAAAAATAAACTCTGTGTTTCACGTACTCACAACTGTAAACCTACTTTTGTCCACCTCTGTACTTGTTAAATTAGTTTATATACATCCAAGAGATATTTATTGTTAATGAATGAATGGAAGAGTAAAGAACATCAGTCAGCAGATAGGCAGAGGTATTTTTGGGCACTAGGCCCTTCCTATCACTTGCATAGTTGGTCCTGTTTCTGTTTGAGTTACCTAAGGTAGAGTTTCCAGGACAACTACTGATGTTCCTAATGCATATTCAGAACAGGTGAATCTTGAATGCATAGGAGCAGCCAAGGCATCTATCTGCTCTGTTTGATTGCCCATTGGTACAGGGAAAGAAAACCTACTTCCTTTCATTTGTCCTCTTCCCATTCCCACTTGCATCTTAGCCAGTCACCAAAATCATCAAAAGGCTGCTGTTGCTGTTGGTTGGAAGCAGAAGTTGTTGCTCAGCCAAAATCCGCCAAAGTATATCCTCAACATTTTGAGGCAAAGAGCTTTCATCCTAGCAGATGTGGGTTCTCAGATAGCTTGTTGACAAAATCATGAGTGAGCATTGATGCAGAATGACAAAAGAATCCATTTCTGTGTTAGACAAGGAGAGGGAGGCCCAGGCCAGTCCCAGGCAGGATGCGGAGATCTAAATAGTCAGCCTTTGGTGCCCCCTGCAGCATTTGCAGAGAGAATGCTCCTCAGTCCTCTCCTGAAAATGGAGGGTGGATATTTCATTTGCTGGTGATGATCCCCATTCTGACAGGTGTGAGGTGATATCTCATTGTGGTTTTAATTTTTGTTTCTCTGATGATTAGTGATGTTGAGCATACTTTCATATGTCTATTGGCCATCAGTATGTCCTCTCTGGAAAAATATCTATTCAGGATCAGGTCCTTTGCCCATTTTTTAATTGGATTGCGTTTTTTTTTGGTGTTGAGTTTTATGTTTCTTATAAATTTTGGATATTTACCCCTGATCAGATATATCATTGGCAAATATGTTATTCCATTCAGTGGTTATTTTTTCATTTTGTTGACGGTTTTCCTTGGCTGTGCAAAAACTTATTTTTAGTTTGATGTAGTTGCATTTGTTTAATTTTCTTTTGTTTCTCTTGCCTGAGGAGGTATATCAGAAAAAAAAGTATTGCTAGGACAAATGTCTGAGATTTCACTGCCAGTGTTTTCTTGTAGGATTTTTATGGTTTCAAGTCTAACATTTAAATTTTTAATCCATTTTTAGTTTATTCTTGTGTATCATGTAAGAAGGTAGACTAGTTTTCTTTTTTTGATGTATCTGTGAAATATTCCCAACACCATTTATTGAACAGACCAGTGGTCGGCAAACTCATTAGTTAACAGAGCCAAATATCAACAGTACAATGATTGAAATTTCTTTTGAGAGCCAAATTTTTTAAACTTAAACTATATACATTGTTATTAACTCAGTTAGGGTACTCCTAAGCTGGCCTTTGCTAAAAACGTCCTCAATCTTATTGAGGTACCTTCGCTGAGGTCGACTCCTTCCAACTCTCCCATCCACACTTGTCTTGTATACTTGTTTTGTCTATCTCCTTTCTGAAAACCGACTTCCGCACATGGGCCACCAAGTTTTAATCGCACTGTACGTGCAAGCCCGCATGTGGTATGTTGTGGAAGAGCCACACTCAAGGGGCCAAAGAGCTGCATGTGGCTCACAAGCCACGGTTTGCCAACCACTGGAATAGGCTATCTTTATTCCATTATAGGTTTTTGCCTCCTTTGTCAAATATTAATTGACTGTAAAGGTGTGGGTTTATTTCTGCGCCCTCCCTTCTTTTTTTTATAAAGTGTATTTCAAATTTTTATTTTTATTGATTGCTATTTTGGCCTGAAGGTAGTTTCAAAATTGAGTATAGGGGGGAAAAGAGGTAATATATTAGCATTTTTAGGCAATAGTCCTATTATTTTTCAAAGCACTACTTTTTGAGCTTACAATATAACTGCATGCCTGATGACTTTGGTTTTTTATATTTTCATTTGAAATTATTAAGCTGATTAGAGAATCGTAAAAGCAGTCACTCAAAAAAAAAAAAAAGCAGATTCAAAATATACATGTACTTGCTGTTGGAGGTAAGTTTACAATCAAATGAGTTTTCTCACTGCACTTACAAATTCCCTGTATTGTTAAAAGTTCTTTATTTTTGAAAGTTTTACATGTCTCCTTTTTCCTCCCTTGACCTCTACCCACCTGCTCCCGCCTCCCAGCACATGCCCCTACCCTGCTATTGTCTGTGTCAATTGGTTATGCTCATATGCATGGATACAAGTCCTTTGGTTGATCTCTTACCCAACTACACCCTCCCCTGCCTGCCCTCTGAGGTTTGACGGTCTGTTCGATGCTTCTATGTTTCTGGATCTATTTTTGTTCCTCAGTTTATGTTGCTCATAATATATCACAAATGAGTGAGATCATGTGATATTTACCTTTTTTCAACTGGCCTAATTCAATTAGCATAATGCTCTCCAGGTCCATCCAGGCTGTTAAAAATGGTAAGAGTTCTTTCTTTTTACAGCCACATAGTATTCCATTGTGTAGATGTACCACAGTTTTTTAATCCACTCATCTGCTGATGGGTACTTGGGCTGTTTCCAAATCTTAGCTATTGTAAATTGTGCTGCTATGAACATAGGGGTGCATATATCCTTTCTAATTGGTGTTTCTGATTTCTTGGAATATATTCCTAGAAGTGGGATTACTGGGTCAAATAGGAGTTCCATTTTTAATATTTTGAGGAAACTCCATAGTGTTTGCCACAGTGGCTGTACCAGTCTGCATTCCCACCAGCAATGCATGAGGGTTCCTTTTTTTCCCCTCACCAGCACTTGTTGGTTGACTTGTTGATGATAGCAATTCTGACAGGTATGAGATGGTACCTCACTGACATTTTGATTTGCATCTCTTGGATGATTAGTGACTTTGAGCATGTCTTCACATGTCTCTCGGCCTTCTGTTTGTTCACTTTCAAAAAGTATCTATTTAGGTCCTTTGCCCATTTTTTGATTGGATTGTTTATCTTCCTTGTGTTAAGTTGTATGAGTTTCCTATAAATTTTGGAGATTAAACCCTTATTAGATGTAACATTGGAAAATATATTCTTCCATGCAGTGGGCTATCTTGGTGTTTTGTTAATGGTTTCTATTGCTGTGCAGAAGATATTATTTTCATGTAGTCCCATTTGTTTATTTTCTCCTTTCTTTCCATTGTCCTAGAAGAAGTATGAGTAAAGATATTGCTACAACATATGTCTGCTATTTTGCTGCCTATGGATTCTTGTAAGATTTTTATGGTTTCCCACCTTATGATTAAGTCTTTTATCCATATTGAGTTTATTTTTGTGTATGGTGTAAGTTCGTGATCTAGTTTCATTTTTTTGCATGTATCTGTCCAATTTTCCCAACACCATTTATTGAAGAGACTGTCTTGAGTCCATTGTATGCTCTTGCCTCCTTTGTCAAACATTAATTGAGCACAATGGTTTGGGTTGATTTCTGAGTTTTGTTCCATTGGTCTATATGTCTGTTATTGTGCCAGTACCAGGCAGTTTTGAGAACCATGGCTTTGTAATATATCTTGATATCTGGTATTGTGATCCCTCCAACTTTGTTCTTCTATCTCAGGATTGCTGTGGCTATTCAGGGTCTTTCTTATTCCAGATGAATTATTGGAGAGTTTGTTCTAGATCTTTGAAGTATGCCATTGGTATTTTAATAGAGATTGCATTGAATCTGTAGATTGCTTTGGGTAGTATGGATATTTTAATGATGTTGATTCTACCAATCCATGAACATGGTATGTTCTTCCATTTGTTTATGTCTTCTTCTATGTATTTTTTCAATGTCCTGTAGTTTTCTGAGTACAGGTCTTTTACCTCCTTAGTAAAGTTTATTCCTAGGTATCTTAATATTTTTTGGTGCAATGGTAAATGGGATTTTTTTTTTTCGTTTCTCTTTCTGTGAGTTCATTATTGGTGTATAAAAAAGCCATAGATTTCTGGGTATTAATTTTGTATCCTGCTACATTGCCGAATTCATTAGGTCTAGTAGTTTTTTGATGGAGTCTTTGGGGTCTTCTATGTATAGTATCATGTCATCTGCAAATAAGGACAGTTTTACTTCTTCTTTTCCAATTTGGATGCCTTTTATTTCTTCTTCTTGTCTGATCACTATGGCTAACACTTCCAGTACTCTATCAAACAGGAGTGGTGAAAGTGGGAATCCCTGTCTTGTTCCCATTGTCAGGGGAAATGAGTTTAATTTTTTCCCATTGAGTATTATTTTGGCTGTAGGTCTGTCATATAAGACTTTTATTATGTTGAGGTATGATCCCTCTATTCCTACTTTGCTGATAGTTTTTATCAAGAAAGGATGTTCGATTTTGTCAAATGCTTTTTCTGCATTGATTGATATGATTATGTGACTTTTGTCTCTCTATTTATGTGATTTATCACATTTATTGATTTGCTGATATTGTACCATCCTTGCATCCCCAGAATAAATCCCACTTGGTAATGGTCTATGATCTTTTTAATACATTGCTGGATGTGAGTTGCTAGAATTTTGTTGAGGATTTTAGCATCTATGCTCATCAAGAATATTGGCTTGTAGTTCTAAATCTTTGTGGTGTTTTTATCTGGTTTTGGAATTAGGGCAACGTTGGCTTCATAGAAAGAGCTTGGAAGTGTTGCTTGCTCTTGAATTTTTTGGAATAGTCCGAGGAGGATAGGTTTTAGTTCTTCTTTGAATGCTTTGTAGAACTCCCCTGTAAAGCCATCCAGAGCAAGGCTTTTGTTTGCTGGAAGATTTTTGATCACTGCTTCAATTTCTTTGGTAGTTATAGGCCTACTCAGGTTTTTTTATTCTTCCTGATTGAGTTTTGGGAGCTTGTATTTTTCTAAGAATATGTCCATTTCATCTAGGTTGTCCAGTTTATTGGAATAGAGTTGTTCATAGTATTTTTTTCATAGTACTTTGTATTTCTGTGGGCTTGATTGTTACTTCATCTCTTTCATTTCTGATTTTGTTTATTTGGGTCCTCTCTTTGTTTCTTGGTGAGCCTGGCTAGAGTTTAATCAATTTTGTTTATCCTTTTAAAGAACCAGCTCTTGATTTTATTGATCTTTTAATATTTTTTTATCTCTATGTCGTTTATTTCCTTCCTTCTGCTTATGCTGGGCTTTCCTTGTTGCTTTCTTTCTAATTATTTAAGTTGTAGGGTTGGATAATTTATTACCATTTTTTTGTTTTTGTTTATTGAGTTAGGCCTGTAGAGCTATGGACTTCCCTCTCAAGACTGCTTTCACTGTGTCCCATATATTTTGGATTGTTGTGTTTATATTGTCAATTGTTTCCATGATGCTTTTTATTTCTTCTTAGATCTCTTTGGTAACCCAATCATTGTTTAATAGCATGCTATTTAACCTCCATATGTTTGATTTTTTCATTGTCTTTATTGTAATTGATTTCTACTTTTATGCCATTGTGATCTGAGAAGATGCTTGATATGATTTCTATCTTATTGAATTTGAAGAGACTTTGCCTGTGTTCCAATATGTGGTCTATCTTTGAAAATGACCCATGTGCACTTGAGAATAATGTCTATTCTGTGGCTTTGGGGTGAAATGTTCTGAAGATGTTAATTAATTCCATCTGATCTAGTGAGTCATTTAGAATTGATGTTTCTTTGCTGATTTTTTGTTTAGAGGATTTATCCAGTGGTGTTAGTGGGGTATTAAAGTCCCCTACTATGACTGTACTGCTGTCAATAACTCCCTTGATATCCTCCAGAAGTTTTCTTATGTATTTGGGTGCTCCTGTATTGGGTGCATATATGTTCACCAGAGTTATATCTTCTTGTTGAATTGCTCCCTTTAGTATTGTGAAGTGGCTTTCCTTATCTCTTGTTATGGCCTTCCTTTCGAGGTCTAATTTGTCAGATATAAGTATTGCCACCCAGCTTTTTTTTTTCATTTCCATTTGCCTGAAAAATCTTTTCCCATCCATTCACCATAAGTTCTTTGTTCTGAGGTTGGTCTCCTGTAGACAGCAGATATATGGGTCATGTTTTCTTATCCACTCAGCTACCCTATGTCTTTTGATTGAGACATTTAATCCATTTACATTTAAAGTTATTATTGATAGTTAGTTGTTTGTTGCCATTTTTATTCTTCAGCCTGTGTTCCTTTTTCCCTTACGATTTCTTCTTTTTACAGCAGTCCCTTCAGCATTTCTTGCATTGCTGGTCTGGTGGTTATAAACTCCCTTAGTCCTTTAATGTCTGTGAAACTCCTGATTTCACTCTCAACTTTGATTGATAGCCTTACTGGGTACAGTATTCTTCTATTCAGACCCTTGCTTTGCATGACTCTGTATATTTCATTCCATTGCCTTCTGGCCTGATGCGTTTCTGTTGAGAAATCAGTTTATAGTGTTATGAGAGATCCCTTGTAGGTAACTTTCTGTCTCCCTCTCTGGTAGCCTTTAAGATTCTTACTTCGTCATTGGTGTTTGCCAATTTAATTATAATGTGTCTTGGTGTCAGTTTTCTTTCTTTTTTTGCCTTTGATCATATTTTTATTCAAAATTAGCTGTCCAAAGTGATTTGACCAATATGGAATAAACAAATACTCCCTCTGTCCCATAATAGTAGCAGTTGATGAATGTAGTTTGTCCCATAATAATAGTAGCAAAAGAAAATAAATATAGAACGTAACATTTATTATAAAAAAAACCTAGATTAAATTAAACAATAAATTAAAAATAGTACTCCTGATTTTTATTTTGAGTGTTCAGATAGTTTCCGGATTTTTCAATAATTTCATTACTGCATTTTAAACTTGTAGGTAGGATCCCTTGGCTGCGAAGCTTTGCTTTCCCTGTATGCGTGAGCTTAAAATTATTGGAGCCATCGTTCTTCATTGCTTCCAGCATAACTTGTTGAAGTGACAGAAACGTATTATCCAGTATTTCGGGAGAAATATTATCAAAGGCTAATATGGTGCCTCTTCTGCTAAGAGGAATATGTCTAAGTTTTTCTCCATAATCTTTGCATTTATTTCCACAGTTTTGTTTCTTCAAAGAATCAACATTAGCATAAGATTCTCCTTGACAATTATTTTTGGAAGCACGTTTCCAAATTCTTGATATGGTCATTCTGTTGCACTTAAATTGTTTTGCAGCTAATGTAATTGCACCTATTTGCAACTTTTCCTTTTTCTTTTGATGCATCAAGAACTGGACAATCACAACTCGATCTTTGCTTGAATACTCTCTTTTTTTCATCTTACTTTTACAATGGGTTGATATTCAACTGAAATAAAACAATTGATTTCGATCAGCGGATGAAATTATAAAAATAGTTATAATTCATAATAATTAGATTAACCTAAAAATTGAAAGATGTGTCAAAACAAATGACAGATGTCATGAAACATTGATTTTTATTGAAGGCTTCGCAATTTTGGGCTACAACATAACTTACAGCTGCATTCGCCAATAATTCCCTTTTAAATATTCACTTTCTACTATTATTATGGGACAGAGTATAAGTTTATGCCACAGCTTTTTTTTCTTCTGTGGTGGGTTTCTTTTCTGCGGGCTTCTTCTCAGCTACTTGTTTCTTGGTAGCTGCAGCCTTTTTCCCCACCAAAGGCTTCTTCTGCTTCTTAAGGCCAACAGCCTTCTTTCTTTTCTTCCCTACTACAGGCTTCTTGCCTGGAACCCCCTTCTCATCTGATTTGGCTTCTAGTGCTGCTGCTGCTTTATCCACCTGAAGCTTGTTGCTCTTGGCCTGACAAAGAATGGTGTTCCAGCGCATGGTCTTTGCATATGGGTTTAGCTTCAACAAGATTCTCAGGTTTTTCAGTGGCTTCTTCTTCAGGACTCTGCGGTGAATCTTCTTGCGTGGAGCTCAGAGGGCTCCTTGGATCTCTGGGCTTTTCAAGATTCTGCTAAGGTCTGTATTGAGCATCTTGTGCATGGGAAGGTTGTAGTTACTCTTGAGGGAGGCAGCTCTATGCCAAGTGCCATACAGCTCATCTAACTTGCGGAAAGCACTTTCAGTCCAAATGCAGAAATGGCCCGCATGCCCTCCAGGTGCAAGTTTCAAAATGTTCAGTTTGCTTACATTAAGCAGAGTGATTCCAGGGATGTTTCTGATGGCTTTGATGATACTGTTGTCCTCATTATAGATGATACAAGGTCCTCTGCGCTGGATACGATGATGGTTTCTCATTTTGCCCTGCTAGCCCTCATTCGCTGAGAGGCATAGACCTTTTTTAATATCATTCCAGGCCTTAAGTTTCTTAAGAAGCAAAACAGCCTCCTTGGTTTTCTTGTAGCCTTCAACTTTATCTTCAACCACCAAAGAAAGTTCAGGAACTTCCTCGATATGGTGACCTTTAGATATGACCAATGCTGATAAGGCTGAGGCAGCGAGGACAGAGAAGATGGCATATCGTTTCTGTGTTGTGTTTACTCTGCGGTGCCAATGGTGTCAGGTTTTGGTTGGTGCAAACATGTGGTCCCCACGACACATATTTCCAAAAGCACCCTGGCCAGAATGATGAGTTCCACTACCTTGGGACTCTGGGAATTCGAGCCACAGCTCTGCCGGTACCCCAGGACTCGGCACTGGTTTGATGACCTGCCAATTCACTGACAGCATAGGGCTGTCTATTTTTTTTGCGCAAGTTGGTGGGCATAAAGTTCACAATATCTGCGAATGGGAGCCTTGACCATAGCAGGCAAAGTGACATTTTTTCCAGATGGTTCCCCCTTTTCAGAGTACACAGATATCAGTGGACGAGCACACGCCATGGTGGGGAGAGGAGAAGGCCACACTCCTCTCTACCCAGTGGCTCCCACAGGAAAAGGCTTGGTGTCAGTTTTGGGGTTCATCTTGTTTGGGACTTTGTGTGCTTCTTGGACTTGTGTGAGTTTTTTCTTCTTCCCAATATCAGGGAAGTTTTCTGTTATTAATTCTTCAAACAGGTTTTCTATTCCTTTCTCAGTTTCCTCTTCTTCTGGGATCCCTATTATGCAGATGTTGTTTTGTTTCATGTTGTCCCAAAGTTCCCTTAGGCTCTCCTCCTGTTTTTTAAGTTTCTTTTCTAGTTGCTGCTCTGCTTGGGTATTTTTTCATACCTTGTCTTATAGCTCACTGATGTGGTTCTCCACTTCTTCTAGTCTACTGTTGATGCTTTCTATTGTGTTCTTTATTGCAGCAATGTCATTTTTCATTTCTTCTTGGTTCTTCTTCATTTCTTCTTGGTTCTTACATATATTATTGAATTTGTCTTCCATGCTTTTCAGCGTCCTTATGACCATTGCTCTGAATTCTTTCTCTGACAGATTGCTTGCCTCCATTTCATTTCCTTTCTTTTCCGGTGATTCCTCCTTTTCTTTCATATGGGGGCTGTTTCTTTGTCTCCCCATCTTTGCTCCTCTCAGGGTGTCTGGTTATGTAGTTCTTCCTCCCCTGTGTTGACTTAAAGGCACAAAATACAACATGACAAGACAATGCATAGGGCACCAAACATAAATGTATTCACAATACCAATAACCCCAAAGGTGACCACCAGAAAAAATAGAATTAGGGAGAGAAAAGAGTGCAAAAATTATATTGAGAAAAGGAAAAAAAATGTAAGAGAGAAAAGAAAGAGGAGAAAAAAGAAGGGGGAAAATATATGTATATGGGAATAAAACTCCAAAAACCAACAGCTAATCCAAAAAATGCAAACAACCAACACCCTGAGATGAATGCAAATGACAAACAACAACTAATCCAAAAAATGCAAACAACAAATACCTAAACAACATTCAGATGAATCTGAGGAGTCAGAGCTCTCTCCAGGAGACCTCTGACCTTTCTGTCTAAGGATTGCCTCGCCAGCTGTGTTTAATTTGCCAATTCCGGGTGGGTGTTATTTGATTCAGCTGTTCCTTCTATATCCTCTGGAGAAGGTGTAGGGCCTATCCGCGTATTTGGTGCCACTTTGTCACCCCATAGACAAAATTTTAGGCGCTTGCAGCCTGGGAGGCTGGAGTCTCAGTGTTTGTGGGTTCATAGCTGAGGCAGCTGGTCCCTGGGCATTGTGGTTTTAGGGTCTCGGGAGGTATCCGAGGTCTCCCTGGTTGAAGGTAAGGCTGGGCTTCTGATCACAGCAGCTCTCTCCTTCAAGATGGCACAGTCTCTGTGGCAGAGACAGCCACTCTGTGAGAGATTTCAGCAGTAGTAGAGGCTGCCCAGCCAGGGAGCCGGGTCCACCAGTCCCCAACAGTCCCATGGGATAAAGCTGTCTCTCACTCACAAATATAGACACTCCCCACACGCAGGTCCATGCACTGTCCTTTTGATCTCTCACTCACACACCATCTTGCAGCCTGCTGTTTGCCGCCATCTTGGCTCTCTTGATTTTTTTTGATTACTGCTTCAATTTCATCAGTAGTTATCAGTCTATTCAGATTTTTTGATTCTTCCTGATTGAGTTTTGGAAGATTGTATTTTTCTAGGAATATGTCCATTTTGTCTAGGTTGTCTAGTTCGTTTGAGTAGAGTTGTTTGCAGTATTCTTTTACAATCCTTTGTATTTCTGTGGGGTTGGTTGTTACTTCACCTTTTTCATTTCTGATTTTGTTTATTTGGGCTCTTTCTCTTTGTTTCTTGGTAAGCCTGGCTTGAGGCTCTATAAATGCTGCATCCATTTGCGGCTAGGTTTCAAGGTCTGGAGAAGGGACTGATGCACAAATGAATACACTAGACAAGAAATATAAATTTAGAAGGCATGGGGGAGCCAGGCAGAGACCTTTCTCTCTAGCGGAGAGACTCTCTGAAACCCCTGACCCATCAGCTTTTATTTACTTGAATGCACATTTGCCCTTTAGGAATTCAAACAGGCATATCAATGGTAAAGTTTGGTAAACAAAAGGATTATCAGATTAGGGGACTGCCTTCAGCTATTAGGCCAATAGCAGGGCAATATTATGCTGATTTTCAGCCCTGCTGAATATCAAAGTCCATTAGCCTTCCAGTAGACTTCTCGCATAATTATGCTAAATACTGTTGGTCTTTGCCTCCAGTAAGGTTCATCAATCTTGCTTATCCTTTCAAAGAACCATCCATTCTTGGTTCTATTGATCTTTGGTATTGATTTTCTTTTTTTTTGGGGGGGGGGTCTCAATGTAATTTATTTCCACTCTGATCTTTATTATTTCCTTCTTTCTACTTACTCTGGGCTTTTCTTGTTGCTCTTTTTCTAGTTCTTTAAGTTGTTGGGTTATATAACTTATTACCAGTTTTTCTTGTTTTTTGAGGTAGGCCTGTACTGCTATGATCTTCCCTCTCAGGACTGCTTTCATTGTATTCCTCAAATTTTGGATTGTTTTGGTGTTTCATTTTTTTTCCCCCAGAATGTTTTTTATTTCTTCTTTGCTCTTTTTGTTAACCCATTCATTGTTTAATAGCATGCTACTTATCCTCCTTGTGTTTGACTGATTTTTATTGTAGTTTATATGTAATTTTATGCCATTGTGATCTGAGAAGATGCTTGATATAATTTCAAACTTCTTAAATTTTAGAGACTTACCTTGTGTCCTAATATGTGGTCTATCTTTGAAAATGTAGTCTATAGACCACATTTCAAAGTCTATGATTGTATTGGTGTCGATCTCTCCCTTAATATCTTCCAGAAGTGTGTATTTGGGTGCTCCTGCATTGGTTACATATATGTTTACCAGAGTTATATTCTCTTGTTGTATTGTTGCCTTTATTATTATGAAGTGGCTTTCCTTATCTCTTGTTATGGCCCTAACTTTGAGGTCAATGTTGTCACAGATAAGTATTGCTACCTCAGCTTTTTTTCATTTCCATTTGCCTGAATTTTCCCCATCCCTTCACTTTTAGTCTGTGTGAGTCCTTTGTTCTGAGGTGGGTCCCTTGTAGAAGGCATATATATATGGGTCATGTCTTCTTATCCATCCAGCTACCCTATGTTTTTTGATCGGAACATTTAATCCATTTATGTTTAAGGTTATTATTGATAGGTACTTAGTTGTTGCCATTTTTTAAACCTAATTTCAATTTATCTTTATTGTTGAAAATATTACAGATTTTCCCTTTTCTTCCCACTGACTCCCTTCACCCCACTCCTTCCCCCTGCCCAGGCCTTCCCTGCACTATTGTTGGTTCATGGGCTATATATATGCATATATGCATATAAATTCAGTTGTTGCCATTTTTATTCTTCATGCCTGTGTTTCTTCTTCCCTTTCTATTTCTTCTTTTTACATCAGTCCCTTTAACATTTCTTGCATTCATATCTTGGTGATAATAACTCCCTTATCTTTTCTTATTTGTCCATGAAGCTCCTATTTTCCCCTTCAGTTTTGAATGATAGCCCTGCTGGATAGAGTATTCTTAGATTCAGTCCCTTGCTTTGCATCACTTTGTATACTTCATCCTAGTCCCTTCTGGCCTGATGTGTTTCTGTTGAGAAATCAGTTGCCAGTCTATTGGGAGATCCCTTGTAGATAACTTTCTGTCTCTCTCTGGCAGCCTTTATGATTATTACTTTGCCATTGATATTTGACAATTTGATTATGAGGTATCTTGGTGTTGGTCTTTTTGGGTTCATCTTGTTTGGAGCTCTGTGTGCTTCTTAGACACATGACTTTTTTCTTCTCAAAGTCAGGGAAGTTTTCTGTTATTATTTCTTCAAAAAGGTTTTCTATTCCTTACTCAGCTTCCTCTCTTTCTGGTATTCCTATAAAGCAGATGTTGTTTCATTTCACGTTGTTCCAATATTCTCTTAGACTCTCCTCCTGGTGTTTAATATTTTTTCCAGTTGCTGATCTGCTTGGGTGTTTTTCTACCTTGTCTTCTAACTCGCTGATATGGTCCTCAGCTTCTTGTAGTCAACTGTTGAAACCTTCATTGTGTTCTTTATTGCCACTTTGTCATTCATCATTTCCTCTTGATTCTTACAAATGTTGGTGAATTTCTCATCCAACCTTTTCAGCATCTTTATAACCATTACTCTGAATTCTTTCTCTGACATATTGCTTGCCTGCATTTCATTTATTTTCTTTCCTGGTGATCCTCCTTTTCTTTCAGATTGGGGTTTTTCCTTTGTTTCTCCATTTTTGCTGTTACTTTGTGATTGTTTCTATGTATTGTATAAAACTGCCATAACTCCCAGATTTCTTGAATTTGTCTATGTAGTAGATGTTTTGTGGGACCCAGTAGTTTAGTCTCTCATGTCTTATGGGCTAGATATTCTAGGGATTCCAACTACTTGAGATATTTGGGTTCTCTTGATTAGGTGGGTCCTTAAATGTTATTGTCCTGTTCATGGATGGAGTCTCCTCTCAGGTTGTCTGATTATGTGGCTTGCTCTCTACCCTGTCATGCCAACCGTTGTGAAGGTGCTGACCAAACAGCATAAAATACAACACAAGACACAACACAAAAGGAACAGAACATAAATGTACTCAAGACACTTATAACCCCAATAGAAGTAACCACCAGAGAAAAGAGAATTAGGAGAGAGAAAGGAGAGCAAAAATGATAGTGATAAAAGAGAAAAGAAAAGAAAAAGAGAAAAAAGAATGAAAGAATATGAGGAGACAACACAACAAAACAAACAAATAAACCAAAAGGCGCAAAAAACAAACAACCCAGAAGAAGGGAGGAAGACTCTATAGAGGTAGAACTTAAACACAGAAAATAAGGTTAAGGAATTGGATGAGTAGTGGACCACGGTTTAGTATAGAGGAGGGAGAAAGAGAATGAGTGGATAAGCGCAAAAAATAAAAAATAATAAAATAAATTTAGTTCGCTTCAGTGCACTTTAATGCCCCATGTGGGCTGGTTTAGCACCCTACTCTTCTGTTATGTATGCAAATTCTGGGCTCCCTATTAGGTATTTAGATGCTGACCACTGTCAGGCACTGTCTTTGGTGATCTACCCCTCCTCTGCTTGTGTCTGTCTCCACAGGCCTTGGTTGCAAGCAGGAGGAACCAATTTGCATGCTTTGCCTGTCTGCCAGCTGGCAATCTTAATCACTCAGGTGTCTGTTTATGTCAGAGCTTTAGGTGGGGTTGGTGCTGTTTTGCTATCTGGGGAGCAGATGGGTCTCCATTATGTTCCATTTACTTATATGAGTTTCTATATGCCAGTACCATGCTGTTTGACTACTGTGGCTCTGTAGTGTAGTTTTATATCAGATAGCATGATTTCTCCAACTTTGTTCGTTTTTCTCAAGATCACTGTCGCTATTCAGGGTCTTTTGTGGTTCCATATAAAGTTTGTGAAAATTTATTTTAATTCTATGAAATATACCATTGATATCTTGGTAAGAATTGCATTGACTCTATATATCACTTTGGGTAATATAAAAATTTAATGATGTTAATTCTTCCTATCCATTAACATGATAAATGCTTCCACTTATCTGAATCTTCTTCAATTTCGTTCTTCAGAGTCTTATAAATTTCTGAGTACAGGTTTTTTTCATCCTTGGTTAAATTTATCCCTAGGTATTTTATTCTTTTTGTAGTAACTGTGAATAAGATTGTTTTCATAGTTTCCCTTCTGATAGTTCATTATTTGTGTATAAAATGCAACTGATTTCTGAATATTGATTTTATGTACTGCCACTTTAATGAATTTATTTATCAGTTCTATTTTTTTTGGTGGAATCTTTGGAGTTTTCTGTTTACATTATCAAGCCATCTGCAAATATTGAGAGTTCTTGCTTCCAAATTTAGATGCATTTTATTTCTTCTTCTTGTCTGCTGTGGCTAGGTATTCCAGTACTATGTTGAATAAGAGTGGTGAAGGTGGACATCGCTGTCTTGTTGCTGATCTTAAGTTTTGCCCCTTATGTATGATGTTGGCTGTGGGTTTGTCATATATGGCCTTTATTAAGTTGAGGTATGGTCACTCTTTTCTCCATCGCTGAAAGTTTTTTTTTTTTTATCATAAATGGATGTTGGATTTTATCAAGTGTAATTTCTGTATCTATAGATATGGTCATGTAGTTTTTATCCTTCATTTTATTTATGTGGTGCATCACATTTATTGCTTGTGAATATTGTACCAACCATCCATCCCAGGAATAAATCCAAGTTGTTCATGATGTATGATCTTTTAAATGCATTGCTAGATCAGGTTTGATAATATTTTATTGAGCATTAGCATCTATGTTCATTAGGAATATTGGCCTATAATTTTATTTTTTGTAGTGTCTTTATCTGATTTTGGAATTAGAATAATGCTGGCTTCATAAAATGAGCTAGGGAGTCTTCTCTTCTCTTGCATTGTTTTTGCAATAGTTTGAGAAGAATATTAGTTCTTCTTTGAATATTTGGTAAAATTCACCTGTGAAGCCATCTTGTCCAGAACTTTTGTTTGTTGAGAATTTATTATTATTATTATTACTGCTTCAATTTTACTAATTGTAATCTGTCCATTAAGATTCTTTGTTTCTTCCTGATTCAGTTTTGGAAGGTTGTTTTATTCTAGGAATTTATCCATTTTTTCTAGATTGTCCAATTTGTAGGCATACAATTGTTCATAATATTTTCTTACAATCTTTTGTATTTTGTTGGTGTCAGTGGTTACTTCTCTTCATTTCTGATTTTATTTATTTGGATTCTCTCTTCTCTCTATCATCTGGTTAAAGTTTAGTCAATCTTATTTATCTTTTCAAAAAGCCAGCTCTTAGTTTCATTGATCGATTTTATTTTGTTTTGTTTTTACTTAGTCTCTGTGTCATTTATTTATGTTCTGATTTTTATTATTTCCTTCCTTCTATTCACTTTAGGCTTTGTTTGTTGTTATTTTCAAGTTCCTTAAAGTGTAAATTTAGATTATTTGAGATTTTGTTTGTTTGTTTCTTGAGATAGGCTTATAATGCTATGAATTTCCCTCTTATAACTGCTTTTGCTATGTCCCATAGATTTTGGGTTGTTGTGTTCTCATTTTCATTTGTTGATAAGTATCTTTTAATTTCTTCATTGTTGTCATTGTTAAACCATTCATTGTTTACAAACATTATTTAGCCTCCATGTCTTTGTGTGTTTTTCAGGTTTTTGGTGTGTAATTGATTTCTAGTATCATATCATTATGGTTAGAGAAGATGCTTGATATAATTTCTTAAATTTATTGAGATTGCTTTGTGTTATAACATGTGGTCTAGCCTAGAAACTATTCCATGTGCACTTGAAAGGAATGTGTATTCTGCTACTTTTGGGTTAAGTGCTCTGAATATATCAATTAAATCCATCTAATCTAGTGTGTCACTTAAGGCCACCACTTCCTTGTTGATTATGTCTGGAAGATCTATCCATTGATGTTGATGGGTGTTAAAATTCCCTAATATGATTGTATTACTGTCAATCTGTCCCTTTATGTTCATCAAGGTTTTCTTTATGTATTTAGGTGCTCCCCTATTGGGTGCATAAATGTTTACAAAGGTTATGTTTTGTTTTGGGCTGCTTAATTTATTATGTAGTATCCTTATGTTTTAAAGTCTTGTCAGATATAAGTATTGCTACCCCAGCCTTTTAAAAAAAAACCCGCATGCATGAAATGTCTTTTTCTATCTTTTTACTTTTAGTCTGTGTGTATCTTTCATTCTGGGTGAATCTCTTGAAGACAGCATATATATGGGTCTTGTTTTCTTATCCATTCAGCTACCCTGTGTCTTTTGATTGGAGCATTTAAGCCATTCACATTTAAAGTGATTATTTTTTTAAATATATTTTTATTGATTAAGATATTACATATGTGTCCTTGTCCCCACGTTACCCTCTACCCCCCCCCCACTCATGCCCTCACCCCCCCGCCCCCCGTTGTCCGTGTCCATTGGTTAGGCCTATATGCCTGCATGTAAGTCCTTTGGTTGATCTTTCCCCCTTACCCCCACCCTCCCCTACCTTCCCTCCAAGTCCCGACAGTCCAATCAATGCCTCTCCATCTCTGGATCACTCCTTGTTCATCAGCTTATGTTGTTCATTATATTCCACAAATGAGTGAGATCATGTGGTATTTATCCGCTCTCCAGTTCCATCCATGCTGTGGCAAATGGTAAGAGTTCCTTTTTCTTCTTCCTCTTCTTAAAGAATACCTTTCAGCATTTCATATAATGCTGGTTTGGTGGTGATGAACTCCTTTAGCTTTTTCTTATCTGTGAAGCTCTTTCTCTGACCTTCTATTCTGAATGATAGCTTTGCTGGATAAAGCAATCTTGGTTGCAGGTTCATGCTATTCATCACTTTGAATATTTCTTGCCACTCCCTTCTGGCCTGCATGGTTTCTGTTGAGAAATCAGCTGACAGTCGTATGGGTACTCCCTTGTAGGTAACTGACTGTCTTTCTCTTGCTGCTTTTAAGATTCTCTCTTTGTCTTTTGCTCTTGGCATTTTAATTATGATGTGTCTTGGTGTGGTCCTCTTTGGATTCCTTTTGTTTGGGGTTCTCTGTGCTTCCTGGACTTGGAAGTCTATTTCTTTCACCAGGTGGGGGAAGTTTTCTGTCATTATTTCTTCAAATAGGTTTTCAATATCTTGCCCTCTCTCTTCTTCTGGTACCCCTATAATTCTGATGTTGGTACGCTTGAAGTTGTCCCAGAGGCTCCTTACACTATCTTCATATTTTTGGAATCTCTTTTCTTTTTTCTTTTTCAGTTGGGTATTTTTTGTTTCTTTGTATTTCAAATCTTTGACTTGATTTTTGGGATCCTCTTGTCTGCTGTTGGATCTCCGTATATTATTCTTTATTTCAGTCAGTGTATGCTTAATTTCTAGTTGGTCCTTTTTCATGTCCTCCATGGTCTCACTATACTTATTGAGGGACTCATTAAATTTATCGGCGGTTTCCATAAAATTCTTGAAAAACCTTATAAACGTGGCCTTGAACTCTATATCCAGTCGTTTGCTTTCCTCCATTTCTGCCATTTGTGACCTGTTTCTTTGTCTCCGCATTTTGGCTGCTTCCCTGTGTTGATAGAGTGGCTTTGTGTGCTAGGTGTCCTGTAGGGCCCATTGGCTCAGCCTCCCCAGTTACCTGAGGTGGACACTCTTGGTGCACCCCCTCGTGGGCTTTGTGCACAGTCTTGTTGTAGCTATGTCTTGGTTGTTGTAGGATCACTGGGAGGAATTGACCTCCAGGGCAATTGGCAGCGAGAATCAGCTGTGTCTGCAGTGGGAGAACTTCTGTGCTGGAGACACCCTTCTGGGGCAAGACTTGCTTCAGTGGGGCTTTGGTGCTCACTGAGACTGCACCCTGAATGTGTCCCTTATGGATCTGAGGAGTTGTGATCTTGATGGTTCCCCTCTCACCACTGGGTACAGTGGCTCTTGGATCTAAGGAGGTGCTAATTTAGCCTCTGCCTGAGGTTACACAGCAGGAACTACGAAGAGAACTGCAGATTCCCCTTCCTTTTTTTTGGAGTTTGGAAGTGCCCTGATGATGCTCAGCTGTGTAGCAATGCAAGCTGCTGTGGGGCCTTGGGCCTTCTCTTGGAAGCTCTGGGTCTATCTGGCCAGGCTGTGGTTAGGTAATTACAGGTTGCAAATGGCCGGGGCATTCATATGCAAAAGCCTCTGCCACAGCCTGGGTGGGGCGGTGTCTCAAGAAATCAAAGGGCGGAGAAAGCAGCTATGGCGGAGCCTCAGCCCCGCCCTAAGGAGTCGCGAGTCCCAGTGTCCCGGCAATGGCTGCAAGCACCTCTGAGGGAAAGCCGCTCTCAAGCTCGCCCACTGCCAGACAGTCCAGTTTCTCCCCGTATGAGTCCTGGGTCCCCAGAGACTTCCCGGAACCGGATTTCAGAGCCGTCGGGAGCTTGTGTCTCCCTCCGGATTCAAAAAGACAGCCGCGTCCTCCGGTGCCAGACCCTTTCCGCGCTCGAGCCCCCGTACCTCTGCACTCCACCTCCGCAGCTCCTCCCGCTCGCAGTGTGCTTTTCTTTCCTTCTAGTTGTAGAATTTACACTCAGCCAGCCCTCCTGTAGTTCTGGATGATGTCCACCTTGTGTTTTTGATGCATTTATCGATTGTTGTGGGAAGCAGCAATTTCCCGGTGTTTATCTATGCCTCCATCTTAGTTTCTCCCTAAAGTGATTATTAATAGGTATGTATTTTTGCCATTTTATTATTCTAACTGTGTTTATCTGTTTTCTCCTCCTTCTCCTCCTCCTCTTTCTCCTCCTCCCCTTCTTCTTCCTTCTCTCCTTTATCTTCTTTTTTTTTTTCTTTAAAAAAAATATTTTTATTGATTTCAGTGAGGCAGGGAGAGGGAGAGAGAGAGAGACAGAAACATCAATGATGAGAGAGAATCATTGATCGGCTGCCTCCTGCATGCCCCCTAAAGGGGATTGAGCCTGAAACCTGGGCATGTGCCCTTGACTGGAATTGAACCCAGGACCCTCCAGTCCACAGGCTGACACTCCATCCACTAAGACAAACTGGCCAGGGCCTTTTATCTTCTTTTTAAAGCAGGCACTTTAAAATTTCTTGTAATGCTGGTTTGGTGGTACAAATGTCTTTAGCTTTTTCTTGTCTGGGAAGCTTTTTTCAAGAAAGATTTTTAAAATTGATTTTTAAAGAAAGAGGAAGGGAGAGGGATAGAGAGAAACTTTGATGTAGGAGTGAAAAATCTATCGGCTGCCTCCCGCATGAGGGATTAGATCAGTGATGGCGAACCTATGACACACGTGTCAGAGGTGACACGCGAACTCATTTTTTGGTTGATTTTTTTTTGTTAAATGGCATTTAAATATATAAAATAAATATAAAAAATATAAATCTTTGTTTTACTATGGTTGCAAATATCAAAAAATTTCTATATGTGACACGGCACCAGAGTTAAGTTAGGGTTTTTCAAAATGCTGACACGCTGAGCTCAAAAGGTTCGCCATCACTGGCTTAGAGCCTGAAACCTGGGCATGTGCCCCTACTGGGAATCAAACCAGCAACCTTTCAGTGCATGGGACAACACCCAACCAACTGAGCACACTGGTCAGGGATGGGAAGCTTTTTTATTTCTCCTTCAGTTTTAAAAGCTAGCCTTGCTGAATAAAATAGTCTTGGTTGTAGGGACTGGCTTTTCATCATTTTCAATATTTCATGCCAGTCCCTTCTGGCTTGAAATATTCTGTTGAGACAGTAGCTGACAGTCTTATGGGAGGACCCTTCTAGGTAACTTACTGTTTTTCTCTTGTGGCTTTTAAGATTTTCTTTTTTGTCTTTAACCTTTACCATTTTAATTATGATGTTTCTTGGTGTAGTCCTCTTTGGGGTCATCTTTTTTGGGACCCTCTGCACTTCCTGGATTTGTGTATTTTTTCCTTCACCAGATTAGGGAAGCTTTTGCTCATTATTCTTCAAATAGGTTCTTGATCACTTGCTTTCTCTCTTCGCCTTCTGATAGCCCTATAATGTGGACGTTTTGACACTCCATTTTGTCCCAAAGGTCCCTTACACTATTATTATTTTTAAAAATTATTATTTTTTTTCTTTTTGATGCTCTGATTGGGTGTTTTCTGCTACTTTGTCTTCAAAATCTCTGATTTGACCTTCTGCTTCATCTATCCTATTGTTTATTCCTTCTAGTGTATTCATCATTTCAGATACTGTAGTCTTCACTTCTGAATGGTTCTTTTTTTATGGTTTCTATGCCTTTTTTATGCTGTTGAGCATTCTTATAACCATTACTTTGAACAGTATATTGTATGAATTGTTTTAGCTCTTTTTCTGGAAATTTCTCCTGTCCTGTTATGGGGGCCCGTTTCTTTGTCTTCCCATTTTGGCTACCTCTTTGTGTTTGTTTTTATGTGTTATATAGATCTGCTATGATTCCAAGTGTTTGTGGGGTGTCCTTATGCAGTAGGTGTCCTGTAGGGTCAAGTGGTGCAGTCTCCTTTGATCAACTGATCTGGGTGCTCCAGGAATTTCCCTTGTTCGGGTTATGTAGGCCCTTTTGTTGTAATTGAGTCTTGATTGCTTTCCACCTGTTCATGTGTGGGATCAACTGACCCTCAGGCTGGCTGATTGTGAGGCTCAGCCCCGAGCACGTCATGTGAGCTCTTTTGCAAATACTAATCACAGGAAGCAGAATTTGCCTCAGCAGGTCTTGGTGCCTGCCAAAATCTTCCTTTGGATATGCTGCTTGTGCAGCTTATTCAATCCTGTTCTGGATCTTATCTAAAGCTGGCCACTAGGTTGGTTCTGGGCCTCTTGGGAGGGACTCTGGTGGAGGCCAATGTAAGTTGCTGCCTTTGACTGGCCCTTGGCAACCTGTTTAGAGCTACAAACAATCCACAGTTTGTGGCTACCTCTGCTCAACCTGAATGTGAATGGGAATAACCAAGCTGCACACCAATGCTGGCCTTTACTAGCATTGAGCCTGGGGGCATATCAGCAAAAGTCCAAAGGCACCCTGACAAGATCCTCCTATATCCATCTGTCAGCTGCCTATTAGACTCAGTCATTGAAAGAGCCTCTGGATATGCTCCTCAGCAGGTGTAAGATCCAGAAGGTGTGGTGACAAGGAGTCCAGAGTGTGGGGCAATTGATTCCCCCAGGCTTCTGCTTTAAGGAGGGGTGTGCTCCACCAAAGAAAGATGGCATGTGAGGTATAGGAGAATGACTTAACACAGGTGTTCTGGTTGTCCCTTCAGCTCCCTCTCCAGAGCCACAAAACCCAGACTCTCCTCACTCGGCTCTAGTCTGCTCCGCCTTCCCTCCTTTGGAGCCCAGGGTGAGTGTCTGGAAATGAAATCTTGTGTTTTGGCCCTTTAAGAGGGTGCCTGTGTCTCTAGTGGGCTACCACCGCTCCCTGCTAGACAGAAACCCTGCTGCTTTTTACAGACAGATATTATGTGGGCGTCTCTTCCCGGCTCTGGTGCTTTGTGCTGGGGAGCTCAGCTTGGAGTTTAGACCCCATGCTTCACAAGGGGAACAACCCACAGCTGAGATATCCCTTTGGAACCTCAAAAGCTGCCTAGAGGAACTGGGCATCCCTTTTCATATTTCCATACTTCCTACCACTCTTGATGTGGCTTCTTCTGTAAATCCTTGGTTATAAGATTTCTCTTCAGCTAGTCTTCAGTTGGTTATTCAGGATGATTGTTTTATAACTTAGTTGTAATTCAGGAGGAGATGAGTGTAACTTCCACTTATTCTGCTGCCATCTGGATCCTTGTCTAATTATTGTTTTTATGTAAAAGCAATTTTATATTATACTTTGAGGATCTCATATGGCTCTCTCTAGCTTCAAGCCAGCAATGGCACATCAAATCTTTCTTGTGATTAGAACTTCTAACATTCTCTCCTGCTAACAACTGGAGAAAACGCTGCTTTTAAAGGATTCATGTGGTTAGATTAGGCCCATCTGAATAATCTCCTTGATTAGTAACCTTAATTACATCTTCAAAATCCCTTTTGCCATGCAATGAAACATAATCACATGCATGCATTCTCATCATATTCATAGTCCTGACAATTAGGGTGGGAAATCTTGGGAGAGAATTTTAGGATTTTTGCCTACCATAGTGATATTCAGACTGTTTAATGAACTGGACCTATAAGAATGCATTCAAGCAATAGCACTGGAGCAGGGGCGTGGCAAACACTTGATATTCCAAATGTTACCCTTCACTTGCTGCAGTTTGAAATCGTCTGTGGCATCAGAAATGGAATATCTGGAGTTGCAGCTGTTTACCAACTGGTTTAGAAATATTTTATTATTTTAACAACTGGGTTCCATGTCAGTGCATAGCAGTTGGTTATCTGGCTGGTTAGAGGGTTACAAATCATGGTGTAGTGTGTGAAGTGCTGCCACCTTCTCTGTGTTTTGAGAGGCTGTGGTTAGTCCCAGGTGATGGGGAGAGGACGGGAAGACCACCTGAATTCCTTGCCACTTTGATGGTGTGTAGCAGCTCTGTCCAGCATTTTGTTTTATTTTGTTTAGAAGATTTTTTATTTATTTTTATAGAGAGAGTAAAAGAGAGGGGGAGAGAAACATTGATGTGAGAGTGAAACATCTATTGGCTGCCTCCTGTACGCCCCCTACTGGGGATCAAACCTTTAACCCAGCATGTACCCTGACTAGGAATCAAATGGGCAACCTTTTGGTGCAGAAGAAGATGCCCAATCAACTGAGCCACACCATCCAGGGCCTTGCCAGCACTTTATGCTGCTGGATTTGTTCTGATGAATGCATTCATTTGCATGGCTGTCTTCTGCAGTGCAAAAATCCATTCATCAACTGAGACTAAAAATGTTGCTACACTAAGGGAGACAACAATGCTATGTATTTGGGCTCTTCCCACTACATCCAGCAGATGTGGCTCAGTGGGCAAGTGCTATTTACTTACTCTCAGCATTACAATGATCACTCCCAAACAGCCAAAGAAACTGAGGGTTCTTATTAGCTTGCTGAATGCAGCTCTATCACAGATCATCATAAGCTCCATATTTTAGGGAGACCAATCTCAGGTACAGGAGATACCCCTGTGTGTGAGCTGAGGGTAGGAATATGGCCTAAGGTCAGTTAACTTTGTGGGACTGGTCTGTCTCTCCCAAATGTTGTTTTTATATAGGTGAATTTGATTAAAATGGCATTGGGGCAGCTTCACTTGATGGAATTGGGAGTATACACATCAGGAACAGCAGTGACAAGATGGATCTGTGAATAAAGTGTCACAGAGGAAAATTAGCAGCTTTAGGGGGATTTAAATCACAACTAATTACAAACAACAATAATATACAATATGGCCAGCTTCACCTGCTGATGCTGGCTGGGATCACAGAGCACAGGCCTGCAGTGATCCCTACTTTTCCACATTTTGAGGCTGACTCTATCCACTAGCGCAGTGAAGCCTCTTCTGGCATAGAAATATGAATTGCCATATATCCACTCCATCAACAGTTCTGCATCCTCCACAGAGCATTGAGAAAGAGTTCAACCCTTCAAGGGATTGCTATTACTTGCTATTCTTGAGCCCTGTACTAGAATATACACTGAATTGACTCACGGTGAAGCACATTGACAACTGAATCTCTATTTAGACTCAGCCTGTGATAACTTTTGAAGTAGGAGAGATTTGTCTTTAGTGGCTTCCCTTCCTGTAACCTTTTCTTCATATTAAGACCATCTTAAAAATTGTATTCACTGCTGAAGTATAGATGTGGCAAGTGGAATCAAATCTATTTTCTGATCTTTACCACTTAAACAGATTCAGATATTTTTGGAATCAGGTTGCCCAATATCAGGATTCTATGGGATCCAGTTCCAAATTGTAAAGACACATTACCAGAGGATCCTAAAGAAGCAGGTAGTATCCAGAATGGTTGGCCATGACTCCAGATGTGTGAGATGGTGTAGATCCCATTCAGTCCATCTCCCCACAACTCACCCACCCCTAACGACCAGCTCTCTCCCAAGCCAAGGTATTTTCCTCAGGTACAGTAGTAGCTAGCATCAAAACACAACTTATTATCAGCAAGTGGGGTTATAAGAGAGCTGAAGTAGATAATTTCCACCCTTCCAAGAAAAATGTTGCTGAGCTCAGTGGGAAATACCACAGCTATGTATTATGTGACAAGAAAATATCTCTCTTTTCCACTACCATTAGAAACAATCAGCTGTGAGACACCCAGGGAGAAAATGATAAATGCCTCAGTATGAATATTGCCATCTTTGGCAGGGGTAGTGGGTTAGCATGGTAGATATAGGGTTATAGAAATAAACCCCTAAGACTCTATGCCTCTCCCCCTTACAGAGACAGACTACGAGAGAGCATAGATCAATTCAGAATTCTTGGTCTAATTGTGTTTGAACGAGAGAGAGAGAGAGAGAGAGAGAGAGAGAGAGAGAGAGAGAGAGAGAAAGAGAGAGAAGGATAGGTATAGGAAAAGGAAAAGAAGGAGAAAGAAATTGAACTCTATTCCATTTCAAAAGTACAGATGGACAGAATTTCAGATCAATAAAAAAAATCTTGTGAGTCTATCAGTTCATCTATAGACACCCAGACTCACAGGATATCACTGAGTCAGACATACAGATGCCGAACAGGTACCTGAAAACATGCTCAATATCAGTAATCATTAGAGAAATGCAAACCAAAACAACAATACAATATCACTTCATACTTATCAGAATGACTATTATAAAAAAGATAAGAAGTATTGGCAAAGATGTGGAGAAAAGAGAACCTTTGTGCACTGTTGGTGGGCATGTAAACTTGTACCACAGCTCTGGAAAACAATATGGAAGTTCCTAAAAACATTAAAAGTGGAACTCCCATATGATCCATATGTACTTCTGGAGTACATATCCAAAGGAAATGAAGTCACTATCTTGAAGTGATACCTGTGCCCCATGCAGCATTATTCACAGTAGTCAAGATATGGAAACAAACTAAGTATCCATTGATGGATGAATGGATAATGAAAATGTATATATACACTGAATGGCCAGATTATTATGACTACCTGACATTTGTAGGCAAATTAGCTATAATTTCACACTGAAGTTGCTAAAGGCCAGACTATTATAAACGTCTGAATAGCACAACATACCTAAGTATCGTTGCTGATCAAGTTCATCCTATCATGTTGATAGCATAACCCAATGGAGGTGGCTTCTTCTAACAAGATAATGTGCCATGCCACGGTGCTCGTATTGTTCAGGAGTGGTTTCAAGAACACGAGGGAGACTTTACCTTGCTTAGGTGGCCCCCACAATCACCAGATCTCAATCTAACTGAGCATTTATGGGACAAAGTTAAAAAAGTCATCAGGCAGCTGGTTCCACAACCATCAAATATCACAGAATTGGACAGTGCTATTCATCAGGCATGGTGTCAGATTCCTCACACCACCTTTCAACATCTTGTGGAGTCAATGCCAAGAAGAATCGCTGCAGTATTGAAGGCAAAAGATGGCCCAATGAAGTACATATGGGGTGGTCATAATAATCTGGCCACTTAGTGTGTGTGTGTGTGTGTGTGTGTGTGTGTGTGTGTGTGTGTATATATATATATATATATATATATATATATATATATATATATATTATTCAGCCATGAGAAAGAAGGAAATTCTACCATTTGTGATAACATGGATGAATCTAACTGTAGGGGATTATGCTAAGTGAAATAGTCAGACAGAGAAAGAACAATATGTATGATCCCAGTTATATGTGGAGTCTAAAAAAGCCAAGCTCATAGAAACAGAGTAGAGTGGTGATTGCCACGGAGTGAAGGTTCAAACTTCTAAATAGAAAATGAATAAATTCTGGGGATCTAATGCATGGTGAATATAGTTAACAATATTGTATTGCATACTTGAAGATTACTAAGAGGGTATATCTTAAATGTTCATCACAAAAAAGGTAATTTACATGAGAAGATAAATGTGTTAGCTAACCTTATGGTAATAATTTCACAATATATACATATATCAAATTATCACATTATATACTTTAAACTTGGAGTGGTTTCAAGAACAATATTATACAGTTATATGTCACAACAACGGGGATATATTCTGATAAATATGTCATGAGGTGATTTTGTCATGTTGCAAACACCATAGATAGCACTTACACAAACCTAGATGGTCTAGCTCTAGCCCCATGGTCGGCAAACTGTGGCTCGCTAGCCACATGCGGCTCTTTGGCCCCTTAGGGCTCTTCCTAAGCCTTAGGAGTACCCTAATTAAGTTAATAACAATGTACCTACCTATATAGTTTAAGTTTAAAAAATTTGGCTCTCAAAAGAAATTTCAATCATTGTACTGTTGATATTTGGCTCTGTTGACTAATGAGTTTGCCCACCACTGGTCTAGCCTATTACACTTAGGCCAAATGATATAATCTATTGCTTGCTCTTAAGCTACAAACCTTTACAACATCTTATTTAATACTGTAGGCAATTGTAACACAATGATAAGTACTTGTATATGTGAACATATCTAAACATAGAAAAAATACAGTAAGAATCCTATATAATAAAGTGGTAATATGCAAATTGACCATCACAACCTTGCAAAAGATCGCCGCCCCCATGTGGTCACAAGATGGCCACTACAAGATGGCCAGCCTGGGAGGGCAGTTGGGGGCGATCGGGCCAGCAGGGGAGGGCAGTTGGGGGTGATCAGGCCGGCAGGGAAGCAGTTAGGCACCGATCTGGCTGGCAGGGGAGTTGTTAGGGGGTGATAAGGCTTGCAGGCAGAAGCCGTTAGGAGCAATCAGGCAGGCAAGGAGGCGAGCAGTTGGGAGCCAGCAGTCCTGGATTGTGAGAGGGATGTCTGACTGCCGGTTTAGGTCCAATTCCACGGGGACATCCCTGAAGGGTCCCAGATTGGAGATGGTGCAGACTGGGGTGAGGGTGTCCCTCAGCACGAATTTCATGCACCAGGCCTCTAGTATGCTATAAAAGTTTAAAAAAAAGGATACATCTGTATAGGGCACTTATGATGAATGGAGCTTGAAGGACTGGAAGCTGCTCTGGGTGAGTGAGTGGTGAGTGAATGTGAAGGCCTAGGACATTACTGTACATCAAGCCCTCCCCCTGAATCCTTCCTACAGGGTCAGAAATAGAACATCAAAGCTGCAAATGCTGCTTCATGAACTCTGTGAGCTGGATGAACATTAACAGGAATCATTATGTGGGATAGATTGATTGGAAATATCTTAGAGAAATTGACTGGGAAGTTGTGGATCACAACAGTAGTGACTGCAGGAGGTAATGAAAGGTGGCCCGAGGATCAGTAGGAAGAAGAAACCAAGGTTACTCAAGAATCTTCTAGAAACCTCCGAGGAACTTAGCGAGACCTTCAAGGATCTTAGTGAGAATGCAAAAAAAAAAAAAAAAAAAAAAAAAGAAAGAAAAAGAAAAGGACCAGTCAGAAATTAAGCATATACTGACTAAAATAAAGAATAATATTCAGGGATTCAAAAGTAGACTAGAGGATCCCAAGAATCAAGTCAATGATTTCAAATATGAGAAAGCAGAACAAACAAACAAACAAAAAACACCCAACCAGAAGTGCAAAAAGAAAAAAGAATCCAAAAATATGAGGATAGTGTAAGGGACCTCTGGGACAAATTCAAGCATACCAACATCCAAATTATGGGGGTGTCAAAAGAAGAGAGCAAGATATTGAAAACCTATTTGAAGAAATAATGACAGAAAGCTTCCCCTACCTGGTGAAAGAAATAGACTTGCAAGTCCAGGAAGTGCAGAGAACCCCAAACAAGAGGAATCCAAAGAGGACCACACCAAGACACATCATAATTAAAATGCCAAGGGCAAAAGTCAAAGAGAAAATCTTGAAAGCAGCAAGAAAAAAAACCAGTTAGTTACCTATAAGGGAGTACCCATATGACTGTCAGCTGATTTCTCAACAGGAACTATGCAGGCCAGAAGGGAGTGGCAAAAAATATTCAAAGTGATGAATAGCAAGAATCTACAACCAAGAATACTCTACCCAGTAAAACCATCATTTAGAATCGAAGGTCAGATAAAGAGCTTCACAGACAAGAAAAAGCTAAAGGAGTTCATCACCACCAAACTAGTATTATATGAAATGCTGAAGGGTATTCTTGAAGAAGGAGGAGGAGAAGAAGAAGAAGAAGAAGAAGAAGAAGAAGAAGGAGGAGGAGAAGGAGAAGAAGAAGAAGAAAAGGGTAAAGTTAAAAAATAAACAAAAAAGTGACAACAAATACATATCTATCAACAAGTGAATCTAAAAATAAAATGAATAAAAAATTCGATGAACGTAATAAACTGGTGACTGGAATAGAATCAGGGGCATAGAAATGGAACAGATTGATGATTCTCAGAGGGAAGGGTGTGTGGGGGTGCGGGAAGAGGTTAGACAAAGATCTTATATACACCCTGACCGGTTTGGCTCAGTGGATATAGCGTCGGCCTACGGACTGAAGGGTCCCAGGTTCGATTCCAGTCAAGGGAATGTACCTTGGTTGCTGGCACATCCCCAGCAGGGGGTGCGCAGGAGGCAGCTGATCGATGTTTCTCTCTCATTGATGTTTCTAACTCTATCCCTCTCTCTTCCTCTCTGTAAAAAGTCAATAAAATATATTATAAAAAAAAGATCTTATATGCATGTATGCAGTACCTTTGGACACAGACAATAGGGTGGCAAAGACCTGTGGTGGGGTGGGAACCTGGTGGTGGGGAGCTGTGGGGGGAAAAAAGAGGGACATCTGTAATAATCTCAACAATAGTTTTTTTTTTTTTAAGAAGGTGTTTAACATGGAGAGGGTATAGAACTGAGGACTCAAATAGTTTGACTTTGGAAATTTGTTTTTGGTTTCATTCACACTATCTGGCACACAGGTTCTCTCTGGCATTGCATTGATGGAAGAAATAAAACTTTTCTATGTTTAACCTATGACAACCAGAATATATTTTTATTTTTATTTATTTTTTTAAAATATATTTTATTGATATTTTATAGAGAGGAAGGGAGAGAGATAGAAAGTTAGAAACATCGATGAGAGAGAAACATCGATCAGCTGCCTCCTGCACATCTCCCACTGGGGATATGCCCGCAACCCAGGTACATGCCCTTGACCGGAATCGAACCTGGGACCTTTCAGTCCGCAGGCCAACGCTCTATCGACTGAGCCAAACCGGTTTCGGCCAGAATATATTTTTAAAGTACAGGGACAGGCTGGATCCATACTGTCACAGAAAGCTTTTACTGAAGTATCAGTGGCACTTAATACCTGTTAAAGTAGCTCCTGTGGAATTGTGTCATTGTCCTCAACAAAGAATTTACAGCAATGAACTCTGAAGACCATGGGCTACATTTGGGAGGACTAACTGCAGTGCCCTCTGTAGTGCTGGAGACACAGGTTCCTCTGTGCTGAAACAGCTCAGTGGATGACTGATGGAGATGTGATCTGTGCACTCATAACTGAGGTGCTGCGAGTAAGAGGGGATCTATTGCCAAACCCCACAAATATTTCTCCTGTCAGAGAAAAAGATGTTCTTCCTGAACCCACATATCCTTCCATTTCTTATAGGAAATTCATTTGCATTATAATCCTATGGAACCACCATCTTTTTTGTGGTCCATTGTTGACCAAAATGTTGTTATAGGCCTCATGACTAGATGTCAAGTGTAGCTCAATAAAGTTCGGAAGTGGGGAGAAGACCATGCATTCCAATCCCTTCAATTTTTGGATAAAGACACTGAGGCTCCCAAAGGAAAAGTTACTCAAAGTCACACAGTTATAATTGACAGAAACAGGACTAGAATCCTTGATCTTCTAATTCTTAATATATTTCACTATATTCCTGTGCCTTCTCCCCCAACTAAGCACCTAAGATCTTAACTGTCCTAGTAGATAATTTTATATCCTGATTTTTACAACTCTCCTATTAAAGAAATGCTACAAATCCATCTAGAAGAATGTATTTCACTAGAGGCCCAGTGCACGGATTCATACACTGGTGGGGTCCCTTGGCCTGGCCTGTGCCCTCTTGTAATCCAGGACCCTTCAGGGGATGTCAGACTGCTGGTTTCGGCCCAATCCCCATACACCAGGCCAAGGGACCCCACCAGTGCACAAATCTGTGCACCGGGACTCTAATATGCATATAAGGTCTTTGGTTAATCTCTTCCCACTCTTCCCCCTTCCCCTCTTCCCCCTGAGATTCATCAGAATATTCCATGTTTCCATGCCTGTGTGTTGAGCATCTGCCCCCTGGTGGTCAGTACGTGTCATAGCTACTGGTCGAAAGGTTGAACGGTCGAATGGTGGAACGGTCGCTTAAGCTTTTATATATATATATATATATATATATATATATATATATATATATATATATATATATATTGCCATTTGTGATTAGGAAGTTCTTCCATACATATAACTCAAATATTTCCTGCAACATGAATCCATTCCTCTTTCGTCTGTTCTTAATGGAAATGGATCACAGATGTTCACTATCACCAATAATATTTATGAAATATGTGTGTAAATATGTGTGCCTGTACAGGCATACCTTGGAGATATTGTAGGTTTGGTTCCAGACCACTGCAATAAAGTGAATATTTCAATAAAGCAATCATAATCTTTTTGCTGGTGGAGGGTCCTGTCTCCAATTTCTAAAAGAGTGCAACATCTGTGAAGCACAATAAAACGAGGTAGGCCTGTAGACACATTCACACACACACACACACACACACACACACACAACCAAAAATTAAGCTTCTTTTCCATAGGTTAAATGACTCCTCAGTGGTAAACCAAGTCAGAAAAATAGCACCTATGAAGGAATATAAGACTTGGGTCTTTTTATTCTGTCCCTTTAATGCTACAGCAAAACCTTGAGCACGAGATGAACCCATGGGGGTGATTTAGCATCTTAATATTAACTAAATATCCAAATTCGGTGATATTTAACTAAATAGGACCTCTGATAGTTAGAACTTCTTTTCTGGATATTTACTTTGGCATCACAAAACAAGATGGCCCAGACTGATCACATATCCTATACCTTTGCCATTTCTAGTTTAGAGTACTAAATATTGCTGATCCAAATGGTATGTGATGGTGAAAAAATATTCAGCTATGGACTCTACTTAAGAGCATCTCACAGTGAAGTACAGTTATTCATATATCTTTGATAAAAAAAACATAGCCACTCTGTCTGAGAAGGTTGTCCTAGTCAGCGGAATGCTCAGTTTTGGGAGGAAGATGATTGCAGTGAAGAGAGATAAGGCCCTGTTTCCTAGAGAACTGGATCAGCTCAATCTCCTCTGGAGATTAGTAGGGTGACAGGTAGTAACTAAATTGTACTCAGACTTCCTGAGCTCTCCTTACTAAGATAAGAAAACAGATTCAGATATTTAAAAATATTTTTATCAGGTAACCAAAAAACCTTATTAAGTAGAACATCTTTTAGATTTCTGAGATTCAATGGACTGAGAGTCCAAACTGAGTTGTCTTGGAAAGAAATAATTCAATCTAACAACTAGGAAAGCTAATGTAAAATAAGTGAAGCATACAGATTGCCAATGTGACCCCTCCCCTGAAACCATCCTAGTAAAGGTAACCACCCTTGCAAAACAAAGCTACTCACGGCAATAAGCTGGTAAGAGTTGTTCATCATGGCTATCAGCATGTTCAGTAGCACTACCAGGGAGATGACATTGTATGTCCCAAACATGGTAGCTCCCACAAACTCTGTGAACTCATGTCTGGCTTTCACATTGGTGACATAGAGATTTAAAAGTCCGAATACAGACCAGAAAAGTGACTGAAGGGTTTCAAAGAGCCTAAAGAGAGAAAAGAACAGGTTAGTTAATTCTTTAGGAAGAGCAAGATGAGAGAAAATGTGGGATGATCTGCTAATAAGGGGGCTGCCATATTTGCATCCAAACAGGTAGACTGATGATCTCACATATTTTGGTCTCTTCCCCAACTCAAACCAGCTAGATCAGTTTGTTTGTTTGTTCTCACTTCTACTTCTTTTTTTTAAAAAATATATTTTATTGATTTTTTACAGAGAGGAAGGGAGAGAGATAGAGAGTTAGAAACATCGATGAGAGAGAAACATCGATCAGCCGCCTCCTGCACATCTCCCACTGGGGATGTGCCCGCAACCCAGGAACATGCCCTTGACCAGAATCGAACCTGGGACCCTTCAGTCTGCAGGCCGACGCTCTATCCACTGAGCCAAACCGGTTTTGGTGTCACTTCTACTTCTTATGCTTTGTCTTTCCACCTATAATACCATCTCCCTCTTCTTAGTCTCCATAGAACCTATAGTACTGCAAGACTTATTTCAAGGGCTGAAGACTTCCTCCACCAAACTTTCTCATCTTCAGACCATATGACTTACCATCAGTTGAATTACATAGAGGGAGAAATACAGTGGCAGTTGCATTATGGTGCTTGGATTATATTGTTGTGGATTAAAATGTCAGCTCTGACATTTGCTAGCTGAGTGAACATGAGCACTTATCATTTGTAATACTTCTATTGTGGTTCCCATAGCTCCCAGGATGGTGCTCAACTCAGTTGAGAAGCTTACAGATTTTTGAATTAATACTTTATATGGGTTATTTTTAATGGTATATCCTATATAATAAAGAAGTAATATACAAATTGACCATCATGCCCTCACAAGATGGCGGCGCCCACAGTGGGGGTGGGCCTGGCCACTCCGCGGGCCTGCCACCAGAGTTACCTCTGCCCTGCTGGGGGCTTTGGGTCCTCCTGCACCCCCCACTGACTGACAGCTCGCCCAGGCTCCTCCAACCAGCTGCCCATCCCTCTCTTCCTCCCTCCCCCAAAGCTGAAGCCTGACTGTGGTGTCCAACAAATTGGAAGTTATAACTCATGTCATTGAGAGTATCCTCCATTCTTCAGCCAGGGCTGCCTGCTCCACATGCCTGCCACCAGAGTCCCCTCAGCCCCGAGTCCCCTCACCCCTGCCAGGGGCCTTGGGTCCTCCTGCACCCCCACTGACTGAGGCTCAGGCAAGCAGGGCCGGCCTAGGTGCAGGCAAGCCTCGGATGGTGGCTGCCCACCCGCCCAGGGCTGGCCTGAGCTCAGGTAACCAGGGCCCGCCGAGGCTTGTGCTACTGGCAGTGGCAGCAGCAGAGGTGTGATGGGGGTGTTGCCTTTCCCTAATTGCTGGGTCGCCTCCTGCCCCTGAGGGATCCCAGACTGTGAGAGGGGGCAGGCCGGGCTGAGGGACTCCCCCCACCCCCCGCACTCCAGTGCTTGAATTTTCATGCACTGGGCCTCTAGTTAACTAATAATTATTGAGTACTATAAAAGCACACTAAGCACTTTTACACACATTATCATTATGATCCTTATAAAAACTTTGTTACTGCTGAGGAAACAGAGGTTCAGAGATTGAATGACTTGCTCATGGTCACCCAGCTATAAGTGTTTATTAACTATTTGATTTTGGAAAAGTTACATAGCCACTTTAAACTCCAAGTTTCCTGATCTCTAAAATAGTTATTGATAGGATAAATACCAATTGTTAACATTTGTTGTGCTCTTACTATACGGCAGGCACTGTGGGGTTTTCACTGTATTATAATATTTGATTCTCAGAATAACCCTATGAAGTAGATACTATTTTTTTTTTCAAATGAGAAGCTGAGGTACAGAGTGGTCACACAGGCAGGAAGAGGTAGGATTTGCACCCAGTTCTTCTGACTCTGGAGCCCACACACTTAACCACCTTACTCTATCGTATAAGATACTGCACTCAACACAGTGTCTGGGGTATGGTTAGCATAAAAAAGGCAGTTATTCTAATTGTTTGCTATGAACTTCTTGAGGATAAGGATGCCATCTTATTCATTGTGCTCATTGCTTGGCACATAGCAGTTTGCTGAATAAATGTTGAATAACTATACAAGATGACAGGAGATGAAAATAACTAAAGAAAGTACAAACAAATGGCACCACCCTGTGATGATCGTATTTAGAAGGCTATGAACTGAAATTAGGGGAGAAAACTGAAGACAATCAATAAGGACCTTTAGTATCTGGACAGGAAAAAAAGAAAAGCCTTTGAGGGGACTAAGTTTTTATCCACATACATAATATGGGAAAATATGGACTGAATGTTAGGTAGAGAAATCAACATTGATTAGAAATAGCCATAAATGAATGGTGATAGTCTACAAGGAGGTTGTAAATGACCTGCTAAGTCACAGCTCTGTGCTATTTAGCTATAAATGCATTTAAAAAATATATATTTTATTGATTTCAGAGAGGGAGGGAGAGAGAGAGAGATAGAAACATTAATGGGAAAGAGAGTCATTGATCAGCTGTCTCTTGATGCCCCCTACTGGGGATCGAGCCTGCAACCTGGGCATGTGCCCTTGACTGGAATCGAATCTGGGATCCTTCAATCTGCAGGCCGACACTCTATCCACTGAGCCAAACCAGCTAGGGCTGCATTTGTTATTATTGTAGTTTTACACAACAAATTTTACATGGTTTACAAAACCAGTCTTATACCTGCATACGTGAATAAAGCAGAGTGGAGCATGTATGCCTAAATTGAAATCCTGACTCTGCCACTGATCATCTATGTGACTGGGAGCAGCCTGCTTAACTTCTTTGTGCCCTAATTTCTCCATTTGTAAAATAGTTAATGATAATAGCTACCTGATAGCATGGTTGTAAAGATTATATGAGTTAATTCATGTAAAGCTCATTTTGTTATAGTGCCTGGACCTCACACTCAGTAAATATTATTTTTATGAGTATTACTAATCATCAACCCAAATACAGCTTTGTTGTTGTTTTGCTTTTATTGTCCTTATAGATTGTCATTCATTTGCATATCTAGTTACATAATTGAAATCAGAGTGTATATAAATTTTGTGGTTTTAAAAATTGTAGATTTTTGTATATATATATATGTGTATATATATATATATATATATATATATATATATATATATATATATATATATATATATACATATATATTCTTCAAAGGTAACATTTCAATAGCTGCCCAATATTCTATCTAGCAAATACCAAGCTGGTCTGAGAGTGTTATCAATGCTTTTGATGAGTATAGATGCTAAGCTTCTTAGATTTTCAGATTATACAAGACTGGGGATGTTAGCTAATAGATTGAGTGACAGGATAAAGTTTCAAAAACATTTTAACAGCCTGAAACAATGTGCTAGAACTAATGAGATGGCATTTAATAGGGATCAATGTAGAGCTTTGCTCTCAGGCCAAGTGCCCAAGTACAAAATGAGGGAGATTGGAGAAAGGCCAAGGGTTTTTGCTGATAGCAAGTTCGAAGTTGATCAGCAGAACGAAAGAGCTGGCCAGTTACTTCAACCATATGGGGGGAGGGTAAAACAGAAGTAGATCTTCTAGAATTAAAGATAGGATTGCTATTGGACTTCATTCTTTTCACTCAGTTATTTAACGGGCATGTTGAACACCTTTATGTCTTAGTTTCTTCTATGATATGTACAAAGCTTACCAAGCTGGGGATCTCAGTATGGTGAGAGACAATAAATTACTAAAATACAGCAGATTATTTATTATACTGGAGATGTAGTTAGAAGGCCATGGAAAAGACAGAAGGAGACTGTTACTGAGGGCAAAGTCAGAGTAAGAAAAGACTTAAAGAGCAGGTGATGCTTTGGCAGAGACTTATAGGATGGTTACAAGTTTTCCAGGCTGAGGATGGGCATTTTAGGCAGAAGGAATGGTATGTTATGTGTGAAGACTATAGGGCTGAGATGCTCCCCTGTAGTTGGAAAAGAGCAAGAAAGATGTTGACTATGAAGGATAGGAGTAAGAGGGTGGAGAGGTAGAGTCCAGATAACTAAATCCTGTGTGCTATGGTAAAGAGGTGGATTTTACACTGGAGAATACTCAGCTACCTGATGAGCATTAAGCCAGGGGGATGACAGGATAACCCTGGTATTTAGAAAGAAACCTGCATGTGGCAGGTGGAAAGTTATTTGGAGAAGAGATAAGACTTAAGGCTGGCACATGGAACATTTTCTAGGATAAACTCACATGTTAGGACACAAAACAAGTCTTAATAAATTTAAGAAGATGGAAATCATATCAAGCATATTCTCTGACCATAGTGGCATGAAACTAGAAATCAATCACAAGAAAACAAAACAAAACAAAAAACACACAAAGACATATAAGCATAACCAATGGACACAGACACCAGGGGGGTGAGGGCATGAGTGGGGGATGGGGGGCAATGAGGGAATAAGAACACATATGTAATACCTTAATCAATAAAAAAAAGGAAAACACAAAGAAATGGAGGCTAAGTAACATTACTAAACACTGAATGACTTAAAAACGAGATCAAGGAAGAAATCAAAATATAACTTGAAACAAATGAAAATGAAGATACAACAACCCCAAATCAATGGGGCACAACAAAAATAGTCCTACAAATGAAATTCATAGGACTACAGGCCTAAAATCAGAAATAAGAAGAATCTAAAATAAACAATCTAAGTTTACACTTAAAAGTACTATGAAATTAACAGCAACAAAAAAGGCCATAATGTCTAGATTCTAGAAGAAATAAAAATCAGAGCAGAAATAAACAAAATAGAGTCTAAAAAATATGAAAGGTAAGTGAAACCAAGTGCTGGTTCTTTGAAAAGATAAACAAGATTAATAAGCCTTTAACAGACTCATCAAGAAAAAAAAGAGAGAGGAACCAAATAAATAAAATTGGAAATTAAAGAGGAGAAGTAACAACTGACTCCACAGAAATAAAAAAGGATTGTAAGAAAGAATTATAAATAATTATATGCCAACAAATTGGACAATCTGGACAAAATGGATAAATTCCTAGAATAAAACAATCTTCTAAAACCGAATCAGGAAGAATCAGATAATCTGAATAGACAGACTACAACTAATGAAATTAAAGCAGTAATAAAACAAAAACTTTCAACAAACAAAAGTTCTGGATTGGACAGCTTCACAGGTGAATTGTACCAAACATTCAAAGAAGAACTAATACCGATCCTTCTCAAATTACTCCCAAAATTCAAGAGGAGGCAAGACTCCCAAGCTCACTTCATGAGGCCAGTAGTATCCTAAATGTAAAACCAGATAAAGACACTACAAAGAAAGAAAATTATAGGCCAATATCTCTGATGAACATAATGCTGAAACCCTCAACAAAATATTAGCGAACTGGATCCAGCAATACATTAAAAAGATCATACATCATGATCAACTTGGATTTATTCCTGGGATGCAAGGTTGGTACAATATCCACAAATCAATAAACATGATACACCACGTAAACAAAATGAAAGATAAAAACCTCATGCTCATACCAATATATTCAGAAATAGCATTTAATAAAATCCAGCACCCAATTATGATAAACACTCTCAGAAAAGTGGGAATAGAGGCAACATGCCTCAACATAATAAAGGCCATATATGACAAACTCACAGCCAGCATCATACTCAATGGGCAAAATCTAAAAGCGTTTTTCTTATGATTGGTAACAAGTAAGGGATGCATGCTTTCACCACTCTTACTCAACATAGTCCTATCTACAGTGATCAGACAAGAAGAAAAAATAAAAGGCATGCAAATTGAAAAGGAAAAGGTAAAACTGTCATTATTTTCATATGACATGATACTGTATATTGAGAACCCTAAAGGTTCCACCAAAATTACTAGACCTGATAAATGAATTCAGTAAAGTAGCAGGATACAAAATCAATATCTAGAAATCAGTTGTATTTTATACACCAACTAGAGGCCTGGTGCATGAAATTCGTACATGGGCAGAGGTATCCCTCAGCCTGGCCTGCACCCTATCCAATCTGGGACCCCTTGGGAGATGTTCAACTGCCGGACATCCTTCTCACAATCTGGAACTGCTGGCTCCCAATTGCTTGCCTGCCTGCCAATTGCCCCTAACTGCTTCTGCCTGCCAGCCTGATCACCCCCTAACCACTCCCCTGCCAGCCTGATTAAAGCCTAACTGCTCCCTTGCAGGCCCGGTTGCCCCCAACTGCCCTCCCCTGCTAGCCCGGTCTCTTCCAACTGCCCTCCCCTGCAGGCCTGGTCCCCCCCAGCTGCCCTTCCCTGCTGGCCATCTTGTGGTTGTGGGCACCTCCATCTTTGAGGGCGTGACAGTCAATTAGCATATTCTCTCCTTATTGCCTGTGGGTGCCGCCACCTTTGAAGGTGGGGCAGTCAATTAGCATATTCCCTCCCTATTGGCTGTGGGCGCCGCCATCTTTGTGATGGTGTGAGGGTCAATTAGCATATTCCATCTTTATTAGATAGGATAATGAACTATTATAAAAAAAAAAACTAAGAAAACAATTCCATTTACAATTGCATCAAAATAAATAAATTACCTAGGAATAATTTTAACTAAGGAGGTAAAAGATCTATACTCAGAAAATTATAAAACACTGAAGAAAGAAATTAAAGAAGATACAAACAAATGAAAGTATATTCCATGTCCATAGATAGGAAGAATTCACATAATTAAAATATCCATATTTCCCAAAGAAGTCTATAGATTCCACACAATTCTTATCAAGATACTAATGGCGTATTTCACAGAACTAGAACAAATATTCCAAAAATTTATATGAAATCACAAAAGTCCCTGAATAGGCATAGTAATCTTGACAAATAATAACAAGGTTGGAGGACTCACATTGCCTAATATCAAGCTGTACTACACGGCCATAGAAATCTAAACAGCATAGTACTGTCATAAAAAAAGACATTAAGATCAGTGGAACAGAATAGAGAGCCCAGAAATAAACCCACACCTTTATGGTCAATTAATAGTTTACAAAGGATGCAAAACATACAATAGGGTAAAGATAGCCTATTCAATAAATGATGTTGGGAAAACTGATCAGATACATGCAAAAAAATGAAACTAGACTATCTTCTTACATGATACACAAGAATAAACTAAAAATGGATTAAAGACTTACATATAAGACTTGAAATCATAAAAATCCTTGACGAAAACTCTGACATTTCTCTTAGCCCAAGGATATACATAAAAAACCAAGAGAAACAAAATAAAAAATAAAAAATGGGACTATATCAAACTAAAAAGTTTTGCACAGCAAAGGAAACCATCAACAAAATGAAAAGACAATCCATTAAATAGAAAAACATATTTACCAATGATACATCTTATAAGGGGTTATGCCCACTTCTCCCAAGAGGACATACCAATGGCCAATAGACATATGCAAAGATGTTCAACGTCACTAATTTACAGAGAGCTGCAAATTAAAACCATAATGAGATATTAACTAGCACCTGTCAGAATGGCTATCATTAATAAATCAACAAACAACAAGTGTTGGCCAGGATGTGGAGAAAAGGGAACCCTCGTGCACTGTTGGTTGGAATGTAGATTGGTGCAGCCACTAAGGAAAACAGTATAGAGGTTCTTCAAAAAATTAAAAATGTCCACTGCCTTATGACCTAGTGATTCCACTTCTGGGAACTTTTCCGAAGAAACCCAAAACACTAGAACTGATAAATTTGGAAGAATATATGCAACCCTATGTTCATTGCAGCATTATTTACAATAGCCAAGATTTGGATGCAGCCTAAGTGCCCATCAGTAGATGAGTGGATAATAAAGCTGTGGTACAGTAATGCAATGAAATATTACTCGGCTGTAAAAAAAGAAGGAAATCCTTACCCTTTGTAACAGCATGGATGGACATGGAGAGTTTTATGCTAAATGAAATAAGCCAGTCACAAGTACCATATGATTTCACTTATATGTAGAATCTAATGAACAAAATAGAAACAGATTCATAGGTACAGAGAACAGATGGAGAGGGGTTGGAGGGCTGGGTGAAAAGGTGAAGTGATTAACACCCTCCACCCCAAAAAGAAATTCTAGACACAGATTACAGTATTGTGATTGCCAGATGGATAGGGTCATGAGGCAAGGTAAAAGAGGGTAAAGGAAGGAATAAATGGTCATGGAAGGAGACTTGACTTTGAGTGATGAACACATAATATAATATAAAGATGATGTATTATAGAATTGTACACTTGAAACCTTATAATTGCATTAACCAATGTCACCTCAATAAATTCAATATTTTTTTTGAAAGGAAAGACTTAAATCTGGGAGACAAGTTAAGCATGCAGCAGTTCTTGGAACATAATTTAGACCTGAATAAAGACACCAAGACAGTGGTGTGTGTGTATGTGTGTGTGTGTGTGTGTGTGTGTGTGTGTGTGTGTGTGTGTGTCTAGAGGATGAAGTCAAGAAATATTTAGGAAATAGAACTAACAGGGCTGAGTGAAAGACTAGATGTGTTGCATGAGAGAGAGGGTGAGAGTCCCAGATGATGCCTAGGATTCTGGTTGGTGTTACTTAATAAGGTGATGAATTAAAGTGAAAATAGGTTTGGGATGGGGATATGGAGATAAGGCATTTACCTGTGGATATTTTGTGTTTGAGAGGCCTGTGACACAGCCAGGTGTATTCAAGAGGCATTTGGAGATAAGGGCTTGGGTCTCAGAAAGAGACACAAGACCAGAAAGTTAGCTTCTTACCACCTCCACCCTTTTTCTCTCACAAGTCCTGTTCAATCAGAATGGTGATGCCTTCCCAGTTGCTTCTCTTGACAGTAGATGAAGGCCAAGCACTCCCAGTATGGAATTCTGAACTAAAACCACCAATAGTACTGTCATGTGGTTGTAAGCAAGGACAATAAAGTCCCCTTGAATTATGTGCCAAGGGGAAAAAAAAAGATTTTTCCTTCTTTTAAGCCAAAGAATAGCAATGGCATCTGTAGAATCAGAAGAAAAAGGATGACAATAAGCGTGCCGTACTTTGTTCTAGGCATACAAACAAGTTCACTTTCCCCTTCTCTAAAAGCTGAGTCTTTCTGATAGCCTGAGTAGCATGTATTTTAGTAGGTTTATACAGAAAATGCCCGAGTTGAGTAATTTAAAAGAAAACATAAATCAGAGTCAGACCTGTATGGAAGGAGAAAAAATCAACACCTAGAGAAAAGTTGAGCTAATATTACTGTTGATTTGACCCCAGCAGGATGATGCTTCTTCATAACTGACCCCCCAAGATGTCATTTTTTGTGTGACAGTGCCCATTCTTGTCAATTATCCCTGCTGGGAAAGTTATGGGAGCAAAATGTCAGTTGGCAACAGGGGTGTTAATAATCACTACAGACTTGCAAGAAGGTGTTTCATAAACTTCCTAAGCATAGTTTATATGAAAGGGTAATTGGCAGGGACCTGGCATCCTGGAAAACACCTTGCATTCAGGTGTTCAATTCTGTTGAATGCTTTGATGGGAACAAATATAGTCTCCTAGTGCTTAAGCCACTACAAAATTGCTCTTTATATTAAAAACAGGTTGATGTGAAATCTGTCTCTAGAGTTATGCAGGAAAGGAAGCAGTTCCTTGTCTGGAGGCACTAGCAAGGTGACCAGTTGCCATTAAACACCCAAGGTTGGCTTAATAAAAATAGCACTATTTCTTTGTCAACTCATTTTGGCCTCTCTTTCCTTTCACAGGAGTCTGGTTTCTCTATCCAAAATTTTACCCTGAGAGGCAATAATTATGGCCTCGTGGAGGGGGTGGGCACTGCAAAATGGGCAATAGAATAAGCTAACATTTTTCAAACTCTGTTCACTGGAACATCATCCTGGCCAATACATTAGGGGAAACCTCTCACTACATTGTACATTCACAATGGAAAGTCTGAGAGGTCCTGCAATGAAGACATCTTTTAAAATTTGTCTTAGCATTTTCAAAACACATTTGATCTTAGATCCTGTTTTTATGTCTATTAACATTTCCCTGATCTGTGGTTATTTGTAACCCATTTTAGGAAATGCTGCTAGAGGCAAATAATAGGAATAAGCTAGGTAGCATTGTTTTTTCTCTTCTCAGTTTGTGCAGCTTGGGGTCAAGCAGAAACACTTTTTTCTTGACCTTTGCTAATGAACAGCTTTCTAGAATATCTGAGTTCACTAAAGTGCCTCAGTTTATAGAGTTAAAGGGAAAAATTATATCTTAATTTAATGACTATGAATATCTCACAAACTTGGGGTCATTGTTGTGATATTGATGAGTGGCACTTCCCAAAACTTGGGGTGGAGATGGGCAATGTATAGGCCAGTGAGACCAGGGTAATCCCATCACCACTCCTGAACCTAACACATTTCCTGAAGTGTGCTTATTTGCTTTCTATTGTCTATTTCTCTGATAGTGATTTGCCAGAAAAGAAAAGCCACACTTAAGGCTTGAAGGTCCTAAAGAAGCAGATATTGAATTTGCAAAGAAAAGTTACAGGAGTTCCATGTGTCCGGAGGTAGTAGACTCATGGACAAAGAGTCTTGAGCTGTCTCCTGTGTCCCCAGTAGGAATGGTAAACATTTCCAATCAGTGCTTGGTACCCTTTCGCCCACCTGAAACCTTAAATTAATCCTAGAAGGTAAGCTGATTTTAATCTCTTTCAGCCTGTCCTCTCTTGCTAGCTTACTTCTGTGAAAGGTGGTGCAGTTGTCACTGGGAGATGCTCACAAGCTTTTGCCATAACCCCATTCTACACTCCACATAAGATTATGACACAGAGCATTTGTCCCTACCATCATTCCAGCTTCTATTCTACACCATGTGTGCTCAAGCAACCTTATTGATTCCCATTTAGTATGTCCAATTAACATGACTTCTGTTTTACAATCCTAGGTAGGGAAAACATTCCTCAATCAGATATAATGCCCATCCCAATAATACAATCATGTAAAAGAGATGCAACCACTTCACATAAAGCCCATTCAAACATGCCAATTCTACAAATGTTGATATTAATCCCATCAACCCTTGTGTTTCTAACTGCAGCCTCTAGTATGTCTTCATCAACAGGTTTTGATTTTATAATACTGGGTAGGGGAAGTGTTCCACTGTCAGATATATATCTATTTCCTTAAAACATTCAGGAAGAGGAGACACACCTTCTTTACATAAAGCCTGCTCAAACATTCCAACTTTCATAATTCTATCAACCCTTACATTTTTATATTCCCTCAATTGGTGAAGCCTGAGTCAGGGCTTCACGAATGGGTTTTGGTACCACAGTTTGTGGGACTCCTGTGTTAAATGAGTCCCGGAAACTTCTCTTTTCCACCCTCTGACCATGTTACCTACTCTTGTGGTTTTGGGTCCCCAGCCAGGGGTTGATCCAAGAGACCCTTGCCCTTGTGTCAATCTAACTTGATTAATCTCCCAAACCACTGCCAGAAGAGATTGATGATTAGGTTTCTCATTGTGATTTTTGCCTTCTGGCTTTTTCAATTTCTCCAAACTGGGGTAGAGTGGACTTGTTTTGGACCCTTTAATGTTGGGGAACCAGCACAGGTCCTTTAGTCTCACCCAATCTTTGATAGTACTGTACTAAATTTTTTGTTTTAATCTTATCAATGTCCATTTTATTTATCTCATTTTAAAATAACCATCTTAAGATTTACATCCTGCTGGGATGAGTCTTGTGACTCTCTACTTTGTTTCCACTTTGTTTCTGCTCCTATCAATATTTGCTTTATTTATCTTCTTTTCTTTTTTAGTTGGAAAGAGAGAGAGAGAGAGAGAGAGAGAGAGAGAGAGAGAGAGAGAGAGAGAGAGAGAGAGATTGGTTGCCTCCAGCACTCACCCTGACCAGGAATGGAACCTGTATACCTTTGGTGTATAGGACAATGCTCCAACTGAACCACACCACCAACTGGGGCCATCTTATTTCTTAATAACTACTGAAAAATTTCCACCTTTTTGGCCTCTTACTATTCTCCTGTTACTTAGCCTAATGTTTTTTACTAGCACGTGTAAGACCCAGGAGGGGAAGCTGAGGTAGGAAATTTGATAAGGCTTCCCCAAAGGTCCCTGGGTTTTGCAGTAGAAAGGTTACATGGGGCACCCAAATGAAAGTGGTCCCCTTAACTATACTAGTAGCATTTACCATAACCTGGGTAATGGGCATGTTCAGCACCGAATATCCCAGTCATCATAAAGCCAGTCCCACATGGCTTGCATATGAAGCATACCAGCTGCTTCATCTGGGGGGATGCACTTGGCTCCACATTTATAGGGGGAGATGGAAAGTCCCCCTTATCAGGGTAAATAGACCTTAATGGCTTTTATCCAGTCCACCAGGCTGGCTGTTCCTTCAGAAATAACCTCCTGGGTGTATGGATTGTGTATAGCCATCTCTGATTGTTCCACAGTGAGTGGTGGGTTCTACATCTATCTACACTTGCTCTTTCACTCTGCAGCCTTCAAAACCAACTACACAGTATCCAAAGTAGTTACTCTCAAAATACATCTCAGTATAGATTCTTTGAGAAGCTGATGATATTGAATTACAAAATGAAACAACTCCTTCACTCTATACTCCCTAGTTTCAGTAGTTTCTTGGTGTCACCTGCCCCACTGCATTGAAACCTTCTTGCTGATCAGAGGTCTTAAAGGTATTTTCTATTGTTCCCACATAATTTCCCCCTTGGGGGCAGCTTTGAGGCTGATGACCCAAGATCAGAGTGATCTAAGTCTCAGCTTGGTTTAGTATTAATGTCCAACCCAACATTTTCTTATATTTCCATTTTAGCTATTACAGATAACAATAACCAAGGGTTTGTATGTATAGCATGCTTCTTATTATTTTGCATTTCCTTATATATCTAATGAGTCAACTCAGAGTGAGGTTTACTACATTTGTAATTTCCATTGCTAATTTTTACCTTTAGTAACATATCATAGCACAACTGCAGTTTCATATCATGGTGACTAGGTACCATCCAGGGATCAAAGGTTCATCATCTCCTGCCTTTCTCTTTTTTTCTCTTCTGAAACCACTACATATTTCTGTGAGCCGCAGCTATTCTAGCAAATCCCATTTCTCTGACACCAACTAAGGGGTTCTGAACTCAAATCCAACGTGTGGGTATAGGTAGGTTTCCCCCCACATGCACACACATACCACCAATTCTCCAATACCATCTGGGTGGTCCTACAATTCCACTTCATTCTGACACTGCTGAATTAAGGGCCTAGTCCCACAAGACTGCTCCTCTCCCCACTTCTGATCCCAGGTTTGCTTCTCACGGACAATCTAGAGACTACAGCAATTTTCATGTCATGACACACATAAACAAACTAATTATCAAAATTCTATGGCACACCAAAATATATTACATTTTTTGCTGATCTGACAAAAAATAGGTATAATTTTGATTCATTCATGTGAGACCGCTTTTGGTGTGTTGACCATTGTCTTTTTTTTTTTTTTTTTTTTTTTGACAATCAAAGGGAAAAGAGGTGAGTGCCCCTAACTAAATAGTCAGGTATTACATGTTTTAAAAATTCTTGTGGCACAACAGTTGAAAATTGCTGGACTAGAAGTTCCCACAATCTTCTTATGCTCAATTAAATTGCTAGAGCATCTCACAGAACTCAGAGAAACATTTTACTTACTACATTACTGGTTTGTATAAAAGGACATAACTCAGAAACAGCTAGATGGAAGAGATGCATAGGGCAAGATATGGGGAAAGGGCGTGGGACTTTTATGACCTCTCCAAGCACATGCCAATCTCCCCAAATCTTTACCAACCCAGAAGCTCTCAGAAACCTATCCTTTAGTTTTTTTTTTTTTTTTTTTTTTTTTTTTTTTTTTTTTTTTTTTTTTATGGAGGCTTCATCACATAGGTATCATAGATTAAATTCATTGGCCATTAGTGATTGAACTCCAATTTCCAGCTGCTCTCTTCTCCCTGGAGGTCAGAAGGGTGGGACCGAAAATTTTAACCCTCTAATCAAATGGATAACTCCACTGGCTGCCAGCTCCCATAAAGTAACCTCATTCACATAAGACACATTATCACTCTTATCACTTAGGAAATTCCAAGAGTCTTTTAGGAGCTCTGTGCCAGAACAAGGGGGGGGGGGAGGGAGAAGGGGATGAGAACCAAGTACATATTTCTTATTATAAATCACAATAGCACAGGATGCATTAAAATATTTTTGCATCCTTCCCTTTCTTTGTTCTTGGTTCAGAATAGTTAGTTAAGTTAGCTTTCATAGTCACTTATTCAGAGGAATAGTCTTGCTGTTTCATTTCCTTGGTGAGTGATGCTTTTTTGAGTGAGAAATTATTTACTCCCTCTTTATTGATTCTTTTAAAAAATGTGGGATGCTACCAAAATAGTTTAACTCTAGATGTGTTCCTGGGAGCCCAGCTGTGTGTTTTTCTCTTCCCCATCCTCCATCACCTAAGTCTACCTCCTCTCCTAGTCCCTTGTAGTAAGTGAAGAACCTTCCTCCACTTCAGACCCTTCAGGTTAATCCATGAGTAAGCTTTTTTTGCACTGTCAAGAGACAGTGATACAGGCTTGGACTGAAAATAGAGTAAAGAAGGAGAAGGCAGAAAAAGGCATGGAGGAGAGGGGAAGTCTTACGTGGAGAAAGCATTGTTCTGTCTCTCACATCGGATCCCCTTGCAGTTGTTCGGCTCATCAATCGCTCTGGTCTCATAATAAAAGTAAAGCTGGTTCAATCCATTGGCAAAAGCCAGAAGGACCAGGCAGTAGATAAAGAGGAATTTGAGGATATCAAGCAGCATTCGCCCCAAAGAAATCTGCAGAGGCCCTAAATGGGAGTTGGCTGTGAACAGGGATATGAGACGCAACGAACTTAAAATGTTGGATATTGCAAAGAGCGCTTCTGCAATCAGAGTCGGGTGCCACATTTCCCATTCTTCCCTTGGACGAGAACCATTATACTGAAAGAAACAAGTGCACAAGATGAGAAGCACAGTGAGCATTTATAAAACTTTCCCCTCTTGCCTATCTTCTGCACCCAAATAAAGCCATCAAAGTAAGCATCAAACATTCACTTATATAAAACTTTTGCCCACCCCCCAATCAATACCTGATGTTAATAACTCTATTCTTCCCACTCCCATCCAAATATATATCCAGGATATAGACATAGAAAAATGAATTTCAGAGCATTCATATGGAGCAACCACCTGTGACTTGTCAACATTTTCTAACTATGAGTTTGCCAGATTGTTGGGGAGTGTCACTGGAATCGAGCCACTGGTATGCCCAAGGTGGGGGGACAAATTATTCTGCTTCCTAATGAGATTTCAAATTAGACTCACCTCCTCAACCATCTCCCATCTATTTTGTTCTGAGCACCAGAGACAAGTTGTTATTGAAGGACAAGGGATAGGTTCAGCCTCAATGATGTGCAGTATTTACCCTGACTTCCCTGCTGTTTGCAGTTTGGGACTGATGGAGCATTCTGGAGGGCCATTATTCAGAATTTTATGCTAATTTTTTGCAATCTGTAATGTATTCCGTACTATTACAAATGGCATGTCAATCTTCCATGTATTGAATTTAGCACTGCTCACACAGTGGTGTATGGATGTATTTTATTGTTCCTTTGGCAGCCCTACAAGTTTGAATGTCTGTCTAGTACAAATGAAGAACCAGGGGATTGAAGTAGGAAAAAAGCTAGTATTTCTAGGGTTATTATCCATTTTTCATTCCTGTCCTGGACTACTAGCTCCTAGAACATTGGGTGTCCAGCTTTGTAGAAATATGGCTTTGTTGTGAGACCTAAAGTTCAATTGGATTTTGTCACTTCAAACTACCTTTATCTCTTGTGAAAAGCGATCATGCGACAGCCCACAGTGCCCAGGGCATAGCAGCTGGCAGACATCAGCAAGCAGGTGGGCAGTAGCCAGAGTAACTCCCAGCATGATGAAGGCAGCTCCAGGTCCAGGGCTCCCATGGTCAGGGCTGCCCAGGCAAAGCCACTGCTCTAATTTCATCATGGTAGCCTCACAGCCTCTCCACCATTGCTCTCACCCTCCTCGCCTTCCAGGACACCGCATGTGCGTTGTAGAGCCAGATCCGGGAGGCTAGATCTGACTTAGCCTGCAAGGGGATGCGCTTCTGACACCCTAACCCCATTCTTATGAGAGCAGCCCTCCATCCCATCCACCATTGAAGAGCAAGTTTGCTTTCTAAAAACAAAACAACAAAAACCCAAAATTGCCTTTATCTCTCAATTTCGTCATAGAATGAGGATAATATCTACTCCTACCCACTACACACGTTAGTGATTATGTACCCATATGTGAAAGTCTGTGTACTCCATAAGGGGAGATGTTATGGAAATACAAGGAATTGCTTATTACCTTCTGAAGACAGAAGTAGATTTGGCTTGGAATTCATTATGAAGCATATTGCCTTGAGCTCTCATCTAAATATCACAGTTTCTCAAGACTAAATGTAAACAACTTTCCTGAGAAAATGTTTTATTGTGGGCCACATTATATTGTTAGCACATTTCTAAAATGTGCTTCAGTTCCAACAACTGAGGAAACTGGTGTTATTAAAATCATTTGTGTGTATCCAATATTCTTTACTGTCAGAGGAGTTTGGAGAAACCTTGCCACATTCTGCTTCTGTTTCAGATAGACTTTAGTTGGCCAACCAGTTTTGTACACTCTTGGCCAAATTTTGTATCTCTATATTTTTCCTTCCAAAAAAAAAAATCTGTTGCATCTCTGTGGAGGGTGGGTATTGTTATGCTTGTTTTTCAAGTGGAGAAACTGAAATACAGAGAGGCAGAGTGACTTGCTTAAGATCACACAATACAGCAAATTGATGGCAGGTCCAGGACTAAAACTCAGGTCTCTAAACATTCTAGCATTATTTCTATTAAATGTTACTTATATGATAGTTGATATTATAGCACATATGGTAGATAGGCCTTTAAAGGTTTTGAGGTATATGTAAAAGATGAAGACTCTTTGCTGATAAGAAAACAGACCTATGTTTTAAAACTAGAAATTATTTACTGGAAAATATATAGCTCATAATTTAGGGTTTTTTCTCTCCACAGCCACAACTGTAACCACAGGGAAGTCTGCTTCCCATAGGAATTTGCAGAATATTCATAAGTGTGAAAGATGATTATTGGGGCAAATCTTGCTCTGCATATACTTTTAGAGAAAGATATTATAAAATATGAGAGCAGGGAATAAATTTGGAACTCATTTAATATGGAGGTCAACAAAAATGTTGTGTTAAGCACGGTGGGGCAAAAGTAGGTTTGCAATTGTAATTACATGAAACATGGAGTTTATTTTTGTATTATTTATTAAATATTGTGTTATTTCCCACTTGAACAACTGTAAACCTACTTTTGCCCCACCAGGTACTTTTGACTTTGTACTACATGGTTCCTGTAACCATTACTCAACTAATTTCTTGTAGAACTAAGAGACAGTATGTAAACAAAAGGATGTGGCTGGAGGCTAAATTTGCCCTGAAGACCATGGTTTTCTAACTCCTGATCTAACACAAATGATTTTTCAACCGTGTTCCTTGAAACCTGAGGGTTCATTGGAAACAGCTGGTGGCCACTGTGGGAGCCAATGAGGAAGCCTGGAATACCCATTCCTCAATCCAAATTCAATACTTTAAACTCTAATATATTGCAATTCTGTATAAGTTTTAATTTCAAGATGTGGTTCCAATCTTATTTTTTAGAGTCCAAATCTAAGGCTCAGAGAGGTAGAAGGATGACCTATGGTAATCCAGTTTGTGAGTATCAGAGCAAGGATTAAATTTTCTGACTCTTGAGTTAGTGATATTGGGAGGCAAGGGATTTTTCTTATATTTTTTGAGATGGAATGCACCTTAAAAATTGGCTTCCATGCCTTTCAAAGGGGACTCAGTCATAACAAGATGGGTGTGTGTGTCTGCAGCCAAGAACTGGCCCTTAAAGAAAGAACTACAATTCAATGGCTATCAAACTTCAGATTTAGTCTGTACATATGGAAGTAAGGTGGTGGGGGAATAAATCTAGGTGCTGCTATTCTAAAAGACTAAAGGACAATTATTATTCATTTGTGGGGCTATTTGGGGGGGCACTGAGGACCACCAACCTTATGTGTATTTGTTCCTTTTGAGTACTTTAGTCTGTGCCTTTTGGTTCCTGTTGTTGTAAACCATGTGGGGTGACTAGTTTTCACTCTAAGAAAGGATGTTCTTTAAGCCCAGCTTATCCCATGGTGCTTCTGTACTTCCTCAGTACAATAGTGATCTGGAATGTTTCAAGAAGCCTGGGAACCAGCTCTTAAGGTTTTACCTCCTAGGGATTGACACAGCCTATGTGGTGCTCAGAATAAGTTCATCTCAGGCTGGTGTGCTCTGTGGATGAGTGGGCCAGATTGCCCATTTATAATTTCTTATTGCAAATCTAAAGTCTGCATGTGGCATGTCTTGCTTCGTAAATTTTCTCTTTTTATAGGATGACTCCAGCTTCTTGGCAAATGTTTCCTTTGAGTTAAGTGTTTTTCAGTTAAGGGGCATTCACTCAGCTTAGCAGAGCTGATTTATCCTTTCACTCTCAGGTGGGGAAGTGTTTAGCTCTTTGGAAACCTTACCAGTGAAACTGGACAGGTTATGTGATTAGCTAATATTGGGCATTATAGGTACATTTTCATATCCCCAATAGTTAATCATTTTACTGATCACTTATTCTAAACTTTTAAGCAAAACCCACCAATTTCTAGATTGATAATTATCTCTCCAGTGTATAAATATCACTTCCAAAGGAAGAAATGTATTTTTTTAGGCAAACAGTGTTACTTAGTCAGCAGAGTGCCAGAATGATATGGACTTCATCCAGGCACATTAACCAGAGATTCAAACATTTCCTCACCAGCTTTTTCTTGTATAAGGAAGTTGTAAATATGTGTTAAGTGATCACCACAAGTATAAGGCATACTCTTAGGCTTCTTAAAAAATGTTTCATGACTGCATTCCACATTCATGCGCTATATAACTAACTCCCCAAATCTTAAAATTTATGCAATATGCATATTATGGGTATAAAAATAAAGCAAGTTGTTGGAGATTTGGGGGACAGCCATATTCCCATTCTAAAACTTAATGTGGAATTTAGTACCAAAAAGCATGAATAACTAGATAATATTGGAGCCTTAATCGTCAGCCTTTCTTCATACTGGAGAAGTTCAATTCAGGGTAGAGGAGGATGGCCATTCTATTATCTAATGAGCATCACATTTGAACGCAAAGCCTGTGACTACCTAATGTGAAGGCCTGTATATGAAACTTTTTTTTCAGGATAATTCAGGTTGTATAGTGTGGAGGAACAGTATCAAGATGGTTTGTGTGTGTATACATGTCATCTGAATTGATAGGGGGACAGAGATTAGATGATACCAAAAAAGCTGGATTTATAACAGCTTGAATAACCATCCTGGTGGTGGAAGTGATGAGGGAGGCAGAGACAATTAAAGGTCTATGTCTCATGCAGTGAAGTTTCTAGTGTTCTGCTATCTGTTACATGAAGAATAGTTGATGAAGTGTTAATATTTAGCTTTGAGAAGAGAGAACTTAGCAGGTTAGGGAGCAATCACTTCATAGTGGGAGCAGTATTATGGAGAAGGAACAGCCTTGTCCTGTTTGATGCCACAGGGAAAAAGCATTACTAATGAATATGTCACAGGAAGAAAATATTAGAAAAATATAAAGTTAGTACTTTTTAATGAGGTGACAGGGTTGAGAGAAGCTTTTGGAGATAGTGAATTCAGTGAAGTTTCTTATCTCTGTCCTATACAAGTATTGGTGGGCCATCTTCTTGGAAGGATATTTTAGACAACATTTAAGCACTTATTGAATGGATGGATGGCTGAAAGCTATTTTACTTTCAGAGTTTAAGAAGCTATGAATTTATATGCAAATTGCTCCATTCTCCACTTTCTTTGCTTAGGCGACACTGCTTACAAACTATTAAAATAATGTTTATATGGTACTTTCCCACATGGATGGGATTGTCATCGGCACTTTGCCCTTAAACTCTTTATGTCCCCAGTGCTAAAGCTTAATGTAACCAAAATTATTGCTTAAGAAAAAAGGCAGACATTCCAAATTACCTTGACATAGGCCACAATCTTCAAGGAAATAGTTGCCAGGTAGAGCGAGTTCATTGCAAAATCCATCAGGTTCCACCAGTCGTGGATGTATTCAGTAAATCCACCATCCCACATTTCCTTAATCTCCCCCCAAATGAAACCTGAAGAATGGAAGCGAAAGGTTCATTTCTTTACAGGGTAGAATAGTCATCCTAGTCATCATAGTAGGATTCCCTCATATAACAAAACATGAAATAAGTGAATCAATTGGGGTCAGTTGAGTGAACTCCCTAGAGAGAGTAATCATTTACTTCTTTTTCTTTTCTTTCTCATCTCCCAGTACTGAACTTACTAAACCCGATAGGCTTTACCTGGATATGCACATATGTTATACTTTTCTGGCTGCTACTCACTTTTAGCATTTTTATTATAGTTACTGGGATGCTGTTATAATTTTGGGTTCCAGATTCTACCCTCTTTCCATTTTAGAGTGGGAGTAGTTTCACCAAAAAATTAATTAGGTCAATATTTTCCCATAATCCTTAGTTTCCAATGTGTGCTAGTGGGAAAAATTCTTAATGAGTTTTGAGGAAAGCAAGCTGACCATGGACCAAAATACTTGATATTGGTGTTAAAGCCAAGCAGTGGGGCCCCAAATAATTTAGAATCCTCTTTTCTCCTTTCTCTTCTCATTGTGTGATGGCTTCATGGAATTCTGCCTGATAGTACTGATGCTTTGGAATGTGCAACACAGTAAAGTATATGGCTGTAGTCTAAGGCAGTGGTTCTCAGCCTTTAAAGTGCATGCAAATCACCTGGGGATGATGTTAAAATGCAGATCTGATTCTAAAGATCCAGGGTGGGACTTGATATTCTGTATGTCTAACAAACGCCCAGGACCACAGTTTGAGTAGCAAAGACTTAGAGGATGGCAGTGTATTAAAGGGTCCAGTGCAATCTAATTATGCCTGGAGGATGCTGGTAAGACTGCTTCTACCATGAGTTGTGTGAATTTCCCAGGTTTCCCCCCTGATTGTGAAATCAGTATCCAAATAGGATGTCTACTCTGAATATGTACTGGGATTGTGTGGAATAGCCATGAGAAATAAGTAGATCCAAGTGCCACCTCTCCTAGTTATGGGAAAGAGGGCATGCCCTCCCTAACTTACCTGAGGCTGGTTCTGAACTGATACTTGGATTTCCTTCTAAACAAACTGACAGACACCTTCCTTGTCCTTGATGGTATTAGGTTAACAGAAACAAGCCCTGAGTACACTGCCAATCTCACTGTAAAACAGGTAATACTGAGTGACCAGGGATGGGGAAGAAGGAACTACATTTCTGAGGCTCCCAACAAAGGACTATACCACTACACAGATGGAAGGTTCAGAGCTAGTCCAACTGCCTATTCCAGTAGTTTTTTTAGACAGGACCAGCAGCCAGTCTGGCTTTATCTCCTTTGACTCACCAAGAACCCAAGGCAATATCATCCATTCCACGACAGTTGGGGGAGGCCCCTGTACATGAAGGTCTGTTCTGACGATGTGCTGAGAAGCCAGGAGAAGCATGAAGAGGAAGGTCAGATATGATGCTGTGTGGCAGATAAACTTGATAAAGGGTTTCTTGATGAATAGACCAAGGTTGCTCCTGGGTGAGATCAGATAAGCTATAGACAGCATGGGAAACAGGAACCCAATGGTCATGCAGGTCAGAAGCTTGACTACCCAGTGTTTCCGCCGCCATCCGGGGAAGCCATCATACCACAGAGTGGCAAGCAACTGTTGGCAATTGGGCTGAGCAACAAACTGGGAAAAAGAAGAGAACAATTTAGGCATCAGAGATGACAAGGAGGAAGTCTACATTCTTACCTTTCCTAGTTTACAGCCAGTTGCATGACCAGTCCCCCAAAGAGGCCTGATTTACAGGTTCTCATGAATGGATCTAACCCCAGAGATAGCTTTACATGTCAAGTTATGAGACAAGATCTTTCTTTGGATTATTTGTTTCATGTATTAAACAAAATCACTCTGTTTAGTTTGTGCGTTGACTTGCCTCTTTATTCCACCTCTCATCATGTTAGAGAAATGGTTCCTAAAACCTGGCTCTGCATTAGAATTTTAAAAATCCACATTCCCAGGTGGTACCACAGGCTGACTAAATGAGCCTCTCTGGGTGGTAGAGCCTGGGCAGCTGTTTTACAAAGATCTCCTGAGAGTTTACATGTCCCTTAGCAGAGAATTGGGTATTTTTCATTTCAAATTGATTTACATTTTACTCATTCCCCTAGCCTATGTAAAGTCATCAACAATTGTGCACGTTGGGCAAACATAAACTGGCAGGGAATCAGCTCATGCCTGTGGCTATGGTTTGGAATGTAAATAAATCCCCTTTTTTCTTTTTTCTTTTTCCTCTTTTGGTTCTGAGAACCTGGTGGTTGGCTAGCAATGAATCCAGTTGCTACTTTGCCATTTACTTAATACCCTCCCTAATCTAGACATGCAAATGAGGAAGATATATTTTGGAGCCAATATTATAACATGTATACAACTCAGCTGAAATTTTACTTAAAATCAATCTACAAAGTGTCAGTGATTAATAGTTAAGGAATCATCAGCATTGCAAGTCACCCTCCAACTGCTCTTTTTCTGGTAAGGAACTCAATAAGGAACTCAACCGTCAATCATGATTTTAAATACTTGACTACTACAGCTATCCATGGGAAAGGTTAAACAGAGCTGCACTATATATATATATATTACTTACCCAACTTTACTGTTAATATATTTATGAAGGTCATTTGCTTCTCCACCAAAGTCATTCTTCTCTTTCTTGAACACACTGCTGGACTACACCACCCAGTCTCCCTTGCAATGAGGTATGGCCACATGACTAAGTCCTTGATAATGGAATGTTCAGAGAAATGATGAGTGGCACTTCCAGACCTGCCTGTGAAGGTCTACCATGTGTGTTTCTCCATGTTCTTTCCCTTTTATGGCTGACTGGGATGTGGTAACTCAGGATGATTTAGGGAATTCTGCCAGCCTGTGCCCCGCAATGACCATGTGGAGGAGTACTATCTTGCTCACCAATAATACCTATCTTGGAATGGTACATGACTGTGTTTGAGCCATCACATATTTAGCCTACCCTAAAGCAGTTTACTATTACAAAACTTCCAAAAATAAGCTGTAAAATCTTTTAATGATGGGATATCAATTTCTCCAAAGATCCCCATTATGTCTTTACATCTCCTTATTACACATTCACACACAAAAAGACAAAAATCATCTGGTCTTTTCTACTCTTCTTGGCATTGCAGCCTATCCCTAAGGCTGGGATGAAAAAAGTACCAGAAAAAAATTAAAGAAAAGTAGCAGGGTAAAACAATATATTTGGATGCAATGAAGAAAAAGCACTGTGAGCACACAGTCTAGTGACAGAAACAGATGTATAAAAAGACAGTTATAAAACAGTATAGTAAGGGCACTAAAATGGATATGAATAAAGCAAAATGAGAGCATAAAGGAGAGGCAAATCTGGACTGCTCAGAAAAAGCTTCTTGGAGGAGGTAGTACCTGAGTAGAGCATTAAAGAATGCATAGAAGTTGGCTAGGTGTAGGGAAGGAGAAAGAAAAATAGTAAACCAAGAAAAGGGGATAAAGTCATAGAGGTGAAAAAGACCATGGCTTGTACAGGGAAGTAAAGCAGTCTGGGATGCATGCAGTTGAAAATGACAAGAGAAGAGGCCTAAGAGGTAGGTAGGGGTTACAGAAGATCACAATGATAGTCTTAGGCCATTATAAATTGTGTGTGTGTGTGTGTGTGTGTGTGTGTGTGTGTGTGTGTGTGTGTAAAGCAATATAGTAGAGTAGTTAAGACTACAGACTCTGGAGCTAGATTGCAGCGGTTCTTTCTGTTCTTCAATGTCCTCATGTGAAGAATGGAGATAATAGCATCTATCATATATAGTTGCTGTGAGGATTAAGTTATGTTACTACGTATGAAGCACTTAGAACTATACTTAGCACTAGTAAGGGTTTATTAAATCTTGGAAGAGCTAATACTGTTAAGATGGCAATACTCCCCAAACTGTTCTACAAGTTCAATGCAATCCATATAAAAACCCCAGGTATTTTATTGCATAAATTGACAAGGTGATCAGAAAATTCATATGGAAATACAATGAAGACAGAATATCTAAGTCAATTCTGAAAAAGAAGCACAAATTTGGAGGACTCATGCTTCCTGATTTGTCAAAATGATGCATTTGTGTGTGGGTTAGTGTAAATAGAGTTCTTTTCCAATTTCCTCCTTAGGGGGCTTAAAAGAAACAACAAAGGATGAGCAGTTATAGGAGCTTCTTAAAAGCCAGAAGACTGGGTGTTGCTCAAGAACTGAGAGCATGTGTTAGTCTTTATTATTTTCCCAATATTTTGCTAAATGCCTGACACAAGGTAAACACTGAATAAATATTTGTTGAATGAGTGATTGAATAAATAAATTTGTGCTGGATGAATCTTGGAAGAACTCTCTCTTTCCAAAGCCTTCTTTCCTTAGTGTATGTAGTGGGTGAAGTCTGGTAGGTAACTCAAATCTTTTAGGAGTTGCAACTAGGAACTATTCTTAACATAGCCAGATTAACTAACATATAGTGTGCCAGGCACTGTACCAGATTTTCACATATATCATCTCACAGCAACCCCAAAGGTAGATATTAGTATTATACCCATTTTGCAGATGATGGGACTGAGCCCAAGCTTTCATTCTTGGTAAGTGGTGAAGCCAGGACTGGATCCCTAGCTTGGCTGACCATAGACCAAGCTCTTACACACTGAATGCTGGAAATCCATGGATGGTATGATCTGGAGCCTGCAGAAAGCTGATATTCTCAGTATCTTCCCCATTGACCTTACTGCAGTGATTGAAATGCCCATATAACTTATTATTTTGGGTTAAGGCATTATGTTTTTAGGAAGTAGTGATATATTGAACTACCCTTATGAGTTTAAAGTGAGTATATCGTATCAGCCAGTTATCTAGCTATAAGAGATCTGCCTACCAGCAAAGCACAGAAGCTATGGGGCTCTCCTGAGTCTAGGCTCCCGCGTAGCAGCTGGAAAGGCAGGGGTAGTGATGCATAGCTAGGACCATGTGGGGAAACCTTAAAGATCTTAGCTGTTGGGTTTAGCCCCAGGCCTGATCTTTATGGAACCTATGTTTTCAATCTATCTAAATATTTTCTTCATAAACCTCCTAGGATCCTCACTGCAGTATTTCCCTCTGCAATGCTTCATTTCTTTAATGTTCTCAGGCAAGGGCTAAAAATTATTATTATTTCTCTACTGCTGCATAGAACTTTTGGAAAAGCCATGGATCTTTTTCCTTTGACATAAATCTGTGTTTTAAATGGAGTGGCTCAATAGCTCTTTACCCCTCCAAAGGATAATTCTTTTAAAAAAATCTTTATTGTTGAAAGTATTACATATGTCCCCTTTTTCCTCCATTGACCTCTCCCAGCCTGCCCCCACCTCCCACCCCAGGCCTTCTCCACCCTATTGTCTGGGTTCCTGGGTTATGCATATATACACAAAGGATAATTCTTGATAGGAATAATGTCAAGTTCTATTGGAAAGAGCCCACTCCTCCCCCAGACAACTAGCGAAACTGCTTTGATTTAATCATTCAGTGAAGAGAATCATCTCCCCAGCTCTTCACCAGTCTATTGTATACAACTTTTGTTCCTACATCTGTCGCTTGGACCTGATTCATATGCTGAACCCAAAGCAGACAGAATTTGACTTGCTCATTGCCAAAGGAGTGGAAGATCAACATGATTCAATTTAGATGTTTCAACAAGTATTTCTGTACAGCTGCTCTGTGCCCAGTTCTGTGTGGCACATGGAAAGAAGTTTACAAGAGAGACTGACAGTTATTTTGGCTTGCAGGAGCTCATTGAGAGACCAGCCAAACCCACATAAAATGAGTAACAGGACAATGTTAGTGTTCAGACACCTCACAAGCAGTACAGATTGTAAAAGTGTCAGGTTTCCAGATGGTTGGCTCTCACAGACTGATGAAGGCCACTCCCCTCCAAGCAAAAATATTTTGTCAGTAAGGACATAAAAAAGACATGCTCCTTGTACCTCCTGTTAAAGATCAGAATACATTTTAGTCATGCAAACTGGGTCCACTTAACATTAGGAAAAGCTCATTACTTTGATATGAGGCACCCTAATCTAGGAACTCAGGGCATTCAGAGATGGGACAAGTCAGCAGGCACTATAGTCAGCAGGAAAAGCTGCAGAGAATCATTAAATCAGTGAACCTCACTTCCTCTGGAAGCCTTTTTCTGATGGCCACAGCTAGAGGAGATCCCTCCTGCTTGAGCCCAGACCACTTTGCTTCTTCTTTGTGGTACCTTATAGAGCCTGTCTTGTGTTACACTAACTTGCATGTAGAATCCATGACTTGGCCTTCTTACAACAGTAAGCTTCTGAAAGGGAAGAACAATTTTGTATGTTGTATGCCATTTTATCCCTCAAAGGGCTTTGTGGGAATTACCTGTATTTGTTAAAGTGAGAAATTTCTCCTGTCTGCATCTCTGCTAAAAACTTTATATATGAATGTTCAACTTCCCAGGGGCATTTCAAACACATAACTCAAATAGATCTCTTTCCCCAGAAAAGCCCCCAAGACACACACACACACACACACACACACACACACACACACACACACACGTGCACGCGCGCAGGATTTTTTTTCACCTTGCATTTTGTGTGCCTTCAAAGTGTATCTCTAGTACTAGTCATAATAGTCACAGATTAAATGTACATAGAACTTCTTATGTTTTGGGTATTTTAAAAAGCACTTTATATGTGTTAACAAACCCAGAAGATTGGTGCTATATTTATACCCATTGTACAGATGAGAAAGCTGAAGCTCAGAAAGGGTAAATTGTAATAATAACAATAATTATCATTTGAGTGCCTACTCTGTGCTCATTTCAGAGTAGTGAGGTAGGGATAGACTTCCCTGGTTATTGAGTCCCCATTCTCTGAGGAAGCAATGGATAATGAAGGAAAGTACACTGGAAGGAGCAGAGGGTCTGGAGTTTGGAGATAGGCCCTTGAGAAGTAAGCCAGGCTGTGAGGCAGAGAAAAAAGCCAGTAGCAGTGAGCTTCCAATGGCTCCATTCAGAACAGACAATGGTCAGAGGAGAAAAATATTTAACTCCCACAATCTATCCTATTTTCTGCCATGGTAGCTGTCAGCAAGAAAAAATTAGATTAGGAAAATACATGTCAGTCCCACATTTAGTCACTTAACTGTTTTTTAGATGATTTAAAATTGTTCAGTGTGTACAAAAGTGCAATACGTGAGACTGGAAATAAGATCACCTTGACATGTTTAGCATTCAGAGGTTTGTAAAGCAGTACAGGCCTGTTGTTCTGGAAAGTAATTAGCAATGGCTTATCTTTGTGTTTCCGAAAAGAGATTAGCTGATTTCAAGCTGGGGAATTTACAGCTGTAATCACTTGGTTCATTTGGAGAAAAAGAACACCTGAAATATGAGAATGAATCATGCCCCCACCTCAGGAGAAAAGGTGAGGATCTTGAAGAATAACTGAGTTCCAGGCTATGGCAGGATCTGAAATGTGGGCCTTTTTTTTTTTTTGGTAATTTGAAAGGTTTACTGATCTTCCCAGACCCTCCTTATGCTCTCTCAGTGAATGGCTGCACGTTGGGATAGGCACAAATTTCATTGCATCACATGTCAGTTTTTTTTTAAAAGATAAGCTGGGTTGTATATGTGTTGTGTGTATTTAAAAAGCCAGCCAGCAGAAATGACCCGAGAGAGAACCGGTTTTGTTGGTTTGTTTTGTAGTTGCCGATCAAGCAGGGCTCTAATGAGGAGAAAAAACTCAAAAAGGAAATCTGTGGCAATGCAATATTCCCTGAAGATGCAGAAATGTTCAAAACACCTTTCTTCTCTCACCAATGCAGTGATCTTGCTGAGCCATACTTTCATGAAGTGATTCGGCTTTTTTACCACTGCAGCAGAAATTTGAGATGAAGAATAGGTTTAGGCAAGTAGTTTAGGCCTAGATTATACTTTTACATGTAGGCTTTGTCTAATGCAATTTGATACTTATCCACTCAGATCATTAATCCATGGGGATTTATTTTTTAAAAGGAGATGCTTGCTTACCCAGGGATGACTGAGACATTTTGTACTCAGCTGGCTGCTGTTTCAATTAGCTAGCAGACTTGGTTCCGGAGATGGGATAATCAATCTCAATGCCAACCCAGGTGCAAACTCACAATATAAGTCAAGTGGCATTCATATCTCTAATTTAAAACTAGAGCTAAACCTCAGTAATTTGAACTAAATGGAGGAAGGTGCTAAAAACTGTTTTAGAACACATATTTAAAAACTAAAATTTTTCATTTGCAAATATACACAGAAGTCGGATTTAACTAAATGTTATAGTTGTGTGTTGGAGGTGATGGATTCTGAAAGCATCTAGTGAGGCTGTTACATCCAATGCAATGGCTTCTTTTAGCCATGAGATGGCAGCAGAGGGTGGTAGGAGCTCACTTCTACTCCAAAGAGGGGCATTCTAGAAGGGAAACTGGGAGATTGTATTGGAAAACTTCTCAGCAGGGAGAAGCAGAGAGCACTAACCTATGGATCAAACTAATGATACATGGAACAGAGCAGGTGGGGAAATATAATGAGAGCCAAAGAGACAACTGATTCAGATGGCCTTGAGAGCTGGATGGCAGTACCAAGCCCAGTGCTGGGAGGATGCAACAGGTATGCATATCCACAGTCCCTATTAAAAAACTCTTAGGGCCAGATGTGTTTTCAACTTCTAAATTTGTCAGATTTTAGAACAATAATATGCAGTTTGTGCCATAGTTTATGTAATACCCCCAGTGGATTTTGAGGCAGCACTCATAAATTACCAAATTTAGCAAATAAAACTGCAAGGCATCCAGTTATATTTGAATTCAGATACACAGTGAATAATGTTTTAGTATAAGTATGTCCTAAATATTGGAAGAGTCATACTTGTACTAAAACATTATTCTTTGTGTGTATGAAATTTAAATTTAATTGGGTGCCCTGTATTTTGTTTGGCAACCTTACTATAATCAAATACATAAATATTTCAGCAGCAAAACCCATGAATGCTTAGATGCAATGGGTTAAATCAAGACCATAAATTTCCCCACATCAGTTTCTCTCAGGGTTTGCCATTGTATGAGTTTTGATAGAAAATGTATTAATTTTTCTTTTGTTTTTCAGAAATTGGTAGATTTTAGAATTGTGGACCTGTAATTGTTCAATAAATAAAACAATGGAGAGATCTATGGTAAGCCTTCAGTGTATCTAATTCTTAAGGACCATGTTCCCCTCCTCCCTGTTTTGGATTATAGGATGTGTTCAGGTACTGTGAATCCTGAAGGATTGGGGTGAATGGGAGATTAAGTCAGGTATGCCCAGTAGTTTTCACATTTTTAGATGTCTTGGCTAGAAGTTTCATGACCTGTTGTGAGCTGCCCACTTCCTTTAAAATTTTCAGCATGAAATAAATAAAAAAAAGGATGTGGAGGAAACTTAACCCCTCTCTATAATAAATAACACATTTTGAAAACATATATATTGAACTCTGACTCTGGTCTGGCCTCTGATTTGTAGTGAGACTTGGGGCAAGACTTTATGTTTGGGTCTTTATCTGTGCAATGGTGGTTCTGCCACCTACCCTGCCTTCTTCATAGGGTTGCCATGATGATCAAATGGATCATGGGTGGCAAAATGCTTTGAAACATTCTCAAAATGGAAGATGGCATTCCTCAAACATTTTTGTTAGCTTAACTGTGCAATGTAGGCTGTAAGCACAAACATTTCTAATTAGGTAAAGTAGTAGCATGGTCTTTGTAGTCATACAGAAAGACTTGAGAATTTAAATTTCAGCTCTACAACTCCTTGGCTGGGTGACCTTGGCAAGTTGCTTAATCTCTTTGGCTCTCAGTTTCCTCATCTGAAAAATGAGGATTATACTAGTAACCCATGCTATAGAGTCATTATGAAGATTAAGAGAGTTAATTCAGCCCCTGGCAATAAGGAAAAATGTTGTCACTTTTTCATCATAGATTATTGTAAAGATTAGATGAAGAAGCAATAAATAAATGTTAGCTATTTTCATCATTATGGCTGTTATTATAAGACTAGAGGCCCGGTGCACAAAAATTTGTGCACTCGGGGAGGGGGGGGTCCCCTCAGCCTGGCCTGTGCCCTCTTGCAGTCTGGGACCGCTCAGGGGATGTCCACCTGCTGGCTTAGGCCTGCTCCCCGGGGGATCGGGCCTAAGCTGGCAGTCAGACATCCCTCTGGAAGCCCGGGAGCCCTCGGGGGATGTCCACTTGCCAGCGGGGAGCAGACCTAAGCTGCAGTCAGACATCCTTAGCGCTGCTGAGGAGGCAAGAGAGGCTCTGCCACCACCACTGTACTGGCAGCCATCAGCCTGGCTTGTGGCTGAGTAGAGCTGCCCCTGTGGGAGCACACTGACCACCAGGGGCAGCTCCTGCATTGAGCATCTGGCCCCTGGTGGTCAGTGTGTGTCATAGTGACCAGTCATTCCCAGTCGTTCTGCTGTTAGGGTCAATGCATATTAACCTTTTATTATATAGGATGGGAAATTGTTGCTTCTTGGATAGACAGTCTTGAAATGTCTATGTACATGACTTGACACAGATCTCACCTAGGAAATTTGCACACATCAGCACTGCTTCCATTTTCAATTCCTCTGAATGTTCTAAGGGTGCATTAAGGAGGTACATTCAATTGGAAACAGTACCATCCTGATTGTACAGTTAGATCCTATAAATAACTCTAACAAATCCCAGAATGAAAAAGCAGATTATTATGCAAGACACATTTTAGAGGAAGAGAGGCAACTTGGTAGATAGAGAAAAGAAGTTTTCATTGAGAAAGATTGGCAAGTCAGGATCAAAGGAAGGATGACCTTTTCAGGGCTGGATGACAAGGAGTGGTATCTCAGGGGGTTCCTTAAAGCTGAGATAGAAGATTTTATGAGTATGATTTTAGATCAAAGCAATAAACTCCATCAAAGTGGCTTTTACAGAATGATTTTCCAGGGGCATGACCTGGAGAGACCAGTGCAGCATGACTCTTGTGTGCTTAATGTAACAGAAGAACAGGATGTTCTGCATTTTCCTGCCTACTGCAACCATCCTTTATACTCCTACACTGTCTCCCCTCCTCTCTCTCTCTCTCCCTCTCTTCTCCCCCCCCTCTCTCCCTCTCTCTTTGAAAACAGGGATCCTCAATGCTTGAAGAGCTTTTAAGAAGCCACTTTCCTTCTGCTTCCAAGCAGGACCATTTTGAAGCCAATTCAATTAAGCCAGCAACATGTACTGAGCACCTACTCTGTGCCAGGTGCTTGGGACACAGACATGACTCCAGTGGCTAGAATCCTATTCCTTAAGGAAACACCTAACAAATAATGATAAAATTATATTTCTGCTCTCCAATGATGGGGTTCCAAGGGCCTGACTAGAACTGCAATAAAATCAGGAGACTCTCTCACTAAGGACTAAAACAGGAATGTAACCTCACAAAAGAACATGATTTATGCAGCTGAAGGGAGAATAAAATGAACCAAAATCCTGCTTCTGTGTATCAAGACCATCAGGGCTCTGATGGGTTTGATTTTAAAGCGAGTGGTACTATCTTAATCCCTGTCCTTCTAGGGACCAAACTTGTGATGGGTTTTTATTAATGACTTATTTACTATGTGCCAAATACTCTTTCTCGCTTCCTTTCCCTTTTTTCCTTTCTTTCTTTCTTTCTTTCTTTCTTTCTTTCTTTCTTTCTTTCTTTCTTTCTTTCTTTCTTTCTTCTTCTTCTTTCTTTTCCTCACAATGACTCTATGACATAGTTATTATTGCTGTTCTTCAGATGAAGAAACTGAGACACAGAGAGACTCTTGTAAGTGGTGAGGCCAAGTTTTGAACCCAGGTCTATCTGAGGATACATTTGATACTCTGACCCCAGGAGTCATCAGCCCACAGCCTGGGGTCCTAATCTAGTCAGTTACCTGTTTTTGTAAATAAAGATTTATTGAAAGACGGCCACTCTCACTTGTTTACTTATTCTCTACTAGAGGCCTGGTGCACGAAATTCGTTCAAGAGTAGGCCTTCGTTCCCCTGGCTGCCGGCACCGGCTTTCCTCTGGCACCTGGGAACCAGGCTTCCCTCGCAGCCCTGGCTTTATCTGGAAGGACAGAAGGACGTCTGAAAGGTCGTCCAGTCTAATTAGCATGTTATGGTTTTATTATTATAGATGTCTGTTTTTGCACTATAGTGGCAGAGCAGAGTGATTACAACAGAGAGCATATGGCGTACAAAGCCAAAAATATTTGCTATCTGACCTTTACAGAAAAAGTTTGTTGACCCCCTTCCCTACCCACTCTAAACACCATATCACACAGTCTCTGGTATGTAGACTTTAGAGTTAGAGCTGAGGTCAAATTCTGGATTTGGCATTTATTAACAGTGTGCCCTTAGACACCTTAGACAAGTCTCTTTACTTCCTTTGTGTCTCAGTTACACCATCTGTAAAATAGAAATAATAATATTGTCTGTTTCTTAGCCTTGTTGTGAGGGTTAAATGAGATACTATGCATAAAAAGTTATTAGCACAGTGTTTGGATGCCTGGCATATAGGAAACTCTTAAAAATGGTAGTTAAATTATTTGGAATGGTAATGACAATGCATAGAATGTAGCTCTGTGCCTAGTACATAGTGAATGTTCACTTAAACACCAAATATTTGTATTTATCTTATTCTTATTCTTGCTAACTTGTCTAGGGCCTTCTAATGTTGAAGGAAAGACTGAAGTTTAGGGCTGGAGGTAGAGGTGTGGGGATGAACAGGATAGAGCAGTGAACACAGTGGTTCTAGCCTAGAGAGGGGTTGACAACAGATAATTTACTCTGGAATAAGCTGCTTAATGCTTAAAGCATGAACCAGATTATAAGACCAAAGTGAGATGTGTGAGTGAGAGAAAAAGTGAGCATCCCCAATTCTGTGAGGTTTTTGTTTGTTTGTATCTTTAAACATCCCTCTCCCTGCAGTGCACTTGAATGAACTGTGATTCCATTCTTTGAAAATTTGGGAGTTTTCTTAAGGATTCCAGTGTGTGCTGACCTCCCCATTCTCCTGTAGCAACTATAGCAAAAATGATTATGTGGTATGCTTTGTTCACAGTTGTGCTTGGTTGGCTTCCCTGATTAGAGTTTAAACTCCTGTAGGGCAGAAACCATGGCTTTTATCTCCAAGGTTGAGGGAGAAGGAGAGTGTTGCTGTTATTAAACAATGAAAGTGAGTGTGTTGTTGTCATGTGTTCCTGACTGGGACGGTCCCTGATAGAGAAGGGAGAATGAATTTCAGAAGCAAAGTCTTTGGGAGACAAATGAAGTATTTTAGGGTCCTCTTAAGTGACAGAAAAAGTAAAAAACAAAACGAAACAAAAACAAAACAACAAAACAAAAAAGAAAAAAAGAAAAACAGCATGGCAAAAAAGGCAGGACCCTAGCAGCAGGGAGCCTTCTCCTGGGTGGCTACATCTCTTAGATACCCAGGAGGAAGAGGAAATTAACTACAATGGCAATTCCTACCATTAGAGAGGTAAAAGATTGGGTTATGGCACTACCCTTTTTGATAGCCATCTTTTTCTAAAGTCTCTGTGAAGGTTATCCCTTCACTCCCAAGGTGAGTTCCTTCATAAACAATTCCCTACTTGCAAGTGTCTGAGAGCAGCCAGAGGATAGCTATGTTTTGCTAAGGGAGAAAGACATGAGCTCTCTCTCCTTTAGAAAGAACACTTGCCTTTTTCATCTGGCAGTTTTCACTTCTCATAATCTAAATTTTGAGTCTCCCTTCCCATTATTCAAATGAAATTTATATTTTCTGTCTCTGATATACACATTATTCAAGCAAATTCTCTTTTTTGCCAGTTTGTGGTGGGAAACTTATGGCTCTTGCAACAGTGGTGATTTGGGAGGAGGGCCACAGATAAGTTAAGAACAAAGGGAGCAAATGGACTTTCTCTGGAGCTTAGTTTATACATAATGTAACTTCCAATTGATTCTGTTTCAGAGGAATGTCAAGGCCATAACTGGTTTCTACTACCCAGAATGCCCTGGCAATGCTTCCTGGCCTTAACTGTGACTGTCGCTTCTCTGAAGAAATGAGATGTTCTAAGTGACACTCTCAGATTTTCTGGCTTCTCAAAGGTATGGTGTTTGTTTTACTTTTCCCTTTCACTTACAGCTTACATTATTGCTGAGTGCATTTTAGCTAGTCATAGCAACATTTCTTAGTTATCACATTGTGTAGTCATTATGCTTAAATACCTGGGAGCCTTGGTTTAATACTATTCTTGGGGTTCAGACTGCAATACTTCCATATTGATGAGATAACTATGTGTGTATGACCTAATTTGTGTTTCAGAATAATCAGTGTTGACTGTGGAAGATGATTGGCAAAGGGGATTGGAATGGGTTTATGAAGGGACTAGAGGCAGGGGAACTGATTAGTAGTTTATTGTAAATTTCCATGTGAGAAATGATATGGACCTGAATTAGAGCATTAGGGGTTAAAAGGAGGTGATGGTGATGGAGCTATTTTGGAGATAGAATTGACAATATTTGGCAACCAATTGCATGAAAGGTAAAGAGGAGTTGAGGCTCTCTCTGCTATTAAATGATATAGGGGAGTCAGGAGGAGGGGGACATACTCATGAGTTCATTTTAGGCATGGTGACTTACTGTCCTAGTTTTTCTGCTCTTAGGGGGATTCCAAGGACAATAAAATTTCAGTGCTAAAACTTTGAAATTCCTGGGCAAAATATGAGTTGGTCACCCTAGGTTTAGAATATGTTGCATTTGAGGTGTCTGAGGGCAGTCTCCAGCAGGTAGCTGGGCAGGTAGGAATGGTGTGTAGAAAGGATATCAGAGTCCAAGGCACAGTTTGGGGACTTACCTCTATAGAAATGATCAGTAAAACCAAAGGAATGGGTATGATAGTTAAGGGAGAATGCTTAGCATGAAATTATAACTATCTCAAATCCCTTGGGGAATTATGTATCCTTGTGGATATAAATGAATTAATAAAATAATTAATAAAGAGAAAATGGTGAGTGAGAAAAAGGCCTCAGACTGGAGTTTGAGGCACACTGGTATAGGATAGCTATGGAAAGAAACTTGAGGCTGAGCACCAATAAATCTAAAAGGAACCAGAATAGATGATGATGTCATAAAAGTCAAGGAAGAAGAAAATTTCAAAATGGTGGGGATTGAGGAATATTAATATTAAGGACAGGTGATCGACTCTGGTGATTAATATGTCATTATTCACCTACATGAGAACATTTTCTGTGGAGTCCTGAAATCAGATTGCCAGATGCTGATAAAATAAAGAAAGGAAAGAAGGAAGAAAGAAAGTGTGGGCAGTAAGCATAGATTCATCTTTCTCCCAACAATAGGATGAAAAAGTGTAGTTTTCTCCTTCAGATTACAGCTCAATATCCAACTCTTAAGTTTTTCTGAACGATTGTCATGGTGCTGTTCTCCTTCTCAAAGTTCCTATAGCACCCAGAGGCTACTATACCATACTATGTAGGAGGAAAAAAGCCATATGTAATATATATATATATCTTTATTTTCTAGTAGCTTTTGGTTGCTTGGTTGGTCTCCCTATTAGATTTAAGCTTCCTTAGGGCAGAGACCATGGCTTGCATTTCCCCTGGTGCCCACAAAAAAGATCTTCAAGTATGTTTGCTAGTTGTTAGGATGGGAAGAATTAAAAAATTCTCTAGGTCAGGTTTTCTCAACCTTAAACTTTTACCTTTTGGGCTGGAAACATCTTTGATTTGGGAGATTGTCCTGTGCCTTGTAGGATGTTTAGTAGTATCCCTGGCCTCTACCTATTAATTAACTCCCTCTTCAGCTCCCACAATTGTGACCACTAAAACTGTTTCCAGAAACCTACTGCCCTAGGTGAGCTGGACCTAGCTTGTTTATCCGTTGCCCTTCAGCATATCTTCCATTGTAAAACATTGGTGTCCAGTCCATGGGCTCCAGAAAGAGATGTGTAACCTCCCTTGGTTACTTGCTGTCACTTTTGAGACCCTTAAACTCATTCCTTTCTCTGCCTCTCCCTGGAGTGAGTGAATGACTCATTACTTGAATTTAAATACAAAATACTAAAATGATGCCAACACACTTCCCTTGTGATCCTAAATATCAAAACAAAGCCAGGGAGTATCTAATTACAGCAGTGGTTTGTAATGTTTCTGGAACTGAAAGGGAAACTGTTGTTAACTTGTTTACAAACTGCAACTAGTAGTTAATAATGCTTTTCCTTTTCAAATTATCTTTCAAATATTATATTGTAATTATGACTAGCCTCCTCAGAGATTGGCAAGAGGTTGGGGAAATCAAGAAAGAGGGAATATATAAAATGAAGGTACAGAAGGTTTCAGTGCACAGGCAGAGCAGAGAACCCAGGAGTCCTTGGTTCTCATTTTTTTTCACGTTAAACCTGCCGTGCAGTCCTGACACTTATACGTATCATCCCAATGGTGTCTGTGGTTCCAGGAAACATTTCTCTGTTATAGTCATGAATGAATGGATGTGGGTTAAGTTGGACATAGGGTGAAAATAAGGAAAAACTTGGATATCTTGCCCTGTTCTATTATCATTTTCCAGGCTTCTGAGGTTCCATGGTATTGCCCTGTGAATCTTCCCACTCCTCTATGGGAAAGTCCAATAAAGCATTCAGTACATTTTTTGACAAGTACCTGATAAATATTCTTAACACACCAAAAAGTGATGTGAATAAAAGAAAGAAGGTTGCATAAAGCATAGCTCATTATTCCTGGTTCTTAATGAAGCATGTTAACTTATTAAACTAAGCATTTTCCATGTATTCTCAGATTGTGGCACCACAATAAACCCATAAAGTAGGTATTATTTGTATCAATTCTCCTTTTACAGGGAAGGAAATGTGAGGCTCAGTGAGATTAAATCATTTGCCAAGGGTATATAGCTACAGGGTGACAAAGCTGTGATCCAGACCCCAATCTGTACAATTCCAAAGTCTGTGCTTCTACTACCATGAAAATATGATACATTCATGTAGTCTACTTTTCCTTCATTTTTTTTCAAATCAGTAAGCTATTCCATTTTATTGAAGAACTGAGGACCAGAAAGTATAAATGACTTGCCCAGGAAGATGTTGTGGTAGTGGCAGTGACAGTAGGCGAAGGAGCTGAAGGTAAAGCTAGAAAACACATTTTCTTCCTCATATTGTGTGCTCTTTTTCTACCTACCCCATTCTTTCCAGTTCAGAAGAGAAGACACCTCTCATTCTGGGAAATAATTAAAGAACTGAAAAAGACTGTCATCAATTGTATGATACTGAATTTCTGAACTCTGGCAATGACAAATCAAACAAGGGAACCATTTTCTTTCCTAGTAGATGTTGGAGGTCATTAGCTATACTTAGCCTGCCAGCAGGCTTTAAATGAAGAGGACATTGTGTCCCTGCAGGATCTGCCAGGGTAATTGAGGAGACCAAAAAACATACTACACACTTGGACCAGGCAACTGGGCTAGAGAATCTAGCTGCCATAAACACAGAGTTTTCCAGAGCATTACTAAGTAGCGTCTGAGTCATTTTGAGGGGGGTGGGGGGGAGATGGAGAAGGGACTGAAGAACAAATTGGCATCTTCCAAAATTTAACTGAATGATAGTTGGAAATTCTGAACAACCTTGGGAATTCTTTGGTCTTAAAGCAGTTTGGTTTCCAATTCTCAACTGGAATCCCCTTATATAGTCTGGTGCAATAAACTCCCTCCCATCAGTGTATCAAGTTGAATAAATCAGAGGGATGGAGCTAGTCTCTTGCTTCCAAGAAACTAAATTTTATTTTTGCTTGTTATAGCTGGGTATATACATATAAGAATTAGCTGTTTTATTGACAGGATGTAGACAAGTATTATTCCTTACAACCCCAGGGATTACTGCAAATCCTCAGAAAATTTTGTTGCATTGGATAGTCACAAATCTTCTGGTGTTTTCCCCACACCTCTCAATAATTTACTACAAAAGGATCCTCATGAAATATACATTTTAGTTTGTTTTCCCACTAAAATGGTCATAGCCCAGAGGTTTTATGCTATTGTAACCTGGAGGCCTGTCACCAAATTTTCATTCCTCTCTCCCCATCAAAACCATATTCTTGCCCCACCATCTAGAAACAGGCAGAACTAAGGAGGATGGACTGTGGCGGTGGTTAGTATCTTTAGTAAAGAAATGTGAAGATTCTTAAAGTTCTTTACTTTGTTTCCTGAGATTTTTAGGACCAGACATCAGTCCTATAATGTGGTGGCACTGAAAAGCATGTGGGCTCTGGAGTCAGTCAGTTCTAGATTGGAATCCCCTCTCTACTGCTTAATAGCCAGGTGATCTTCAGCAACTCTGTCTTTCCATATTTATAAAGTGAGGATAATACTCATTTGTTAATGCTGTCTGATTTTATGACCACATGGACATTTGCCCAGGTTTTTACCCGAATTTGTACAGCTAATTTGAGCTTTTCCCATCATCTTTGACTTTGCCTTGTGATATCCATAAGGTATAGATTGTTTTATGCTAGGTTGCAACTAATGGCTATGCAGACACTTCCTTGGTTTTATTTGTACAATGAAAACTCCGTGAGGGTAAGGGTTATGGTTATTTGAGCTTGCCATCATATTCCAGTCTCTAGGACCTAGGGCCATTTCTGGCACATGGTAGGTAATTAATAAATATTTGTTGGTTGAATGAATGCACAAACTCCCTGGTGTCCACATTAGTCTCTTTGACCTACTACCGCATATAGCCTAATGTAAGGAGTGGTTACATCATATGGAACAGGCCTTGTTTAAGCACTATCCTATGTGAGCAGGACCAGTGAGCAACCTTGTCCTTAATAGTACCTACAAGTTTCAGTTGGTTCATTCAAGAGTGATGCTGAATTACCCTGCACTGGAAGGGACTAGTAAAACTATATAGGCCTATTTAAGTTTAACTAAGAACTTTTGGGGTTTTTTTTTTTGCTAAGGAATCCTTAAGTGTTTTTAAAAATTTATTTTTATTGTTGAAAGTATTACAGATGTCCCCTTTTTTTCTGCCACTGATCCCCTTCACCCCACTCCTGCCCACTCCCCAGGCCTTCACCACACTATTGTCTGTGTCCATGGGTTATGCATATATGCACAGAAGTTCTTTGGGCAATCTCTTCCCTGCCCCCGTCTCTGAAATACATCAGTCAGTTGCATGCTTCAATGTCTCTGGTTCTATTTTGTTCATCAGCTTGTTTCGTTCATTAGATACCACATATGAGTGAGATCATGTGATACTTGTCTTTCTCTGACTGGCTTATTTCACTTAGCATAATACTCTCCAGGTCCCTCCATGCTGTCTCAAAGCATAAGAGATCCTTCTTTTTTAAAAATATATTTTTATTGATTTCAGAGTGGAAGGGAGAGGGAGAGATAGAAACATTAGTGATGAGAGAGAATCATTGATCGACTGCCTCCTGCACACCCCACACTGGGGATAAAGCTGGCAATCTGGGTATGTGACATGACCAGGAATCAAACTATGACCTCCTGGTTCATAGGTCAATGCTCACAACTGAGACACGCCACCTGGGCAGAGATCCTTCTTTTTAACAGCTTCACAGTATTTTATTGTGTAAATATACCACAGCTTTTTATCCATTCATCTACTGATGGGCACTTGGACTGTTTCCAGATCTTAGCTATTGTAAATAATTAATTTAGAACTTGATAAGGATGACAAAAATGATTAGCTGAGCCTAAGTGAACTCCCAATAGAAATTAATCAAATATATTTTACTAAAAAGTGAACATACAGTCATGTGCCACATAATGAAGTTACAGTCAATGATAGATTGTATATACAACAATGGTCCCATAGGATTATAATTAAGCTGAAAAATTTCAACCGCCTAGTGATATCATAGCCATCCTAATTCACATGTTTGTGGTGATGCTGGTGTAGACAAACCTGCGTGGTCAGACATATAAAAGTACAGTAATACAATCATGCACAGTATATAACACTTGATAATGACAATAAGTGACTATGTTACTGGTTTATGTATTTACTATACTTTGAGTCATTATTTTAGAGTATAGGCTTTCTACTTATAAAATAAGTTTGCTATAAAACAGTATGTTGTGTTATGCTGGCAGCAACCTCATCATATATTTTGTGTTTATGGTGTCTCCTAATTGCATAATTTTCTCTTGTGCTTCATTTAATCTCATGGTGCTTTGTACAGTAGCATGCTGTACAGGCTTGTAGCATGGGAGCAATAAGCTATGCCATATATCCTGGGTGAGTAGTAGGCTATATATACCATCTATGTTTGTGAAAGTATACTCTATGATGTTTCACAATGTTGAAGTTGCCTAATGATGCATTTCTTAGAATGTATTGCTGTCATTAAAAGTTGCATGACTGTACTGGTCTGGGAGTATATATTTTTATACTAATATAGCAAGGTTTTGGGGGCCAATCTCTCACTGCTAGGATATTGATGAAACCATTAGACAGGAATTCATGGTTCATGCTCTGTGCTGCATTCATCATCCCATTCTTGAATCATCAACTAAGGACTTCAATATCCTTTAACAGCCCAAGCCAGTATTCATCAAACTGGCTGCTTCCTCACATAAGGCCTGATAAAAAAAATGTGGAGAGTTCACCAAGTGCTCAGAGTTTGGCCTTGTGATGCTTTTACTCCCTTTGTTGCAATTGTAGTGTGCCAGCTATCTCTTTTCTTAACCGCTGATTGCACATTATGTTCAAAAGCTGTAGATACATTGCCTGTACTTTCTTTTATATCTGTTACAAACTTGTTACAAAATATAGGTGTCCTAGAAGGAGTTGAACAGATCAGCTTTTCTTTTGTTTGACCTAAAACAACATAAATTTATTTCCTCCCAGTTCTGAAGGTCTTAAGTCCGAAGTCAAGGTGGTGGCAGGTTTGGTTCCTTCTGGAGGCTCCGAGGAAGAATCCATTCGATGCTTTTCTCCAGCTTCTGGGGGCTACAGGTAATCCTCGGCATGCTTTGGTTTCTTGTTGCATTGCTCCACTCTTCCTGAGTCTTCATATCACCCTGTCCTCTGTGTATTTTCTTCTCTTCTTTTCTCAATCTTTTCTTTTTTTATGTTTCAATTACAGTTTACATTCAATATTATTTTATTTTAGTTTCGAGTGTACTGCATAGTGGTTAGACAATCATATACTTTACAAAGTGGTCCCCTTGATATTTCCAGGACCCAAATGGCACCATACGTAGTTATTAAAATATTATTGACTATATTTACTATGCTTTACATAGTACATCCCCCCGACTGTTTTGTAACTACTAATTTGTATTTCTCAATCCCTTCACCTTTTAAACCCAGTCCCTCAAACCCCCTCCTCTCTGACAACCATCAGTCTGTTCTCTGTGTCTGTGAATCTCTTTCTGTTTTGTTTGTTCATTTATATTGTTCTTTAGATTCTAAATAGAAGTGAAATCATGTGGTATTTGTCTTTCTTTGACCAACTTATTTCACTTAGTTGGTGATCACCAGAGTGGAGGGGGTTAGGAGGAAGTAGAAGAGAGTAAAGGGGTAAATAAATGGTGATGGAAAGATAAATGTTTATATTTTCTTTGTTTATTTTGTTTCTTACATTCCACATATAAGTGGAATCATATGGTATTTTACTTTCTATGACTGGCTTATTTCACTTAGCATAATAATCTCCAGGTCAATCCATGCTGTTGCAAAAGGTAAGATTTCTCTCTTTTTTTACAGCAAATAGTATTCAGTTGTGTAAATGAACCAGTACTTTTTTATCTACTGATTTACTCATGGACACTTGGGCTGCTTTTCAATCTTGGTTGTTGTAAATAGCACTGCAATCAACATAGGGGTACATATATTGTTCTGAATCACTGTTTTTGGTTTCTGGGAATATAAAGGTTATCTAGGGTCTAAACATAGTTAAGCTCTAGCTAGAATCTATTTAAGCTCTAGCCAGTGCCAATACCTAATTAAGTTCTAGTCAGAGTGTAGTTAAGGCCTAGCTGGGACCTAAATCTTAAAAAGGCATATTCAGAGTCTAGTTTAGGGATTGCTAGGTCTAAACCTAGTGAATACTTAGCTCAGTTAAGGCCTTGCCAGGGCTTATATCTAGGGAAGTCCTCCTCAGAATCTAATTAAAGCCTAGCCAGTGACTAAACCTAGTTAAGTCCTAGTCCCAAATGAGTTAAGGTGAAGTCAAAGCCTAGTCTAATGAAGTCTAATTAAGGCCTAGTCATCCAAGTTAAGGGGTAGCCAGTCCCTAAGCCTAATTAAGATTTAGCCAAAGTAGGGCCTTGCCAGCCCAATTAAGACCTAGTTAGGGATAAATCTGAGGTAAGGCTTAATCAGCCAGTTAAAATCTAGTCAGTGCTCAATTCTAGTTAAGATCTATTTGAATCCCAGTTAAGGTCTAGCCATGGACTAAGCCTATTTAAAATCTAGCCAAAGAATAGTTAAGGCTTATCTAAGGTATAAATATAGAGAAGACCTAATCTGAGTTTAATTAAAGCACTGCCTGGGTCTAAGGCCTTGCTAGAGCCTAAACCTAGTAAATGTTTGGTCAGACTCTAGTCCCGGCCTACCCAAGGACTAAACCTAGTTAATATCTAGTCATTGCGTAGTTAAGGCTATCTCAGTTAAGGCCTATTCAGGCCCTTGACTTTGTTAAGGACTAGTCAAGACTTGTTATGGATTACTCAAGACTAGGGTAACCAACTTATTCCCATTTGCCCAAGACTACATATTTAGCACTGAAAATTCTAGGACTTGGAAAATCCCCTGGTCCCTGGCAAACCAGAGTCTTTGGTCACTTTAGTTGAGGCCTTTTAAAGAAAACATTTATTTGCCTTGGAATTTATAGTTTAAAAAACACATTTTCAACATTATTATTTTTTATTATTATAGCAACCATTTGGAATAAGATCATCCTCCTCCTTAAAATACAGGTGAATAAACTCAGGTTTGGAGAGAGATGCCATACAGTTAATGTCAGTGGTAGAGTTTAAATCTATGTTTAAATTCAAAAGTCGTGCTCTTTTTTAAAAATCTAAAGTAAAGGGGCATCTCCCCATAATTAAAACTTACATAAATCATAAAAGTAGTAATTGTTTAACGTACTATCATCATCCTATTTTGAGATCATGAAAGTAAATCACAGTGAGCTTAAGTGACCTGCCCAAAGTAAGAAAACCTTTAGACTTCTACACAGGCTTCTCTGCCTCCAAACCCCATATTCTTCCCCTAAAAATAATTTCTTTCTTCTATCCTTCCCTAGTATCAAAACCTTAAGTACCTGTCTGTGTGACTGAGGTTGTTGATGTCTTCATGTTTCAATAATGTTTGTGTCCATGTATTAACTGAATCCATCAAGCATTTGGTAGATTGCACCTGTGTTACACTTCTGTTTTCAGTCTGAGGTTTATTTATTAAATCTATGCTTGCTCTTTCATTAGGGCAGTGGTTTTCAACCTTGGCTGCACATTAGAATCACCTGGGGATCTTTTTAAAATCCTGATTTCTGGGCCTCATTCTGGAGGATTCTAATGTGCAGCCAATGTTGAGAACCATTGCATTAGGGGATATTTATTGAGTCTGGTCACAGAGCTGATTTTGTAGTAGAGTCAAGCCTCAACCACTTGATTTGCTGTGGTCAAAGGACAAAGGCACTGAAGACAAGACTGGTCTACTTAGTGATTCTTGGGAGGGTTACTGGATACATACATCCTTGTTGTAATGACATTCTGAGGATGAGGGAAAGAGATCAGACACCATCCTCGCTAATACTGTGGATTCAGCTGCCAGAAGGAACTGAGGACTTGGCTTGCCTTTTCCTGGCTGTGCCATTTCTGTAGCATCCTGTGAGCTTACCAGGGGTGACAAGTGTCTCTGTTAAAAAGCATGTATGTAAATATAGCTGTATCTTCCACTATGTTATACTGAGGACAAAATAGTTGCCACCCCTGCAGAATGTAGCAGCTTCTGGATTGTATGCCAATGGTAGCAGTATGCCAAGCATGAAGTATCCTGTTCCCCCCTCCTCCCTGCCAAGTAAACACCAGCTTCATCTTCAGTGGTACATTTAAAGGGACAGTCTTTGCTCTTCATGTATGGCAGTGGCAATTGGGGGAGAGCTTTCAACATAGTCCATCAGTGACTTAGGTGGTGGCACAGTGGAAGAGGCCACTAAAGTGCACTTTAGGTAGCAGATGCCTTCTTGGATTACAATTTCCCCCTTTGCTTTGTTAAGTTGCTTTGGACAATTGTGCAGTTTAATATGTAATACAAAATGAAGGCAGAGCTGGCTGAAAGAAACAAATGATTTATTCTACTGAGCAGCTGGTATATTCAAATGTTGCTTTCTTTCTTAGAGAGAGCACCATTTGGGTATGGCATCATTTTCTCTGACATTCACATAGTGATTCCCCCACACAAACTCGGGTCTTTAGATGACTTTTTGTGTATATATTTCCATGATCTGGAAAATTCACACATTCAACTTCAAAGCACTGGGTTAATGGCATAAGCAGGACATGCTTCTGTTCTAACAAAAAAAAAATCTGGAAGGCCTTTCCTTAAGGACTAGGGTTTTGCAGTAAAGTTGGAGGTTCTGGGATGAGAGCACAGAATTGAGTTCCTGTTCTACCACATTCCAGCTTCCTGACTTTGGGTAGATTGTTTTGCCTCTCTGGATGTCAACTTTCTTTTAAAATATATATTTTTTATTAATTTCAGAGAGGAATGGAGAAGGAGAGAGAGACAGAAACATCAATGATGAGAGAGAGTCATTGATCGGCTGCCTCCTGCATGCCCCACACTGGGGTTTGAGCCTACAACCCAGGCATGTGCCCTGACTGGGAATCAAACCTGATTTGTAGGTTGGCATTCAATCATCTAGCCACACCAGCTGGGCTGATGTAATTTTTAAAAAAATGTTAGAGATAATAAATTATGTTATTTTTAACATACCCATGTTATATGGTAATTTGGAAAAAATGTAATGTGAAAACACTTAGAAAAAACTATAAAGCACTATAAAAAGTAGCAGAAATTATCAGTCCTATTATTAAATCAACAAACATTTATAGAGTACCCACTACATACCAGACAGTATTTTTGTACTTCAACAAAATAGAGATCACTACATTCATGGAGCTTACCTTCTAGAGAGGGGAGTCATAAAGAATAATCATAATAATTACACTTCTGAGTATATATCAAAAGAAACACAAACCACTAGTTCAAAAGAATATACACAGCCTCATGTTCATTGCAGCATTATTTACAATAGCCAAGATATGGAAGCAGCCTAAGTGCCCATCAATAAATGAATAGATAAAAAAGTTGTAGTACATACTTGCAATGGAATATTACTCGGCCATAACAATAATGAAATCTTACCAGTTATGACAGCATGGGTGAATCTAGAGACTATTATGCTAAGTGAAATAAGTCAAATAGAGTAAGACAAATACCATATGATTTCACTTGTATGTGGAATATAAAGAGCAAAATAAGTGAACAAACAAAACAGAAACAGACTCATAGATACAGAGAACAGACTGATGGTTGCCAGAGGGAATGTGGGTTGGGGGGCTGAGTGAAAAAGGTGAAGGGATTAAGAAGTACAAATTGGTAGTTACAGAATAGTCAAGGGGATGTAAAGTACAACATAGGGAATATAATCAATAATACTATATAATAAAGAGGTAATATGCAAATTGACCATCACTCCAACACACAAAATGGCCACCCCCATGTGGACACAAGATGGCTGCCACAAGATGGCCGGCAGGGGAGGAAGTTGGGAGAGACCAGGCCTGAAAGGTAGGGCAGTTGTGGGGGGACCCAGGCCTGCAGGGGAGGGCAGCTGTGGGGGAACCCAGGCCTGCAGGGGAGAGCAGTTTGGAGGGACTGGGCCGGCAGGGGAGGGAAGTTGGGGGTGACCAGGCCTGCAGGGGAGGACAATTTGGGGGGGGGCTGGCCTGCAGGGGAGGGCAGTTAGGGGCGACCAGGCTGGCAGGGGAGGGCAGTTAACGGCAATCGGGCTGGCAGGGGAGCAGTTAGTCATCGATCAGGCTGGCAGGGGAGTGGTTAGGGGGTGATCAGGCTGGCAGGCAGAAGCGGTTGGGGCAATCAGGCAGGCAAGCAGGCGAGTGGTTGGGAGCCAGCATTCCTGGATTGTGAGAGGGATGTTTGACTGCCCATTTAGGATCTGGTCTAAATGGGCAGTTGGACATCCCTCAAGGGGTCCCAGATTGGAGAGGGTTCAGGCTGGGCTGAGGGACACCTCCCTCCCCTGTGCACAAATTTTGTGCACCGGGCCTCTAGTATTGTAATAACTATGTATGGTGCCAGGTGGGTACTTTAAATATCAGAAGGAACACTTGTAAAGTATACAGATGTCTAACCACTATGCTGTACACCTGAAACTAATAGAAAAATATTGAATGTAAACTGTAATTAAAAATTAAAAAATAAAAATAAAGATAATAATCATATTAAATAGGTAAAATATATAATATGTATAGAAGGTGGTAAGTTCTAAGAAAATTTAAATAGGAGAGACTCAGAAGTGCCAGTTTAGGAGGGGTTGTTCAATTTTTAAAAGGATGGTAAGTGTATTTCTCATTGAGAATGTGAAATATAAACAAAGGGTTTGAAGCAGGTGATGATTTAGCCATTAAGATATCTGAGTAAAAACCATTCCAGGCAGAAGGAATAGCCAGTGCAAAGCACCTAAAGAGGAAGTATGCTTGGTGAATTTGGGGAAAGGAGCCATTAGAAGAAGAGTGAAATGATCTGACTTACATTTTAAAGGGATCAGTTTGACTGTTGTGTTGAGAAGAGACTGGAGTAAGGCAAGGGGGATCCTGTTAGGAGGCTGTTGAAATAATTAAGTTGAGAGGTATATGATGGTGGCAAACAATGACAACATATTGTATTTTGGGTATATTTTGAAAGAAAGAAGAGGCGAGAGAGTATTCTGGTGGATTCACAATAGATTGTGGGAAGAAGAATAGTCAAAGGTAAAATCAAGATTTTTTTTTTTTTAGCCTGAGTCATTAGAAGGATAGGCTTGCCATTTCCTGAGATGGAGAAAGCTATAGGTGGAGTAAATTTTGGAGGGAAAACTACAGGTCCAGTTTTGGATATAGGTTATTGATGTTAAAAATCAATGTAAAGGCAATTGGATACTCACTTATGGGATTCTGGAGAAAGGTCTTAACTAGCTAAATCAATTTAAGAGTCATCTACATATAGTTGTTATTTACAACCTCTTTGAGATCATCAAGGAAATGACTGTAGATGAATAAGAAGAAGACTTGGGGAGTGATGAATCATGTCAAATGCTGCTTATAGCACAAATAAGATGAGGACTGGAACTGACTATTGGATTTTGGAGTGTGGAAGTCACTGGTGACTTTGACAAGGATAGTTAGGCAGAGTGACCATTGTATTTAATTAAAAGTATATTTTAGAACAGAATTACTTAACCTGGTAATCTCACAAGAGATGAGAGATTTGGTTCTTGTTGAGCAAACCTGCTGTGAGACTCCCCTGCCTCTAGATAATATTTTTAAAAAAGGAAACCCTGTAAGGAATCCTATAAGGTCAACTCCATCCAGCTTTTCACTTGAGCAGCATGCTGGTCTGGCATTGGGAGGGCTCCTGCCAAAGGGCTGTAGGGCCTTGGTGTGCTTTTCTGAGCAACAAGCAGATACACAATGGAATTTGCTCTTTATCTATGTTTCAAATGCTAACCTTTGGCTCCTTTATGAGCCCTGAGAGATAGAGGAATGAAATTTTCAGAGAGAAAGGAAACAAATTCATGCTCAAGGGCAAAACATTTTTCTTTTTAGGAGATTAAATATTTTTTCTGCCCCACTTCCTCCAATTTATTCTGATTTTATCTATCTCAAAGGTCAGAAGGGAGAAATTAATAAACAGGATACCATAGACTCTTGTCTTTTACTTTATACTCATAGATAAGCATATCGTCTTAATGGTGATTTTATTTTATTTTTATTTTTAAAAATATATTTTATTGATTTTTTACAGAGAGGAAGGGAGAGGGATAGAGAGTCAGAAACATCGATGAGAGAGAAACATCGATCAGCTGCCTCCTGCACGCTCCTTACTGGGGATGCGCCCGCAACCAAGGTACATGCCCTTGACCGGAATTGAACCTGGGACCCTTGAGTCTGCAGGCTGACACTCTATCCACTGAGCCAAACCGGTTAGGGATTAATTGTGATTTTAATGATCATTTAGGTTTTTGATATCTTTCCTTTTTGCTAGAGCTTTCTAACTGCAGGTACACTCTGGGAACAATATGTAGGGATGAGAACAATGAAATGGTTATCCTTGAGGGGACTTGTGGCCTATGATATACTTGGCAAGCCACCTACCATGGCTATCTTGTGTTCTTGTTGACATCTTAACACTGCTCCTTATTTTGCTGGTGATTTGAAGCTTCCCAGAACATCACTAGGCAGATCACATTGTAAGTGACAGCACAGAAGGCCTGAGAGATGAAAGAATCAGATTCTCACTCTTGCTCTGTTACTAACCAGCTGTGTAATCGAGGTAAGCCACTTATCCTCTTTGGGTCTTCATTTTCTAATTGTAAAATAGGGATAATCCTTGGTGCACAGGATTATTATAAGAATCAAATACGTTAATGTATGTGAAAGTACTTGAGAATATAATTAACAGAAGAAGGAAACTGTAAAACACTGAAATGAGCTACCAAGTGAGGTTATAGAATCTTATTTTGAGATCATTAAAAACAGAAGCTTATCCTTTGGTGGATAAGAGGCAAGCACATTTGCAGGCAGAAGGAAGAAATATAGGACCTCTGATCTTTCAGGTGAAAGAATACTAGACACAGGGTAATGGCCTTCATTATCTTGCCTCAATGATTTTGCCAATTACTTTCCAAGTACATGTTTCCAAGGCAGAGCCAGTTAATGCTTTGAAAGATTCATTGCCATAATACCAAGGGGAAGGCTTTCTCCATGTAGTTGGCAGTGTTTTGGAGGAGCAGACAATGAGCAGTCCAAAGTGTAATCAGCTTTTGCCTGCCAGAGCTCAGAAACAGAGTGAGCAAGCACTTTGATGGCAAGAGGAAGTTAGGCTAGGAAGATCCACTAAGCCTCAGGGATTCCCTGCTCGATTGGTCTCAGGTCTCCTGAAAGGCTTATGTGTGAACAAGAGCCACAAGACAGCACTTTGGGGACAAGGACCTCTTAATGTTTTCCTCTGAGGTGAGGAGAGCAATGAGAAATAATGTCTGGGGGTGTTTTTTTTTTTTAAAAAAAACTATATTAAATGCGTGTATCCATATGATACTGCAGCACTAAAAAAGGGTGCATTATGAAAAAAATCTTGTTTGTAAATAAGAAACTGGCACCTATACTCACCAAGGGCACATTTTAATTTCTCCCACCTAACTGCCTCTGTTCCCTTTGGATCTGAACTAATTTACCTTGTCCAATGCAGAGAAGCTTACTGACTGTAAACATAAGCCAAGAGGATTTGGATTCCTTTGCTCTTTTTCCATCCTACTGTTAGACATTACCAGTTAGCCAGTTATGAGCATCACAAAATAGCAGGGTAAGACTGTCAGCAAAGAGCAAAATGGTAGCTTTTGATTAGTTGTGTTGACAAAAATGTCATAACAGTGAGATTAATAAAAATCTATGGGATTAGATATTCTAGTTATCAGATGGAGAACATGGCCTCTGCCCCAGCTATCTTTCTGAGCTACATGTAAGATGTGGGTTATTTCGTCTTGCCTCAATTTACAACTCTATCTAGCTATAGGGACCTCTTTCTTTACTTAGCACTACCCTAGCAGGAAGTAGAGCCACAGGGGCCAAAGGTACAAGTCTGTACCTTCAGACTTCATTCCATTTTCCTGTAATTACTGGGTTACTCACCCTAGAAAGACTCTCATCACTTTCTGATGGCCCTTACTGGCTTCATAGGAAGGAGACCCCAAATAAAAAATAAACAAACTTATTTTATATATACCATTCATATGGTGAAGTATACAAATTATAAGAGTATAGTTGAATGCTTTTTTTTAAACAAATGTAATCATATCAAGACATAGAACATTTCCAGCAACCCCCACCTAGAAGTAACCACTGCATTCACTTCTTTTCTATCTTTTCATTTGCCTGTTCTTAAATCTCACTTATATAAATGAAATTCATGTGATACACACTTTAATGCATCTGGTTTCTTTCAACATTCTTGTACGTGTATTTTTGTGGACGTTTTTACTCTTTTATTTTGGTTAGATATTTAGGAGTAGAATTGCAGGGTCATGTAATAAAACTATGTTTAGTTTCAGTGCATACTGTGAAACACTTTTCCAAAGTAGTTATACCAGTTAACACGCTCACCAACTATGTATGAGAGTTCCAGTTGCTCCATGTCCTTCTTGGTACTTGATATTGTCAGTTTTTTTTTTCAGTTTTAGCTATTCTGGTTGGGTTTGTATGTCCCACTGTAGTTTTAATTTGCATTTTATTCATAAGTAATAATAATGAAAATTTATTCATATGCTGGTTGGACATTTAGATGTTCTCTTCTGTGAAGTGCCCTTCAAATTTTTTTCTACTTTTTAAAATTGGATAGTCTGTCTTTTTTCTTGTTGATTTGAAGGAGTTTAAAAACATTTATATGCAGGATACAAGTTAGATATATGTATTGTGAATATTTTCTCCCAATCTGTGAGGCTTTTCTGGCTCCTAAGGTGCCTTTTGGTAAATGAAAGTTCTTAATTTTAATGAAATCCAATTTATTAACCTTCATAGCTAATGCCTTTTGTATCGAATAAGAAATCTTTGCCTACTGAATGTAATGAAGATATTTGCCTATGGTTTTGTCTAGAAGATTTAATGTTTTACCTTTCATATTTACAGGTATTATCCATTTCAACTTATTATTATTAGTAGTAGTAGTCATAGCATTACTTTGATATCTGGTGTGAAGTGTCATGGCTCCATTGATTTATTTGCTTGTCCTTGTGCCAGTGCCATGCTGTCATAATTACTATACTTGTATAGCTAGCCTCGATAGATGATAGTATATGTCCTCCAATTTTGTTCTTCTCAAGATGTTTTGGCTATACTAAGCCCTTTATATATCTTTATGAGTTTTAGAATCACTTTGTCCAAAGTGCCCTTTGGGGATGGTTTTGAGCTTATTAACTTATTAGCCACCTCAGGTGCGCCCACCCTTAAAGTTGAGGTAAGAGTTTGAGGCAGAGAGTGGCAGTGTATTTATGGCATTTACCCTCCCACTACTGAAAATTTATCTCTGAAGTACTGCGAGACTGTGGTACATTTCCCTGAGACTTTCACTTTTAGGCGCCAGCCTAAAACTCAACTAACTTCAGGTAAGGAAAACCAGCTCTGTATTTCAGGCTTCTCAAATTTCCAATCATTATGCTAGTCTCAAATTTTATGTAAATTTCTCCTTTTCCTTAGTAGAGTCATTCAGCCTTGGGGCCAAACCTCATCTTCAACTTTTACCCAGAATTAGCAACCGTCTCATGACTATCAGTTCATGTAGGAACCGCTCGTAGTTCTCTGAAATTTTAGTGCAGCTTGTCCTTGTTTCCAAAGATCGTGGATATCGTTAAGCCTATCAAATTTGCAATTTTTCTTTTTTGTTGTTCTATAGTTGTGACAGGAACATCCATATTCCATTTGAAAGTGCAAGTCCGGGAAACGTTTAGTAGGCAGCGCCTTGACCCTCTCATCCATCTCATCTCTATCACAGGTGAGTAGTTTATGTGTTTGGCCCAATTCAGTAGGTCAGTGGAAGGGCAGATAAAATGGACGGCAACATTCCTGTAACAAATGATGTGGATCCCTGAGGGATTTATCAGGCTTTATCTCTTTGCCTTGGGACTCACTGTCCTAAGAATTTGGAATTCAGCCAGTTTCCAAGGTTGGCAAATTATATTAACATTCTCAGTTCTATTCTGGTTTAGAATGAGATGTCTTCGGTGCAAATAAGGAAAATTTTGCTCCAGAAGGCACCTGAATTTATGCCTCTGGCAAAGGACTTTAGGAGTCAGACCTAGGCTGATTTCCAGTTCTGCAAACTTACCATTTGGCTATGGGCAAGTTAATTTCTCTCATCCTCCATTTTTCCATCTGTAACTTTGTAGCATTATTGTAAAAATTAAATGTATTAATATAAGAAAAGTGGGTTTCACAGTGCTTAAAATATAGTAGGTCTTCCAAAAACATGAGCATTTATTAGATAATTATTTATGGGAATGTCATTTCATCTGATATATAGTTCATGAGGCTGGGGATTATGCTTGGTCACTTTAGGGGGGAATAAAATTTACATACAATGATATGCACAAATCTTAAAAGTACCATTCTATGAGTTTTGATAAATACGTACTCCTGTGTAATCCAGAACTCTATCTAAAGCATGATCATTACCATCAACCCAAAAAGTTCTCTTATGCCTCTTCCCAATCAATTTCCACTTCCCTAGATGTAACCATTATTCTGATTTTTTCTACCATAGATCATTTTGTATTTTATAGAATCGCATATGAATGGAATCATACAATATGTATTCCTCTTTTGTGTCTGATTTATTTCTTTAAGTATACTCTTTTTGATATTCATCCATGTTGTCCCTATCAGTAGTGGCTTTCTTTGTATTGCAGATTAGTATCATATTGTATGAATGCACATTTGTATATTCATTCTCCTTTTGACTGACACCTGCACTCTTTTCATTTTTTGGGGGGAGGGGTATTATGCATAAGGCTGCCATGACCAGTCTCATAAAAGTCTTTTTGTAAATTTTCATTTTTTGGGTAAATACCTTGGAGTGGAATTGCTTGGACTACATGCTTAATTAAGGTGCTTGCTTAATTAAGTAAAACAATTTCCAGATGATTTCAAAGAGGTTGAAAACCAGCAATATGCAAGAATTCTGGTTGCTCTATATCTTTGCCAACATTTGATGTTATTAATCTTTAATTTTAGCCAATTTAGTGACTGTGCTGTGGTATCTTACTGTGATTTTAATTTGCATTTCCATGATGATTAGTGATGCTGAATATGTTTCCACTGGCTTTTTAGCCGCAGGCATATCTTGGAGATATTACAGGTTCCGTTGCAGACCACACAATAAAGCAACTATTGCAATAAAGTGAGCCACATAATTTTTTTCAGTGCATACAAAAGTTATGTTACACTATACTGTGGCCTATTAAGTGTGTGATAGCATTATGTCTAAAAAACAATATACATACCTTTATTAAAAATGCTTTATTGCTAAAAATGCTAACCATCATCTGAGCCTTCAGTGATTCATAAATTTTTTTGCCCGTCGAGTCTCATACGTTGATGTTGATGGCTGCTGACTGATCAGGATGGTGATTGCTGAAGGTTGGGGTGGCTGTGGCAACTTCTTAAAATAAGACAACAGTGATGTTTTTGCCTCATTGAGTTATTCTTTCTTCCCTGATTTCTCAAATATCACTAATCACAGATAACCATAATAAATATAATAATAATAATGAAAAAGTTTGAAATATGACACAGAGATACAAAGTGAGCAAATTCTGTGCTCAATCCAGGGTTCCCACAGACTTTCAATTTGAAAAAAAAAACAAAACCCCACACTATCTGTGAAGCACAATAAAGTGAAACACAGTAAAACAAGCGATACCTGTATTTATTTTTTTCCCCTTTGTGAAATCATTTGGCCATCTGCAAAATTGGTTTGTTTGTTTTTACTTTTGAGTTGTACAAGCTCTTTATATATTCTGGGCACAACTTCTTTGTCAGATATCTGTTTTGTGAATATTTTCTCTCAATTTGGGGATTACCTGCTCATTTTACTGTGTGTTTTGATGAATTGGTGTATTTTTATACCTCCTGCTATCCTCATGCATGGTTCAAACTTGATACTATTTACTGAATAAAAGAGCTGAAAGTTGTTCCTCCCTCATTTCCTTCCTTCCTTTAGTTAGCAACACTTACTGATTACCTACTATGTTATAGCCCCTCTTCTGTGCTTTTGAGGATACAACAAAAAGCAAAACAACACAAGTTTCCTAATCTCATGGCACTTGCATTTTAGTCTATAGGTATATGGTGGTAGGATAGGAGATAGAAAAACAAATAAACAAGAAAATAGAGGTAATTATAGGTACCATAATATAAAAATGCATGGTATTACTAATGGTAAAGGGATGATTAGGGGCCTTTTTCAGGTTAGAGAGTCAAAAATCTGAAGAGATGATATTTAAACTGAGACCAGAATAAGAAGAAGCCATTTTTTTCCTGAGTGAAAGGGATCTCAGGCAGAGGGAACTGCTTATAAAAAGGTCCTTAGAGTGATTTGGGGAGTAGGCACAAACTATACAAAATGCTCCTTTAGGCAAACTAAGGTGTCAAGGATTGGTTGCTTTGGAAATTATCATAACTGGAATAAGCTGATGCTATACTATTACTCTTTCTTAGTACTGCAGTTCTTAGTAGTTTCTCAACATCTTCACTAACCTCCACCCCACCCCCTGCTCCTAGGGTCTAAGATATTTTGAAGATAGGAATTGTGGATTAGCTAACACAATGGTCATCTGGGTTAAGGCTAGGTCAGGAAATTTTTCCCATCAAAGGTAACCAAGTGATAGATGAAGTAAATCAAGGGTTGCATAAGTAATAAGTAACTAAATTTGTCTTTATAAGATAATAAAATATGAAATGTTCTACCTCTACTTTTTATATTTAGATTGTGCAATGTGAGAGTCTATAAATAAAATATCAATTTGATAAGTGGGATATAATTTATTTCTAAATTTTTCCCAGTTTAGAGAGAGATGAAAGAAAAGATGATGGGATGGGATAGTGGAAGACAGAGACAGAAAGTGAAATAGAATGAAAAACATAGGTGAAGAAATGGAGGTATATCAACCAAGAAGAAGAGTGAAAGAGTTCTAGAGGGAGGCAGAGTAGCTGAGAAAAAAAAAAAAAACTGGATGAAAGGGAAAGCAGAATTTAGTCTTTGTGTGTGTTCCTATCACCCTTGCCTTGCATGACCTTGGGCTATGGGCACCATAGTAGGTTATTGTTTCCTTTGAAAATGTGATGGTACCCTCTAGTAAAGTTTAGCACATACTTTTCTTCTGTGTTTCCCTTCTGATGAGCTGATTCAGTTCTACACTAATGCCAAATTCCTTGTATGATTTATTTCCCTTTGAATTAATAAAACAAACTGCTATGCCTCTACTACCCGTTCTCCCATGCTTCAGATGCAAAGTTGCCTATAACCAAAATAATGCCTTCTAGTCCTCATGGATTGGACCACTATCATAGGGCAAATCCCATTTCTACCGTCAGGATTTTGGACCAAAATATAGTGTGGTTCTGACAGGACTTATGCTAAGTACAGATAGTTTATAACCTAGTGGGTCAAACTAGGCCCTGTGGAGACAAGCAAGTTCCATGTGAAAATCATAGACCATCTGGCTGATGACTTACTGTACTCCAGTAAAGGTCTAAGGAGTACAATTAGCTGGGAATCATTCTGGTCAGAACTGCTGGAAATAGGGCAATAACAGATTTGGAATTATCCTAAAGGAGTGCGATGGATGACTGCTTCCTGATACTCTCCATTAGAAGAAGCTTGACTGAGACTGGAGAAAAAAAAAGCACCCTAATATGCAGGACTGGTAGCTAGAAATTTAATATGTATACATGTCCAAGAAAACAATTAGTCAAAGTATATAGCTATACCGATCAGCCATGAACTGAAGATATATGCTGTAATTTAAAGATTATAGACTGAACTATAGCAGGAGCAGCAATCCTGTAAAGGGAGATATGAAAATAAACCAATGAAGGGACTTTAGCAGTTTATGTAGGATATGCACTAGATCATCAGACTGGAAAGACAGAACATTCTACTTAAAAGGAAGCAATTGGATATCCCAAAACTAATGTAGACTCTGCAATATTGGGGACTCTAAGTCCCAAGTCAGTTCTCTTTTCAGTTCATTCTAAAGTTGCAGGATTGGCATATGAAACCTCTGGGCATATGGAATGAATGTCCTAGGTAAGCAGAAGAGAAAGAATAAAGTAAAAGCAACTATGAATCAAACAAGCAAACAAGTAAGCAATATGAGGTATGTCAAATGAGTAAAAACTTGAATCTTTGACAATATATTTTTATTAAAATATATTTGACATGCAATGTTATATTAGTTTCAGGTGTACAACATACTGATTTGTCATTTATATTCCTTACAATGTGGACACCACAATAATTCTACTAACCATCTGTCACCATACACTTATTATGATAATATTGACTATTTTACCTATATATTACCACATATAGTATACCTCTATGACTTATTTGTTTTTATATATAACTCATTTTTAAGGGAAGTGTTGGTGGTAAGCCAGACAAACATGTCAGGTAGATTATATTGGGCCAATTCCTGGATGTTTAAACAAAGAATATTGCTTTACAGAAGCATAAGCCCTTAGAAAGACTTGCAAAGCACACCAGACATGCAGATGAGAATAGTATGACTATGGCTTTTAGACAAAGTTAGAGGAACTATATGCTAGATATGGAATATTGGCAGCAATAAGAAATAACCAAGGAACTAATTTTAAAACAGAAATTGTCCAAAATTTGCAAAAAGAGAAAATGTTGGACTTTAATTTACCATAAATTTCCTAGGCTGCAGAGGCAATTGGAAACTTTGATGAATGGATTCTTAAAAACATAGAAAGAATTTATCAGCACCAGATATAAATGGTGACGAGACACAGATGCTAATAAAGACAGAATTAACTGAAGGACTCTGAGTGGATGTATCTTCCTCAATAGAGTTTTTCAAGAAAGATAGACAAACTACCTATGCTCACTTTGTTCTCAAATCTTCTAAGAAGAGATAAAGACCATGAAATGTTTAAAGGAGAATATAAGTAGTAGATTCTTATAAGGTCCTCAAAAGAAGAGGATCAATAGCTAGGGCTACCCTTTCAACTTTATCCTATAGTCAGAACCTGTAGGATTGATAAAGGCTCAAAGATATTAATCTTTATATTTCTATTTTCTATTATTAGATCTGCTTTGCTGTTTTCTTTTGGCTGTGACAATCTTCCAGATTGCCATTATAGTAGCAATTCACCACCGGTACCAACAAGAATACCATATGTGATTTTGTGGGAGGTTCACCAACTTTATCAAAAATTGTTATAGGACCACTGGACTCATTCTGTACTTGATCATCATAATTATATCAACAGCCTGATTTCTGGACCAACCAACCACAGAACCATCGTCAGCCCCACAGGATTCATTGCCGCCAAGAGTCCATTTGCTGCAGCTTTTACGATTATTTTATCTTCTGAGAAGAACAGCATGGAGTCTCTGTCAATCCCTGAACTAATTAGTGGACTTATTGATTGTGTTGCTCAGTTAATAAGAATAGCTGAAGAGATTTTGCAATTATTTTCACAGGAACAAGTTCCTTGTGTAGAGCAAAATGAGATAGCAGAACAAAATGAGGCAGCAGAACAGGTAGAAGTAGATTCATCTCCTTCTGAGGAAGGCTCACTACCAGACCTCGCTGACTTCTCAGACTTGGAATCAATACTTACAGTAAGAGAAGAAGAAGACCTAATGTTTGATGTAGATCAAGCTATGTTTGACATGGAAAACGTATATGATGATGTACTCGCTGGTATAAATGATGATTTAAGAAGTGGGTGAAAACTCACCAGCATTTTTCAAACAGTTTCTTTTTTTGTTTCTAATATTTTCTGATTTTTCTGAATATTAGTAATAAGAATTTTCTCCTAGTTCTGTATATTTTCCTTACTAATACCATATAGAACCAGTAATATTTGATTTAGTTACAGCAGGCGCTGGTCTCTTTTCTTCATTGTACTTATTTTAAAAACTTTGACTTTAGTGATATGGATTTTTCTTTACCTGTACTTGTTCTTCTGCTAAGATTCCTGATAAGAGGCTCAAAAACAAGGAGAATAAACTCCTCACCGAACAATGCAGTGAAGACCTGATGAACTCTATCACATCTTGAGACCCGATTTCATTGTTCTACAATGAATGGAAACCGAAAGGGGCATAATCCCCAGGATGGCCTTATAGTGAATATATCTACATTAACAGGACAATATTGGGACACTTTTATTTAAGAAGACGTAACTTCTTACTTAAAAAGGCCCCCATACTAGGCCTTTAAGAAAGTGTGTCAACCATTGGATTCTATAGCAGACTAGGGGAAAAAATTCTGGAAAAGCAACATCTACCAGATACTAAAACTGCAGAAAGGTTTTCAGATAACTTCTGCAGGGGAGAAAGTTTTCAAAAAGCTGAGGCCAAGAGGTTGCATTCATTGCAGGACTATTTCCTCAAATGCTGGCCCACATTGAACTACTCTGAAACATTGTTCTCCAAATGGAAATGGCAAATTTTAGCAAATAACGAGAGAAGTACTAGTACTAGAAGGGCTAGATAAAGCTCTATAAGGACTAGTCACCAATGGAAAGTCAGATACTTACGGCATAGACTTAGAGATCATGGTCCACAAGTAGTAGTGGATAAAATGTATCTTCTTAAGTATAGTAAAATTTTTAAAATATGTTTTTGTTGATTTTTAGAAAGAGAGGAAGGGAGAGAAATAGAGAGAAACCTCAATGAGACAGAAACATCATTGATTGGCTGCCTCCTGCACATACACCTCTCACTGGGGATTTAGCCTGAGACCTGGACTTGTGCTCTGACCAGGAATTGAACTAGTGGCCTCTTGGTTCATGGGTTGGCGCTCAACCACTGAGCCACATCTTCTGGCGAGTATAGTGAAATTTACAAAGAATAACTGATAGGCTTATTATAGTGAACCTGCTGCAGCCTTGACATAAAACTTTTAACGAACACTATTTTTCTCATTAGTTCATTTTGTTCATTAGATCTCATATATGAATAAAATCATATGGTACTTGTCTTTCTCTGACTAGCTTATTTCACTTAGCACAATGCTCTCCAGATCCATCCATGTTGCCGCAAAGGGTAAGATTTCCTGCCTTTTTTATGACCAAGTAGTATCCCATAGGGAGCAGGCTGAGAGCTGTCAGGGGTGGGTGCCTGGGTGGTTGTAGATGGAGGGATTGAGCAAAAAAAAAAAAACCCCACAAGCAAACAACAACAAGTCATGGACATAGACAACAGTGTGGTGATTGCATGGAGGTTGGTGGGGTTGGTGGGGGAGGGTATAAGGGGGATAAATTGTGATGGATAGAGACTTGACTTGGGGTGGTGAACACAATACAGTGTACATATGATGTGTTGTAGAATTGTGCACCTGAAACCTGTATAATTTTGTTAATCAGTGTTACTCCCAAAATTCAATAAAAGAGAAATATAAACTATCTTTTTTTTTTACCTATAAATAGTAACTTTATATTATTTTATTTTTTTTACATTTTGCATCATTTTCTTTATAACTTTTTCTTTTTTTTCCTTTTTTTATTTATTGCTTAAAGTATTACAAAGGGTATTACATATGTGTCCATTTTATTCCCCCCCTAGACAGTCCCCTAGCCTCCCCTATCCCCCAGTGTCAGAAATACAAACTATCTTTAAAAAAAGAAATTTTAACTATTGAGAGATGGAAACAGTATGAATTTAAACAAAGTATTAACTGGTATTTAGCCACAATAATCCTACGCATAGCAGAAGGGGAAAATGTAATAGTTAGAGGGCCCCCATATCAAAACAAAGAGGGGCCAAATAAATGTGTGGGAAATTCACTGATCATACTAATTCCATGCCATACAGTATCCTTACTCCCATTTGGAAGAATAACTACCCTTCAGATAAGTCCATGGACACTTGTTGTATTCCTTTTAAGAGAACGACCTTTGCATCTCATAACATGGGCAACAACTTCGTAAAGATATAAAAATATACCATTAGGCAAAGTAGTATAACCAAATTACGAAGAAGTGACATATAGACATCAATCCACACTGATAGAAACCAGACTATACCAATTCATATAGAGTCCTAAGGCATATTATAGTCAAAAGGATTAAAAGGCATTTAATTCAGATAATATCACAGTTAACCAACATGACAGATGCTGCATCTAATATAGAAGTCTGTATACACAAATAATTGGTTACCTTTAAAGGTAAATGGGGGAAATTATAGACTATACAACCAGGTTTTATTTGGATGAACAGTAGCAGGAGAAACATAACTACTGAATTTCAGGGCAAGCTTAGTTAACAAATTTAGGAAAGAGACTGCTTTATCAAGAAAAAACACCACAGACACTTTTGAAAGCTCAGAATTTATGGAGCTGCTCAAACATATTAGTATGAAAAGTTTTACAATAATAGACTGCTATAGGGAAAGATTGATAGAGTTGATGAGGATATAGGAGAATTAGAGGGAGTGTACAATGACACAAAGAGAAGAAATAAAAACGATATCATTAAGCAATTACTATAGATAATTACAGGCCATATCACACAGCAGCTTGAGGAAATTTGATGCTGTAATAACTGGACAAACTGAGCCTTAATTTTTTCAGTGTAGGGGACTCTAGATATACAATATTTCCAAAATTCCAAATAAGAGATGTGCAAATGGGCAATGCTAAATTAACCTAACTGGAGCAGTAGAAAAGCAAGAAGAATGTATAACCTACCATTCCAATAAAAATGATTTTATAAGGAAGATTAGTGATAATAGTTAATCAAGGAAATCTATACATGTAGCCACCAAGAAGAATAATACAGGCACTGGATAGAAGTTAATAGATAGAATCTATACTTTTAAAAATAATGTTTTTAATTTTTATTGAAGTATAGTTGGCATGCAATAGTATATTAATTTCAGATACACAACACAGTGCATCAACTTTTATATACTTTATGATGTAATCACCACACTAAGTCTAGTAACCATCTGTCTCCATGCTGAGTTATTACAATATTATTGACTATGAGAGGCCTGGGGCATGAAATTTGTGCATGGGCTAATCGCCCCCAACCGCCCTCCCCTGCTGGCCTGATCACACCCAACTGCTCTCCCCTGCAGGCCTGGTTGCCCCCAACTGCTCTCCCCTGCCGGCCTTGTTGCCCCCCAACTGCCCTCCCCTGATGGCATGAATGCCCCCAACTGCCTTTCCCTGCCAGCCCGATGGCGCCCATCTGCCCTCTCCTGCTGGCCTGATCACACCCAACTGCCCTCCCCTACAGGTCTGGTCACCCTCAACTGCCCTCCCCTGCTGGCCTGGTTGCCTCCAACTGCCCTCACTGGCCAGCCTTGTCACCCCCATCTGATCTGACCCCCCCCCCTGCTGGCCTGGTCACCCCCAACTACCCTCGCCTGCAGGACTGGCCACCCTCAACTGCTATCCCCTGCCAGCCCTATAGCCCCCAACTCCCCTCCCCTGTGGCCCTGGTCACCCAAAACTGCCCTTCCCTGCAGGCCTGGTCACCCCCCAACTTCTCCCCCTGCCAGCCTGATTGCCCCCAACTGCCGTCCCCTGCCAGCCCGATTGCCCCCAACTTCTCTTCCCTGCTGGCCATCTTGTGGCCACCATCTTGTGGTGGCTATCTTGTGGTGGCCTTCTTGTAGTGGCCATCTTGTGACGACATGGGGGCAGCCATCTTTTGATGACGTGAGGTCGTCGTGTGAGGGACACCTAGGTTATTATTGGTATAAATATTTCCTGTGCTGTACATTACTACATCTCCATGGATTATTAATATTTTAACTGGAAATTTTTACCTCATAATCCCCTTTATCTTTTTCTTTTCTTTCATGTCCCCATCCCCTCCGGCAACCATCAGTTTGTTCTCTACTTTTATGAGCCTTTCTTTGTTTTGTTTGTTAATTTTTTAGAGTCCAAGTATCAGTGAAATCATATGGTATCTGTCTTTCTCTGACTGACTTATTTCACTTAGCTTTAATTAAAAGTTTAGAAACAGCCAGGGAATATGTAAACTCTGCACTAGAAATTTGGACTTTGGGAAATTGGGCTATAATTTTGTGTCAAATTAAAAAAAAAGCATAAATACTTGAGCAAGATCATGAAACATACCCAAGGAGAGTCCATAATTTGCTACAAATTCTATTTGATGAGTAATTGAACTGTAAATGGAAAGATCTGGTGTTCCTCAAATATAGATACTGAAGGGTAGCTATTTCTCCTACTAGAATTCTGGAATATGAACTTTATACAATTCTACAATAGTTTAGTGTGAGCTTATTAAAACTGCTAGTATTAACCAGAGAACACAAGCAACCATGCTAACTCAGGCAAGTCACTAAATAAACCAAGAGGAATCTGTGAGACTCTTCCAGACCTTGAAACAAGATAAAGATCGAACCAGCCTATAAAACAACAAATGGTTAACATGATCTTTAGGTATCAAAGCAGAAACATGCTACAACTCTGTAATACGTGGCTAGCCACTTGGTAAGTGGGTCACCTGGAAAGATTGTACTATAATGACACCTCAGGAATAGATAAAATATATTTCAATGTTTGCTTTGATTATGTGATTGTATGTGTTTAAGAACCAGGTTAAAATGTAACCCTGCTTCAAGCAATTACTTTTGTATTAAGTATGATTATTCTTTAGAACAGAATTAGAAATAGAATCAATAGTGATAAGACATAAGTGTAGGATATAAGAAAATACTTAGGAACAAGAGCTAGTAGGGAATGTATTTTTAGGAGAGAAAAGAAAAATAATAAGTTGCCAACAGTTATGCAGCTGTTTATGGTGGAAAGCCATGGCATAGTGTTACTTCCTAAGCGGGTTTATGAACTTAGCTTTGTTTTTGTTATATGCAAATTAACCAACCCTAAGTTGTTGATACTGATAGAAATAACCGTCTGACAATTGACACAAGTCATGCACTTAAAACCCAATTAGAAGGAGATATATTAACTAACTTGCCAGTCTACTGACTGAATGCCTCTGACTGGAATCTGGCATCTCTCCTCCAAGAGAATGAAGAGAGTGCTGGTTCTTTATCCAAACTAGCCCTTTTTTTGGATTTAATTTTTTTATTGTAATTACATTAATTAATAAAATTATATAGGTTTTAGGTGTACAGTTCTATAATACATCATCTATATATTGTATTGTGTGTTCACCACCCAAAGTCAAATCTCCTTCCATTTCTGGCTTGAGACCAACACTAAAGCCAATTCTTTTTTTAAAATAATTTTTATTGGTTGAAGTATTACAAAGAGTATTACATATGTCTCCTCCCCCCCCCCCCTTGACATTCCCCCGGCCCCTACCCCCTAGTGTCTTGTGTCCATTGGTTATTCTTATATGCATGCATATAAGTCCTTTGGTTGATCTCTTAACCCCCCTAACCCTCCCCAGGCTTCCCACTGTAGTTTAACAGTCTGTTCAATGCTGCTCTGCCTCTGCATCTACCCCTGTTCATCAGTCTATACTGGTCCCCATTATCTGTCCCAACCTCACTGGAGCCGTCCCAGCCTCACCAGAGCCATCTTGACCTCACCGGGGCTGTCCTGACCTCATCGGGGCCATCCTGACCTCACTGGGGCCATCTCTTCCTCACCAGGGCTATCCCTACCCCACCGGGGCCATCTCAACCTCACCGGGGCTGTCCCGACCTCACCTGGGCTGTCTTGACCCTGCCAGTGCCGTACATTGCCAGGGTTGTTTTGGCCTCACCGGGGCCATCCAAACCTCACTGGGGCTGTCCCAACCTCACTGGGGCCGTTTCAACCTCACCGGGGCCATCTTGACCTTACCGGGGCCGTCTCCACCTCCCCAGGGCCTTTCTGACTTCACCGGGGCCGTTTCAGCCTCACCACAGCCGTCCCAGCCTCACCGGGGCCGTCCCGACCTCACTGGGGCCGTCCTGACCTCACCGGGGCTGTTTCAACCTCACCAGGGCCGTCCCGACCTCACCAGGGCCGCTTCAACCTCACTGGGGCCATCCTGGCCTCACTGGGGCCGTCCCAACCTCACCGGGGCCGTTTCAACCTCACCGGGGCCATCCCGACCTCACCAGAGCCGACCTCACCAGAGCTGTTTCAACCTCGACCGGGGCTGTCCCAACCTCACTGGGGCCGTTAAAGCCAATTCTTGTACTGCGAGGAGAGATGGAGAGGGAGTCAGGTTCATCATTCTGAGATCAAGTTAAAGGTGTGAAAACCAAGGGACTTATACTGGTAGATGGCAATGAATTAGGAAGTACAAGTCTTCATCCTGTGTGCTTTAACTAAAGTATGTGGGAAATTGTGGTTACACAGTTACATGCTTGTGTGTGATGATTACTGCCAGTCATTAGCTATTGAAGCACACCATTTTGTAGTTATGTATTTTAACAGATTTTAACTAACAAACTCATTCACAAATCAAAGAACTTGTAGTTATTTTAATTACTTGGTGGTGAGTTTAGGGACTATCAAACAGGCATATAAGAACCCCACTCAACAAAAGGTAGAGTATACTCAGAGAATATTGTACCAGGAGTCTGAAGTTCCACTTCTGGCTTTGTCAAATAATCTTGAACAAATCTCTGAAATATAGTCTTCTCTTGTTTGTAAAATGGGAGTTAAAATAAATTTTCTGTCTACTTTTAATTGTAATAAGGAACAAAATAATGATAGAGTTTTCAATAGCCTTGGTATGATAGATCTGACAATGGGACAAATATATGAAATATTTTTTTAGAAATATCTGAAAATGACTATATGACAATACTTGTTAAGTTTATGTGACACGCAAGGATTATCCAATAGTTGTACGAGAGATTAGCACTTCTTAAGTGTCTTTGAAGATATAACCTCATGCTCCAACTAGAATTAGGCATGGAATCAGGTGTGAAAACAGGACACATGTTCTCTTTTAGTTCAGTTATCCCAATCCCATCTACAATTTGTTTCTCCTTTGAATAATTCTGGCACTGGAAGATAAATCTTGTCTAGATTTTTTTCAGGGCCTGAAGCTCATCTGGAAAAACTTGCCTTTAAAAAGATGTCTCCAACTTGTTTAGGGGCTCCCAACATGAAACCTTCAAACCAAATGTGTTCTACCAGACCCTGGAGTGTGACTCACTTAAGATGTTAATTATTTTTCTTCTTGATGAGTAAGCACAAATAAACTGTATGCCTCCAAGGAATTTGAGTAATTTTATCAAACAGAAAAGCTGAGTTTATTTTCTCTCTATATTATAGAAGGATAAGATTAGTTTTTATTCATTTATTTGTGTTTGATATAAAGATTAGTTTGCCTAGATCTATAACATCATACATAAGGAGAATTTGTTATATGAAAATTAGTGCTCAAGTATTTTGCATAATATAAAATAATTTATCAATATCACACTTTTCATGCTTGCAGCCTTAAGTACTGTTTGTATGTTTCATTTTTTAAAAAAATTCCTCAGCCAATTGATTTTTTTTAGAGAGAGTTGAAGGGAGGGTGGGAGGTGGGGAGAGAGAGAGAGAGAGAGAGAGAGAGAGAGAGAGAGAGAGAGAGAGAAACATCAATGTGAGAAGGACACATGGATTGATTGCCTCCCCCACTCACCCCAATCAGCGCCAGGGATTAAACCTGCAATCTAGGTATGTGCCATTGCCTGGAGAATTGAACCCACAACCCTCTGGTGCATGGACCAATGCTCTTACCACTGGCCAGGGCTGTTTCACTTTTTTAAAAAGCCTCACCTGAGGATATTTTTTTGTTGATATTTAGAGAGAGAGAGAGGAAGAAAGAGAAACATCGATTAATTGCCTCCTCTACATGCCCTGACCAGGGATAGAACCCGCAACCTAGGTATGTGCCTTGACCAGGAAATGAACCTACAACCCTTGGTGTATGGGACAACCGACACTCTAACCAACTGAACCACCAGGACAGGGCTGTATGTTTCACTTTTTATTTTATTTTTTATTATTTTTATTTTTAATTAACTCTTTATTGTTCAGATTATTACAGTTGTTCCTCTTCCCCCCCCCCCCCATAGCTCCCCTCCACCCGGTTTCCACCCCACCCTCTGCCCATACCCCACCCCCCGTCCTCATCCATAGGTGTACGATTTTTGTCCAGTCTCTTCCTGCATTCCCACACACCTTTCCCCCTGAGAATTGTCAGTCCACTCCCTATCTATGCCCCTGATTCTATTATATTCACCAGTTTATTCTGTTCATCAGATTTTTTATTCACTTGATTTCTAGGTTCACTTGTTGATAGATATGTACTGGTTGTTCATAATTTTTATTGAATACCTTTCAGCATTTCATATAATACTGGTTTGGTGGTGATGAACTCCTTTAGCTTTTTCTTTTCAGTGAAGCTCTTTATATGACCTTTAATTCTGAATGATAGCTTTGCTGGGTAAAGTAATCTTGGTTGTAGGTTCTTGCTATTCATCACTTTGAATATTTCTTTCCACTCCCTTCTGGCCTGCATAGTTTCTGTTGAGAAATCAGCTGACAATTGTATGGGTACTCCCTTGTAGGTAACTAACTGTTTTTCTCTTGCTGCTTTTAAGATTCTTTCTTTGTCTTTTGCTCTTGGCATTTTAATTATGATGTGTCTTGGTGTGGTCCTCTTTGGATTCCTTTTGTTTGGGGTTCTCTGCGCTTCCTGGACTTGTAAGTCTATTTCTTTCACCAGGTGGGGGAAGTTTTCTGTCATTATTTATTCAAATAGGTTTTCAATATCTTGCCCTCTCTCTTCTTCTGGCACCCCTATAATTCGGATTCGCTTGAAGTTGTCCCAGAGGCTCCTTACACTATCTTCATATTTTTAGATTCTTTTTTCTTTTTGCTTTTCCGGTTGGGTGTTTTTTACTTCTTTGTATTTCAAATCTGTGACTTGATTCTTGTGATCCTGTAGTCTGCTGTTGGATCTCTTTATAATATTCTTTATTTCAGTCAGTGTATGCATAATTTCTACTTGGTCCTTTTTCATATCCTAGAGGGTCTCACTAGATTTATTGAGGGTCTCACTAAATTTATCGGCGGTTTCTAGAAAATTCTTGAAAAACCTTAGAAGTGTGGTTTTGAACTCTATATACAGTCGTTTGCTTTCCTCTATTTCTGTCATTTGTGACCTTTTTCTTTGTCTCTGCATTTTGACTGCTTCCCTGTGTTGATAGGGTGGCTTTCTGTGCTAGGTGTCCTATAGGGCCCAGTTGCTCAGCCTCCACAATTACCTGAGGTGGACACTCTTGGTGAACCCCTATGAGGGCTTTGTGCACAGTCTTGGTGTAGTTAAGCCTTGATTGTAGTTGGTATCAGTGGGAGGAATTGACCTCCGGGACAATTGGCTGTGAGAATCAGCTGTGTCTATGGTGGAATAACTTCTGTGCTGGAGACACCCTTCTGGGCAAGACTTGCTTCAGTGGGGCTTTGGTGCTCACTGAGTCTGCCCCCTGAGTGTATCCCTTATGGATCTGAGGAGTTGTAATTTGGATGGTCCCACTCTGACCACTGGGTACACTGGCTCTTGGATCTCTAAGGACGTGCTAATTTAGCCTCTGCCTGAGACTACCCAGCAGGAGCTATGGAGAGATCTACAGATTCCTCTTCTTTGTTTGGGGTTTGAAGGTGCCCAGATGAGGCCCAGCTGTGAAGCAATGCAAGCTGCTGTGGGGCTGTGGCCCTTGTTTTGGAAGTTCTCGGTCTCTCTGACCCAGCCGCAGTTTGTTAGGTAATTTTAGATTGCAAAGGGCTAGGGCATTCATATGCAAAAGCCTCTGCACGCAGCTTGGGTGGGGCGGGGTCTCAGGGAATCAACAGCGTGGAGCAAGCAGCTATGGCTGATCCTCAGTCCAGCCCTTAGAGGCCTTGGGTCTCAGTGTCCCACAGTAATCGGTAATCGCTGCAAGCACCTCTGAGAGAAAGCTGCCCTGTTGTTCAGCCCGATGCCAGACAGTCTAGTTTCTCCCCGTATGAGTCTGGGTCCCCAGAGACTCGCCCAGAACTGGAGTTCAGAGCAGTCAGGAGCATGTGTCTCCCTCCCGATTGAAAAAGACAACCGCGTTCTCAGTTGCCAGCCCTTTCCACGTGCGCCTCAGTACCTCTTCACTTTACTTCCGCACCTTCTCTGAGTCTCAGTGTGCTTTTCTCTTTACTTCTAGTTGTAGAATTTCTACTCAGCCAGCCTTCCTGTGGTTCTGGATGATGTCCATTTTGTCTTTAGTTGTATTTTTGAAGAGGTTGTGTGAGGCAGCAATTTCAGGTGTTTACCTATGCTGCCATCTTGTTTTCTCTGTATGTTTCACTTTTTAAAAGACTAGATTGTGGATATTTATTTAACAGACTTAGTCTGTTTCCTCAGATTTAGGACTTCTGAGAATGAAGTGCTGACGAAAACCTGAATTATTAGAACACCAGTAGCTCACAGGATTGTGTTTCTCATCCAAATACACTAAACTTGAAATTACAAAAACACCCCTAAAATAAGAACATTGTTGATAAGTTCAAGGTGATAGTATTTAATCTTAAACTAGACATGTGGACTGAATAAAGAGCAATTAGAGATTGCAATTGATTCTTGGACAACATGTTCGAACTGTCAAGGTCCAGTTCTATATGGATTTTTTAAAAAAATTCTAAATACATCTCTGAATCTAGAGACATAGAAGCATGGAACAGATTGTCGAATCTCAGAGGGAAGGTGGGGGTGGGCTGGAAGAGAGCAACCAAAGAATTTGTATGTATATATACATAATCCATGGACATAGACAATAGGGTGGTGGAGGCCTGGGTCAGGGTGGGGGGCTATAAGGGGTCAATAGGAGGAAAAAGTGGATATATGCAATACTTTCAACAACAAAGATTATGAAAAAAACTACGTATAATACTGTAAACGTATTTTCTTTTCTTTATGATTTTCTTAATAGTTTCTTTTCTCTGGCTTATTTTATTATAAGAATACAGTATATAATACATATACAAAATATGTGTTAATTGACATTTATGCTGTTGGTTAGGCTTCTGGTCAACAGTAGGCTATTAGTAATGAAGTTTTGGGGGAGTCAAAAGTTATAGGTGGATTTTCAACTGTGTGTGTGTGTGTGTGTGTGTGTGTGTGTGTGTGTGGCGGGTATTAATGCCCCTAACCTCCACCTTGTTCACGGGTTAATTGTACAGCTAATTGAGACTCAGTGGAACCACAGATATTTAAAAAACTATTTCAGAGATTGGGAAGGATTATAGAATTCTTTAGTGGAAGTGAAGTCACAATTTAGAAGAGATTCATAGATTTTGATGAGTATAAATCATGTTTTGCTGTCTGGAAGAAGTGTCTTTGAAGTACAAACCTTAAGGTATATCTGATTTTTCAAGTTTGCCCAAGTTTGAAGATAAAATAAACTAAAATTGATCTATAGCCATTGTTTATATATTTAACTCCATTGGAAAATTTGGAGCTACATATATAAAGCCTAAAAGAATTCTGAAGTCTCTGGCCATGGGATTAAACTTTGGGCCATTTTGGGATTACTGTGAAAGTATATTATTTCCCATGAATTTACTGACATTGAAGTTGAGAGTCACTCACTCTTTTTGCTGTATTTGAGTTGGAGTTTGATGTGCTCTGACTGAAACAGATCAGTCTATTAAATTACAGAGTTCTCATTGATTTGATTCACAATGATGAGTGAATACCACCAGGCCTGAAATTGTTGATTTTTGCATACAGTGCTTTTTGGATTGCTTTTGTATTACTGCTAAATATCCATAAATTTGAATAGTTAAAAGGTAATACTTTGTAAGTGTTATGAATTAAAAATAATGTAGTCTGTAAAACGTAAAGTTCTAATTGTATGGGTTCACATTTGAAAGAAAAGTAGACACCCAAAAACTTGTGCATCTTCAAAAAAACTGAATCCTAGTTGTGATGGTTGCCCAACAACATGAATAAACTTAATGCCATTGAACTGTAAACTTAAAAATGGTTAAAATGATAAAATCTATGTTATGCATATTTTACTACAATAAAACAAATTACTTTTTCCTCCATTTGAATGTACATAGCAAATGGACCCTGAAAACAGTTTTGGAATCTCTGGTGCTTAATTAAGTGAGCAAAAAGAAATATAATTGCTTCTCACATCCAGGTTGGTATAATGATAGCTGAGAAACATATTGTATGAACATATAGTAACATAGAGATAGTCTGTAATAACAATAATAAGATAAATTTGAAATAAGAGACACAGGGAACAAAGTTTCAGGAAAGTAAATGACTAAAGCCTGAGGGGGAAATAAGGGTTGGAAGGCAGTGAATGTAGAATCCAAGGGTGAGTCCATGGTCCTATGCCAAGCAGATCCCCATGAGAGTGAGGAACTCATCACAGTTATTTCCAAAGGGAAAAGTAACTAAAATTGTCAAATGAAGATTATATGAGCAGATGGGGTCAAGTGATAGAGTAGTTGGGAGATAATCTATTAATACAAAATTGATGAAATATTGCAGTGAAATTGTTTGAAAATAAATGCTCTGTCAATTTTCAGGGGGATGGGGCTTAAATTATGAACTTTATCTGCTACTTAGTGAGGTAAGGAATGCACACTTGAGTTATATTCTGTAGTATCTATTTTTTTTTTTTACATTTGTATGCCCATTAACTATTTTGTTACCTGGAAGCAATTTGTGTTCTAAAAATACCTGTGTTTTTTTTCTCACAGTATTAGAACAATTTATGTAAAGTGAAAAACACAATGAAAATATAATATACATCATTAATAAGAATATACAAATATAACAAAGTGAAGAAAAATCAATTAGACCTTATAGCAGACTAACACAACTGATACTATAAATCAACAGTAGGGTGGTGGGAAGGAGTAAGGAGTAAGGGAGGGGATGGGTCATAATCTATTACCTACAATTTTAGTATACAGAATCCGACCATACACCATGAAAATGAATAATAATAGCAGCTAATATTTATTGAATGCCTAATGTATGCATTCAATATTGTGCATAAGTATAATATGCATTATTTTATTTAAACTTTATATTTCTCCAGGGAGGTGTTCCTGTTATTTTCCCCATTTTTTGGAAGAGAAAAGCGAGGTTAAGTAACTTCAGGCCTAGTGAAATAACTTGAAGTGATTAGTGGCAAGGAACAGGATAAGGAGAGTTGGATGGGCCTATCCATTTACTATCTCCCCCAATGCAGTCTTTTGATCTTCATGTTGCTCTTTTGTCATTTTATAGCCCCTTCAAGGTTGTCCCTGCTACTCATTTTTGCCTCATTTCAAAGGCAAAGCATTTTTTTTCTTGTGTCAGATAAAGGGACCAGTGAGCATACAATGTGATTTGCCTCAGGGCTTGGTGGACCCATGAAAGGGTGGCACTGCCTGTTCCCCTTCAGATGGTAACCACTACTTGGTTCAACCTGTTTGAATCATCCTCCTGGTAGCATTGGAAGAGAGATGAAAATGGACATTAATGTACTTCCTGTGCCACACTAGCACTTTCTCATTTATTTCCTATAATAGTCCTATGAAGTGGAGCAACTATTGTCATCTTCATCTTATAAATTAAAAAAATAATGTCCTGAAAATTTGAGTTTCTTCAGGTGAGTTGGAAATGCATCCTCAGTTGTTTTGGCTCTAAAGTCCCTGCCTTTTCTAGTGTACCATGCTGCCCCAAATTGTTTGATTTGATGGCATAGAACAGCACCTGCTAGACTGTAAATGCAGCCAAGGTGGAAAACAAAGCCTTTAATTCTGTGTTCTGCTTGAACTGACCTCCCTCAAAGAGGTAAACTCTAAAAGTTAGAAGGTCATACCATAGGAGAGGTTGCTCTTGCTTTCCACAGCATTACACACTCCATCTTTCAAATGCATGTATCAGCCTTCTTGCTGAGGGGCTTCCAAAGACTTAGTTTTACCAACAATTACCAATATCCAGACAATGAGCCATTTGTAATCACTGCCCTCCACATCCAAGTATATAGGGCATGGTCCTTTGTTATGTTTTCTCATAAAAATTATCCTTCAGAGCACTTAACAATGATTTGTAATTATATATTCACTAATGTTATCATTTACTTAATGTCTACCATAGCTTGTAAGCTCCATGAATACAGAGTATCTGGTTTTTGTATCCCGAACAGCTAAATAATAATTTGTTGAACTGATAAGTGCTTTCCCATCAAAGAGCTAGGTGATCAGTATTTTTCCTTACTTATCTGGCCAAAAAGAAAATATGCAGAGGCTGTATGTACCTTGGATAAGTGGGTCTGTTTCTTAGGCCTGTGTAACCATTTGTTTCTTAAAGGTCTAGTGGTAGAAAAATGCTAACTCTGTTCTACATACTCTGGACTCTGGAGGGATTAAGCTTCCCTGAAAACAGAGAAGGACTCAGCTTACCTCTTTCTGGTGGTATTTGATTGCTACCTTCAGCTTGGCCAGGTCATGGTACTTCTGAGGGTCAAGTTCTTCACTATGGTCATCTCGATGGTTGAGGATGATCTCCAATTCCCGGGAGCTACGAGCTTGGTCCAGTAGGTCTTTGGCAAAGAGCTTACACTGTTGGGAGAGCTCCTCATACTCAGCCTTGAACTCATTTTCTACCTTGCTGAGTTCTTTGAGCTCCCAGCCCAGGCGGAAAGCAGTTAGGATAGGGTCCTCACTTGATAAGGCAATGAGTGAGGGGCTTGCCAGAGCCTTATAGATGTTCAGACGGGAGCGGGAGTGGCGCAGGCTATCCACCTCTGAACTGGACACACACTCCACACAGTTGCAGCGGATCTGGTGAGGCCGTGGAATAGTGACCCGTTTTTGGACAAGCAATTTGATGATTTCATAGTTGTTGGTGTGGGCAGCTAGCATTATGGGAGTGATGTCTGGTGTGAACTCAGAGAACTGGGTGTCCATCATCAGAGTAGGAACCTAGGTAAAATAAAACAAAAAGTATAAGAGCAAGATTTAGGATTGGAGAAAGAGGGAGCACAAGGCCTATCAAATATTAGTGATTTGGGAATTGGAGTTAACATTCCTTTGTCAATTCCCCTCCTTATCATAATGGCTATTTGTGGAATGCTTATTGTATTCCAAGCACTGTTCTAAATGCTTTACATTTATTTACTAATTTAATTCCACAACAACCTTTTGGGATATATATTTCCCTTAAATGAATAAGCTGAGGCACATAGAAGTTAAAAACATACCTAGGATTACACAGCTTTTAGTAGCAGAGCCAAGATTCAAACTCAGGCAATATGTCTTTAGATCTTCCCTCTTAAAATTATGCAACCACAATATGCCCAATTCTATAGAAGGCACAATGGGGATACAGAGAAGTAAAGGACATTTTTCCTGACCTTCTGGAACTGAGTTTGGTAGATCACAAACTTGGTGAGTAGGAGTACATGGTAGTTTGTGTTCATTTCCAAAGGAGCAACAGAGATTGCAGGAATATTTTTTCATTGTTGACAGTGTTACAGATGTCCTCCATCTTCCCCTCCTTTGCTCCCCTCTACCAAGCCCTCACCCCACCCCAGGCCTTCACCCCAGTATATTCTGTGTCCATGGGCTATGCATATATGCATGAATATATGTTCTTTGGTTATTCATTGAAAGGCTAATGACAACCAGTAATTTTAAAGACCATGCCACTAAATCAAGCCCTGGTAGCTAAAGAGAAGATACCCTCAAATCATTACACTGACTTTCTATCTATATATATAAAAGCTTAAGCAACCAGCTGACTAGCCGACTGGCCAACCGGCTGGTAGCTATGACGTGCACTGACCACCAGGGGGGCAGACGCTCAACCCAGGAGCTGCCGAATGACAGCAACTTTTCAGAGTGCCCTCTTGCATTCCAGGATCCTTTGGGGGATGTTGGACTGCTGGTTTCAGCCCGATCCCCGCAGGCCAGGCCGAAGGACCCACCAGTGCACTGTGCACCAAGCCTATACTATATATATATATATATATATATATATATATATATATATATATATAGAACTTCAGGGGGCCAAAGACTAAAGCCAATGTTCCCTACAACTTCCTGCAGGTCCCAACAAGGTAGAGATAATCTGTTATTGTCAGGAAGAAGTAGTCTATAAATGAGGACCTCCAGGCTTAGGGAGGGACTACCAATAACAAAAGGACTTTTGATAAAATTGCCATGTCCATTATGTGATGCTTGGTGTAAATAGCAGGTACAGACGAAAGGTATGGAGTTCTTTGGGTATTCAGGAGCATCTCTGGGTGAGTGCAGAAACTGGTCAATAAAGAAACAACTTTTCAACTTTAAATGTATTTTGGGACCCAGTTTGTTCGCAATCTAATAGTGAAACTTAGGCAGCTCACTAGACCCACAAAAGAGTCTCTGTGTAACAGGACCTAGAGCTAGATAATAAGGAGGACCGGAATAATCCAAGAAGGCCTCATGGAGGTGTGGGGCTGAGTATTCAAAGCATATGTAGGATTCCAGAAAGTAGTGAAATATTGATCTCAATACAAAGTGTATTGAGCTGGGAGCTCAAGTGTAACTGGGGGAGAACATGGATAATTGAGATTCTCACAGAATAGACAAATATTATTTTAATTTATAGCAGGAGTCCTCAAACTACGGCCCACGGGCCACATGCAAATACAAATATTGTATTTGTTCCCGTTTTGTTTTTTTACTTCAAAATAAGATATGTGCAGTGTGCATAGGAATTTGTTCATAGTGTTTTTTTAAACTATAGTCCGGCCCTCCAACGGTCTGAGGGACAGTGAACTGGTCCCCTGTTTAAAAAGTTTGAGGACCCCTGATCTATAGTTTCTTTTTACTCTTAAATTTTTTAAAAACCCAGAATTGCTGGAGAACTGACAAAAAGATGAGTTACAGTTTTTCATCACCTTTACCTCCTTTCCACCTTGGATGGAAGATCCCCAAGCAGGGAACTGGCCAGAAAAGAGGGAATAGGAAAAAGGTGGAAGAGAAAGAGGGGGAGGAATGCGCAAGAAATCTGTTTCCTTCAGGGAGTGGTTGCATCAGCCTCTGAATAGTTGAGAACTGGCTGCACATTGGTCATCAATGGCTTGGATTGAGCAGCAAGTAAACATTGTTAAACATTTATAGAGAGCAGCTACAAATGAGACAGCAGGAAGTGAGCAACTGGCTCATAAAGTAAATTGGACACAGGACAGAATAATCTCAGCAATTAACATAAGCCTTCAGGCTAAGGAAGAAGTAGGTCTGAGTGGGCCTGGTAATGAAAATAAATACCACAACCAGCATAAAGCCTAGAGTTGGGAGAGATGCTAAGTGAACAATGTATCACAGTTGGCCCAGGAAGAAAGAAGCTTACATCTGGGAACCTGCCAGTTATCAGTGGGCAGGGTCATTCCTCAATCTCTGTCAAGATTTAGAGGCAGGAAGTGGGAGGTGGAGAAAAAATAGTTTGTAGCACAGGATTCCCTGGGTTAGATTGGAGGTATGTGTTTGCTTCTTACCACAATGTTCTTCCTGCCCTTTCTCTCCACTTCCATGTTCTTTCTGTTTTTCCTACTCTTTTGTTTCCTTCTTTCCTTCTTTCTATATCAATGCTGCCAGGCCTGTCCAAGACACACAGTAGTACTTGTGAATATTGTTTAGCCCCACTTGCATCATAAAGCTGAAAGGTTGCTGTCTATGCTTAGAATATGAAATGCTTTTTGGAACCACCCGATTCCATTGTCTTTGACTTAGTACTTAACAAGGAGTCTTTGATTCTCCTTTTAGCTTTCTGGGTATATGACACCAAAGATGAAAACTTTTCAAAAGAAAACTGGCCCACAATGACCAACCATGTCTTCCTACCCAGACTGCCTTTTCTCCTTCTGGCAGCCTTATCATTCACAGGTTGCCATACCTAATTCAGTCATTCTTTCTGTGTGTACATCCTTGTGGGATCCCTGTATGGAATGGTCTACCTCATTGCTCTTCCAGCAAAGGGTCATTGTAAGCCCTGGCTCCTTCAATAGCTCCTTGTCTTAACTTGATCCCACTCCTTGCAGACCACCCAGTTGTTGTGGGCACTAGGTTACACCCAATATCTTGTTGTTCTCTAATTATGTTGCATGTATCTTTTTTGCTTCTTCATTAGGGTTGTGAGTTATTTGGAGGAAGAGCTGTCTTAGTCTGTTTGTGTTTTCCCCCATAGTGTCCAGAACACTACAAGACACAGCAGGCACTCTGCAAAAGGGAATTAAGTATCCAAATATCAAATTAAGAAATTGACTCTACTTTACAAACCTGGTTCCTACAATTTGAGTTAGTGTGAGCTAGTGTCCTTGGGTTTTTCCTTCCCATGCCCAGCTGAGAAGGTAAACATTCCAAGACTCTAATGAGGATTAGAAGACCGGCTCTATAGGGAATACCCTGACATCACAAAAATTTAGGACAGTCCCTGCCTGTCATTTTCACAATTCTATTGCTTCAAAATGGAGACTCTTCTACCCTCTTCTTCTACCTCTATTCACCCTGCTGCTTTTCCCTTCCTAGACTGTGCAGGAAACATGGATTATCATGAAGATACCCTGATAAAGAAAGAGAGATTCTATAGTGAAGGTCAGAGATTTCTGTTAATAATCAGGACTTAATAATATGGTTAACATCAGGGGCCAAAAAGTAAATAGAAAAAAAGAAATGAAGACTAGGTTTGGGGGCACATGCATAATTTTAATGAGTAAATTACAGGAACTGATGAACTGTAGAGCACATACCTTCTCAAGAGGGGCATCTTCTGTTCAGCTTCTCGTTATAAGCACAAATGAGGGCCAAGTGTTGCCATTTTCAAGATAAATCAGAAATATGGATTTGGGGGCAGAATTTTTAAAGATTTAAATGTTGCCTCAAAAAAGTTAGAGAAAGTGTGCAGGCTCGACAAAATACATATATGAGGGAATTAAGGCTTGAATGAACCAGTTTGTGACCTTTGAGCTAGCATATAAGTTGTGAGACTAATAAAAGAATGTGAGAGGAATCTGGACATTTAGGCAGGAGCCAAATTATCAAAGGTGTTCTTTGCCATGCTAAGGAACTTAATGTTATTTTTTTCCACAGTGAACTGCTGAAGAATTTTAATCAGAAGAGGTGCATAGTTAAACAAGTGTTTTAAAAAGATCAATTTAGCTAAAGTGTGGTGAATTGGCAGTGGTAAATGTGCTTCTAATTTTTAATAAGCAGCTTTCCACACACAAAAAAATCTTGATTTATAGTGTTTGGCAATTTCTGTGGTGTAAATATTCCCACTGTGGCCAATTTCAAGTTACCAATATAACATCATGGAACATAGAATTTGGAAGAGATAAACAACCAGTTCTCATCAGCTAGTGTAAGCCAGCGCCAGCACACCGTTGGATGAGTTTCAGAAGGATATGACTAGTTAAAATATATCACTATTGTAGATGAAGAGATGGTGAGATCTTAAACAGTAATTCTAGAGATACACAGAAAATAATAGGTTTAAAACATTCATTGGATAAGTCAGGTAGTATTGGATGTGTCAATACACCAGGAGAAATAAATCAAGGAGGTCAGGTTTCTCGATTGCATGTCTGGTTGATTGTGGTGTTACCAACAGATAGTGAATATAGGAGGAAGAGCAAGTTTAGGGTTTTTAAAAAGTTCAATTTTGGACACATTAAATTTCAAGTACCTATTGGGACAGTAGTAGGAAATTGTATAGCTCTAACATGAGTCTCGAAGGAAACTTCAGGACTAAAAATGTGGATGCGAGAGTCTTTAGCCTGTAATAGTTGAAACCAAGACAATGGATGGGATCAATCTCTGCCTGCCCCAGCCTCCCCATAGTTGGGCTTGCTGATCTACCCCAAGGACTCAGTCCTGCCCCAATTTCCAAAGCAACCGAGGCTTGAAGTAGGAAGCACTCAATTGGCCATCCTCAGCCTCCTTTATTCCATATTTCAATCATTGGGGATTTGCATTAGGGCATTCTCCTTGTTCTGTTAGTTTTTGAATCCAAGCTTCTTCCCCACCTTAGCCCTAGTTTGTAAAACAAGATTCTCCCTGGATTTCTAGTCTGAATTTCTGTTCGTATAATGGGCCTAATAGCCCAGGCCTGGTATATTTTCTGGATTATCTGTGCCTTTGATCATCTTTGAGTTATTTTATAGCTTTGTTAATGATAATGTAAATATTTCTTGTCTGTGCATCTATTTGTAAATTTTTCAGCATTCCTGATGGCCTATATCAGGGGCCAACAAACTTTTTATTGTAAAAAGTAATATGGTAGCCTGGCTGGCATGGCTCAGTGGTTGAGCATTGACCCATGAACCAGGAGGTCACCATTGGATTCCCTATTAGAGCATATGCCTGGGTTGCAGGCTCAATCTCCAGTGTTGGTCATGCAATAGGCAGCTGATCAATGATTCTGTCTCATCATTGATGTTTCTATCCCTCTCACCCTCGTCCTTCCTCTCTGAAATAAATAAAAATATATTTGAAAAATAAGCTAGTAAATATATTATGATTTGTGGACAATACAATCCTGCCATTGTAGCAGGGAAACAGCGATAGGTAATATGTAAATGAATGGGTATGACTGTACTTCATAAAATTTTATTTACAAAAACATGTGACAGGCTGTATTTGACTTTTAGGCTATAGGTGATAGACCCCTGACCTCCTCATTCCCTCACTAATCAATGAGTTAAACAAAAATTTTGACATATGTTCACTTGAATTTGTATACAGATCTTGATTTAACCATTTAAAAATTATGCTTTAATAGCCATTTGTGTTCAGATTGAGGTCAGGTGGAAAATTCAATTTTATTATTTTCTTATCAAGTTTTGCTTTCTCTTTGAACTCCAAAATTATACTGCATGGTCTTGGGCTTCCCATTAAAAATTCTGCTTTTAAAAAAGAAAAAAAAATGTGTACATAATTCATATTAAAAGAACAAAATGGATAAAACTTCTCTGGGGATAATGTCACAATATATGCCCGATGTTTTTAAAAAGTCAAAATTGATATATAAAAATCAATAATGTATATAACAATAGCTACCATTATTACCCTTTGTAACAAGGATAAAAATAACATTAATAGCTACTAATTATAGAGAACTTTCCATATGCCAGGTACCAGGCTATAGTATCTCATTTAGTCCTCCCTTTGTTTCTATGGTATAAACATAGTAATTATCCCCAGTTTACATCTGAGGACACTCACCCATAGAAAAACTAAGTGCCTTGCCCAAGGTCTCATGTCTAGGAAGTAGAATGGAGAGAACTTGAACCCAGGCAGTTTGGCTCCAAAGCCTGTACTGTTAGCCAGTGTGCTGCCTCACTCCCAACTAGTGAAAGACCAAATTTTTGATTTATTATATCAATAAATAAATCTACAATCATAACATTTAATATTCATACATATCATAATTATGTGCTACATGTTTTATTGAGTAATAATAAATCTCATCAACTAATATTCTTCCTTAAACCCAGATAAATGTTATGGAGCATTACTCAAGATTTGGGAGCCCACAAAGCCATTCTTTTTTTTTTTTTTAAAAAAATATATATTTCTTTATTGATTTCAGAGAGGAAGGAAGAGGGAGAGAGAGATAGAAACATTAATGATAAGAGAGAATCATTGATTGGCTGCCTCCTGCACGCCTCCTACTGGGGATCAAGCCCGCATCTCGGGCATGTGCCCCTGGCCGGAATTGAACCTGGGACCCTTCAGGCTGATGCTCTATCCAACTGAGCCAAACTGGCTAGGACAACCATTCTTGATTTTTTATCAAATAGGGTCTCGTAATTTTTCAAAAGACAGGAGCTTAGTCTATGAGAAAATAATACATGGCTAACGCCATAGATTGTCAGAGTTTATACTTTCAGGGAAACTGGAAAAGGTATTTTTCTCAAAATGTATGGTGGGGGGTGGAGAAAAGGGAAGGAAATCAATACACCAAGAAATTACACTTGGTTCATATTATCTACAACTCTGCTTCTAAAGAAACCTGATAGATGAACCAATTTGATTTAATTTTAAAATTTGCAATGACTTGGGCCATAGCCACTAAAGAATACATTGCCTCCATCTCCCTGGGGCTTTGCATTCAGGCCTTAATGAGTTTGCTCCTGGATCACCCTAGGTCTTCCTGTTATAAAGCTAGCACTATATTCTAGAATCCTTCTGGATCAATGAGCACAGGACAGAGTTGCTGGGCTCTAAGTTAATCATATAAAACACTGGCAGTACAGTGAACAGAGAGCTTGAGTTAGTTCTTCATATTTTCAGCTAAATTCCATTGCCAGAGGACACAACAGAGGAATAGATGATGCTCCACTTTCCCCACTCTCAGGACTGACTAGAGCTTTTACAAGGTTATTGTTCTCAAGTGGCCCAAATGATACATTCATTTCCATTAACCTCATCACTGGACACAATTTGCTAACTGGAATTTTTATGAACCCTTAGGCAGGCATCCTAAGTTCATCACAGACTTCTGAAATTAAACCCTCCAATGGAGAGTCCCATATCAGGAGCTACCTCATTCATATCCACAATGCTCTCTGGTTATAGGCTAACCTATCCAACTGTCACTTCCTCATAGAACTGGCGCCACAGTATCATGCCAAAATAAATCTCCTATTTTATGACTGGATTTAGTGAAGTTGCAATATTTTCACATGCTGGGCCTCCTCTTCTCTACCCTAACATGCAGATAAAATGAAGAACACCTGCATCTAATCACATCATATTACCAGCCACCCACTCTGCCTTACCTATAGATCAGCTGGCTAGTAGTAGCGATGCAGGAGCAGCCATTGGCATCAGATGGGAAATAATGTTTCCCAGACTCTGGTAAAAACAGAACCTTCCGAATTAAGATTTGGTGTACCATCTGAGCTTATGTCAAAGCCATTTGTGTTCAGATGCAGCAAGTTCAAAAATCAGTAAATCAGAAGGCGTGGGTTATTATGGATGTGGAAAAATGCCAGAAGTAAAGTTATGGTCATTGTGTCTCTAGCACTGCATAGAGCAGTGATGGCGAACCTTTTGAGCTCGGCGTGTCAGCATTTTGAAAAACCCTAACTTAACTCTGGTGCCGTGTCACATATAGAAATTTTTTGATATTTGCAACCATAGTAAAGCAAAGATGTATATTTTTGATATTTATTTTATATATTTAAATGCCATTTAACAAAGAAAAATCAACCAAAAAAATGAGTTCGCGTATCACCTCTGACACGCGTGTCATAGGTTCGCCATCACTGGCATAGAGTAATGGATCCCTGATCTGCTGGTGTGAGTGTAGTTTGCTTTGCATGTAGCTCTATGGTGGTGCTTAGTACAAATAGCTCTTTAGGAAAGGCATTATTCTTAGTTTATTTTTATGTCATCATGTAATTTTTAAATTAAATTTCTCTTGTATATTGTTTTACTGGAAAGAGGATGCTACCAAGCTGATTTAGAGTATTCTGTGTCACTGCTCATCATGTGACTAGTATGAGTTCAGGTAGCATGACAAAAGTTTCTGATCAGGGCTGAAAATCCAGATGCAGAAACCGTGGGGATCAACCAGGGCACAGGACCATGTAAGGGCCAGGATAACCAGATTGATATGAACTATATGATAAGATTCAACACAAATAAACATTTATTATTTTCTAATTTCTCTAGTAGACACTGATTTTGTTAGAAGCAATTCTACCAGCAAAACAAAATCAGAATGAATAAAGAGGGCCTTTCATGCAAAAAGAGGAGTTGATACCCTTAATTTGCTTTTAGTAGTTTATATCCATACAATTGAAAAGTATATTTATTGCCATACAATGAAAATTGATAGGTATTATTGGGAGTCCCAGTTTAGGTCTAGAAGAGCTTAGGTGATAAAAATTAGGCTCAGTTGGTTTTCAGAATGTAAAGGTAAATTTTAACAGGTGATTCTCCCCCCCCCACACACTATCTAGCTTTTTAATTCTATGAGTTCCAAAATTTTCAACTGTGTTTCACACTTCTTCCTTTTTCCCTTTATTGATTAAGGTATTGCATATGTGTGCTTATCCCCTCCATTGCCCTTCCACCCCTCACTCATACCCTGACTCCCCTGCTGTCTGTATCCATTGGTTAGGCCTATATGCATGCATACAAGTCCTTTGGTTGAGAATGCAGAAAAGGAGAAGGAAAGGGGGAAGGGGAAAAGAGCATGGCAAGATCAAGTGGCCAGGCACTTCTCGTGATTTCTGGGAAGGCCACAACAAAGTAAAACAAAAGAAACTTGAGAATCAATCTGTACCAAAATATTCATCAAAGGAATTTTGAAGTCTATAGACAGGAGGGTATATAACACCTTGGACCCACACCCAACTTGCTCTTCAGATTATCTGAGAGCCCATCTGCGCTTCATAAGCCAGATGTACAAGTTTGCTTGCTTGCTTTGCTTTTTCAGTAAAGGCGCATACTTTAACTGCTTTAATAAATTGGCTTTCCTCAATGCACTCAGGGTCTCTGTATAAATTCATTTATATGAGAAGACAAGGATTGAGGTTGGGGACAGCTTTCTCCCACTGACTCAGGGGGTTGTCCAGTAATACCTCCCTGCTGTTAGTGAGAGGTGCCTATAACACCTGAGATTAACTGGGCCTAGATTCAAAACTAGAGTTTAGCGGCTCTTTGCTGACAGAGGCCCTTCATGTACTCTGCATTCTTGAGAGAATCATAGACTGAACTTTCAACCCCCTGTCTGTTTATGTTTTCTGAATCAACTACTGCAGGGAAGTTTCTTGTCCCCTCATCACCATACTACCACTTAAGCAATAGACTGTGATACACCCTGACCAATTAGAATTGCACAGATTGTAATTATCATCAACCAATCCATGCTGATTAGACTTGAAGTCCTCATTTGCATGATGGGAACCTGGGCAGAAACTTCCTCCATTAAAGATGGCCTCTCCTTTGTCTCTGCAGAGCACTGTTCTACTTTTACCTGAGGCTGCATCATCCCAGTTTGCAAACTGTTTGCTTGAAGAAAGTCTCTTTTGTCCCTCCGATACTTTTTAGTGAATTTTTGTTGACATGGGGCAGGAAACATGTTTTATTCGTTTGTACTGCTGGAAGCACCCTGGGAGAATTTTGTGTTTAGGCTCTCCCTGCTGAACTCCCCACCTGGGATTTCTGAGTGGCTTCTCTGAAAAACATTCATGCAACAAGGAGTCCTTCATTCTGAAGTAGAGTTTGGCTAGAAATGAAAAGCCTTTTAGAAAAGAAGCTTGAATCTGGACAATGCCAAGCAGCTTAAGTTCACCTAGCACAGACATGTCAGGAGGACTCATTTCAAGAAATTTTCTTTAGCAGAAAACAGGATTTAAATGTCTCTGTGGCCTTGACAGCACACATCATGATGATCGATTGATTTTTCAGAACACAACAGCCAGGATTATATTAGTGGGTCATAACAATAAATGGGTCACATTTAATAAATACATGTAACCTTTGGTTGACAGGAAAAATAGTGTAAGCCATTTTGTGATTGAAGCGATGTCTATCATATTGACATTGTCAGTGGTAAGCAAATTCTTTTTAAACACAATCTTTGACAAACAAAAATCTTTGACACACTGATGTGTGTATAATGTTCTGCATTTACTCATATATTTTCACTCTACTGCATTTTGAAAGGACAAACTCAAGAAAAGTACCCGCCCCCCACCATAATTTCTTCCTCTCTCTGACATTACTTCTAATTGTATTGTTTTGAACTGGCAGCTGCATTGTCAATAGTGCTTCTCAAGCATAATGCCTTTTGTTCTTGTCAGAACAGACTAACTATTAAAGGAAAGAAGCAGGAGCTTGGTTGCTTCTGGCTGGAGATGGGAGAAGGAAGAGCTACTTTGGGCCTTTAACCCTACTGTTTCTGTCTTTTGCTTGTCTTTTTCTAGTATGCTCCCAGGCTAAGGGTGTGGGCTGCTGTCTCCCCAGAGAAAGGTAAGCTAGGCGTTGATCATTGCTGAATTAGGAAAACATGGGGTGCCTTGTCCTTATTTCTCTGAAGGCAAACATGCCCCAAATCTGAAACTTGAAATTTCAGAGACATTTTAAATGTAAGGATGACCTTTCAATCACTTGCAAAACATTCCATCCTCTCTGGAAGACACATGTAACCAGACACCTTAGAGTTTCAATGAAGTCTTTCACTCTGCAGTACCTTTTCAGGAATGCAGGGCAGGGCTAATAGAAAGGAGGAGAAGGGGCTGGTGTTCCCAATGAAATTCACTACCGCTTAATTTTCTTCTTTATATTCAATGAATAGGGGATAAGAATCTCAGATTGATGAAAAGTTGCAAGAGTGGTAGTGTTTGAGGCCCCCAGATATTTGATTATTCCACCCCCAATTTCTAGTGGGGGAGGAAACAAACCCAGGTCTTGGAAGGCTCCATAGATGCGTAGGATTGTTTGTCTATGTCGAAAAGAGCAGCTAAGATGATTAGGTATGCAAGAAGGAGGCTTAGCTTCCAGAAAATTCTTCTGCACCTGTGGTCTTATAAAACCATTCATTTATAAACTTGAGACTCTGTGGAAGCCCCAGACATACATTTGAGAATTCAGGGCAACTGACACTTGCACAGAATTGCTGTGGGACTTCTTTCATACCCTGCCAAGGTTCCATCAAGTTAACATTGAGGTGTTTAACTTTTTCAGAGGCTAAAGGTTAATACCTCTTGGATTGATTGCAGTGACAGGAGAATGGGCTAAATTGCTACTATGCTTCATCTAATTCTGATGATTCGGTGATTAAGTGGACCACAGCCAAACAGATATCCACCAGAACTCCAGGGGTTTTATTCTAGAAATGTATCAATGACACCATTGCCTGTGGAGTTATTAGTGAACTCCCCTGTGGTTTTATTAAATACTATTCTTTCCTCTCTAGTAAGCCAATTAGGTGTCTGACATGGTACCTATTTAATGTGGGTTTATAAAGTAATTATAGAATAATTTTAAAACATTGTTCATTTCCTCACAGCATTCCTGTGAGGTTATTTAGTATTCTTCCTTTGCTTTCAAATGGTAAGAGGTTAAGCTATATAGAGGTTGAGTAGTTTGCCTAAGGCTACATAACAGTTGAGAGATGGAGTCAACATGAGAACTCCATTCTCAGATTTTGTCCATGATATCATGTGCCTCAGCTGATATACATATTACAAAATTGCAAGGTTGAAAGAGACCTTGGAGATGACATAGTCCAACCTCATAATAGATATTTAACTCTTTTGTAAACACTCCTGCCCAATGGCCATTCTGCCTCTGTTCAAACATTTCC